>NC_092263.1:5093914-5436414 GCF_036320965.1 Panulirus ornatus | reverse complement strand
AGAAATGTTTGACATCTTTTTCTTCCTCATACTGATGACTCCACCTTCTTCTCTTTCCTGAGTCTCGTATGATAATATGAGTCTATGGTCTATGTCTTCCATTCCTTACGACACATTTGCCTTCCATCATGGCCAAGTGAGGTGCTTCAGATCTTCAATTTGTTTTCATTTCTTGTTATATCAAGAGACCTCCTTCATTCTACCTTGACCTTTGCAATTTTTCTCCCATTGAAATATTTCCGGTGTAAGTTTTGAGCGTTTCTGAAGTCAGACATTCCTCCCGTGGTTCCTCACCAGGCAGAGGTCCCTACTGTACAGCAGACACACAATCATTCCTGTGTCACACACTTAATATTGTCACTGTCAGTGCTGAACCCAAGTTCATGGCGGTCTACGTTAGACTCTGATGGTTCGATACTGTTAGTAGTTTGGACATATGTCAGGTTGCTATCTGTGGCCCGTGTATCTCAGATGGTCGTCAGGTTGCCATCTGTGGGCCGTGTATCTCAGATGGTCGTCAGGTTGCCATCTGTGGGCCGTGTATCTCAGATGGTCGTCAGGTTGCCATCTGTGGGTCGTGTATCTCAGATGGTCGTCAGGTTGCCATCTGTGGGGCGTGTATCTCAGATGGTCGTCAGGTTGCCATCTGTGGGTCGTGTATCTCAGATGGTCGTGTTGTACAACCCTCATGTGTGAGAAGCAGGTCTACCGTAATATATTTTCTCGTTGGTTCTGTAGTGTGTAGTCTGACGACTGAGATTTGAGGAGTTATCTTGACCTCAGCTGTACCTGACGGAGTTCGTGGCTACACTGCTCTTCCCCAGCCCTGCCCTGCCCATCATGAGTGTGGTAACTTGATACCCAGAGAAGCTGTAGTACATGCAAGCGAGGTACTTGGCTACACTGTTGCAGGCTCTGAACGTATGACGTCACTAACGAAGAGAACGTTGCCCTCCACCACCACCGACTCCACCCACACAGTAAACACCCCACCCACTCAGTACCCCATCCAGCAAGCACCCCGCCCACAAGACACCCAGGAAGCACCCCGCCCACAAGACACCTAGGAAGCACCCCGCCCACAAGACACCCAGCAAACACCCCGCCCACAAGGAACCCAGCAAGCTCCCCGCCCACAAGACACCTAGGAAGCACCCCGCCCACAAGGCACCCAGCAAACACCCCGCCCACAAGGCACCCAGGAAGCACCCCGCCCACAAGACACCCAGGAAGCACCCCGCCCACAAGGCACCCAGGAAGCACCGTGCCTGCAACAGACCCAACACATACACCATCCTGCTGTATCTGGTGCTCTCCAATTCTGGTCATAATGTTTGCGCCGAGTGAGCAGGAGCAGCGGCCGCCAGGGGGCACAACCTCGGGGGTGGTGTTCAGAAAAATGCATTACCCAAGAGAGAGCAGCTCCGGGCTACAGCCTGGCTGCTCACCCAACATAACAAGAAGAAAAGATCGGGTACCAGTGATCAGCTGTTAGGGCTGGCTAGGCCCTAGGGTAGCCGCCTGGCAGGATAAACATCTCAGAGTACAATAATAATGATATGCAAATCATCCAGGAAATGCTTACTGATGTATGGATAATGTTGTTGTGTGGTGGGGAGCCCACGGGCCCTCGTGGGTCAGGGAAGCCGTCTGGTGGAAGGTTAAACTAATCCTCTCTGGAGTTATCAAACTGGATATCAAATGGTCCTTGTTGTGTCTTGTGAACTATCGTGAGTAATGATGGTAGATCAAAGATTGTCAGGAGAGGTAAGAACACACACACACACACACACACACACACACACACACACACACACACACACACACGTCAGAACAATCACTTCCTTACGTCCCCTTTATTGCGACGTGTGTGAGGACCGTCCAAAGATCACCCAGGATTTACAATCTGTTGTTGTTGAAGTATTTACTGTCCCGCGACACTGGAAGGTGTTAACATTCCCAGAAAGTTCCTCCCTGAAGGGGGGAGGTGCGTCAGGCAAGTCAGGAGTAACTTGTGGTTAAAGAGGCAGGAAGGAAGTGGTGGCCGCTGGTGAGGGGACCAGCCACCTGACCCTCTCTCCATGCTGGGGGAGGAGACCAGCCAGCTGACCCTCTCTCTCTGCCGGGGGAGGAGACCAGCCACCTGAACCTCTCTCCATGCTGGGGGAGGAGACCAGCCAGCTGACCCTCTCTCTCTGCCGGGGGAGGAGACCAGCCACCTGAACCTCTCTTCCTTCTGACTGCCGGGGGAGGAGACCAGCTACCTGGGGTTCGAATCCCTCTGTTGGTGTATGTACATTTCCCCCATAGATTCAGGGAGTGAGGCCTTGTGAGAGAGCTGTCTGCACGAGAAAGACCACCATGGTACGTAACTACACCTGAAGGTCTGTATACACGGCAGCCATGCCAGACACCCGGCCTGGCTACTGGTCTGGACCTTACTGTACAGGTACGTACGGACGCCGTACCCAAGGTATGTCTATCATCGTTGTGCTGAGGTGAGCAATGCCGGGTTACGACAAGGTCTTTGTGGCGGCCATGCCACTGGTGGAGGCTGGGCAGTATCTTGCTACGTCGCCGCTTTTAACTTAATTTCACGGATGTTGACCAAGAGCAGGAGAACAGAAAGAACACAAGTTCTCTGCGATCTTTATAATGACCTATTGTGCAAGAGGAGGGAGGGGCACGTGTGGACCATCTGCCAGTGGTTACAATATCCCTGTACGTGGCGTGAACCATATGTCAGTCGTTACAATCGCCTTGTACGTGGCGTGGACCATCTGTCGGTGGTTACAATTCCCCTATAGGTGGTGTGGACCATCTGCCAGTGGTTCAATCCCCCTATACGTGGCGTGAACCATCTGCCAGTGGTTATAATCCCCCTATACGTGACGTGAACCATCTGCCAGTGGTTATAATCCCCCTATACGAGGCGTGAACCATCTGCCAGTGGTTACGATCCCCTGTATGTGGTGTGGACCATCTGCCAATGGTTACAATCCCCCTTTGTATGGTGTGGAACACCTACCAGTGGTTACAATCCCCCTGTACGTGGTGTGGACCATATACCACTGGCTTCATCCCCCTGTATCTAGTTAGCGTTTCCACCTGTGTGCCTGAGGCAGGTGGCCAGACCCACCTGCCCTTAGGGCCCGTCCCTCACCTAGCCCTCCAGGGCTGATGTCTGATCCCCAGGTGGTTGAGGGTGTGGGTGAGATGTGCCAGACCAGTGGAGTGCCATACCCAGGCTGACGACACTCACTAAATGACCTTAATTATCAGGTAATGTAGTTAATGAGGCCATTACTGTTCCTCGTTTAGGCTGATGAAGTCGGAACAGGTGATTGGAGTGGTTGTCAACCACGACTGACGTCTTACCCAGGTCAGCCGGGTCAACCCAGGTCATCCTAGGTGAGCCAGGTCACCCCAGGTCAGCCGGGTGTGTCGTCATGTGAGGGGAGTTATCGACAACATAATGGTAACAGAGACGTTGCCAACCCTCCTTCCCTGCAGCAGCAGGAACCAGCTTCACTTTGATCAGTCAGCTCTTCCATCTGTCAAGCCACGTGAGGCAAGACCCATCATAACCATGGTCACACTTGTTATATAAACCTTCAAGTGACGGACCTGACCTCTGCATGGTGAGGGCTGCAGCCGAGGGGAAGAGCACCACCCTCACTACATCTGGCAACTCTGGTCACCAAATCATGTGAGACTTGATGTATTGCACTGTTGACATGTATACAAGCACAACACATATATACAAGCACATCACATGGATACAGGCACAACACATATATACAAGCACACACACACACACACACACACACCTCGCTGACGTGGGAAACAGCGGTTAAGTATAATAATCATAAGAATAATATTAATAATGAAAAAGAAAAAAAAATATATATATACATTTATAATTTTATATATATATATATATATATATATATATATATATATATATATATATATATATATATATATATATATATATATATATATATATGGGGAGGTGATAACAAGTAGTGGTGATGTGAGAAGGAGATGGAGTGAGTATTTTGAAGGTTTGTTGAATGTGTCTGATGATAGAGTGGCAGATATAGGGTGTTTTGGTCGAGGTGGTATGCAAAGTGAGAGGGTTAGGTAAAATGATTTGGTAAACAGAGAAGAGGTAGTAAAAGCTTTGCAGAAGATGAAAGCCGGCAAGGCAGCGGGTTTGGATGGTATTGCAGTGGAATTTACTACAAAAGGGGGTGACTGTATTGTTGACTGGTTGGTAAGGTTATTTAATGTATGTATGATTCATGGTGAGGGGCCTGAGGATTGGCGGAATGCTTGCACAGTGCCATTGTACAAAGGCAAAGGGGATAAGAGTGAGTGCTCAAATTACAGAGATATAAGTTTGTTGAGTATTCCTGGGAAATCATATGGGAGGGTATTGATTGAGAGGGTGAAGGCATGTACAGAGCATCAGACTGGGGAAGAGCAGTGTGGTTTCAGAAGTGGTAGAGGATGTGTGGATCAGGTGTTTGCTTTGAAGAATGTATGTGAGAAATACTTAGAAAAGCAAATGGATATGTATGTAGCATTTATGGATCTGGAGAAGGCATATGATAGAGTTGATAGAGATGCTCTGTGGAAGATATTAAGAGTATATGGTGTGGGACGCAAGTTGTTAGAAGCAGTGAAAAGTTTTTATCGAGGATGTAAGGCATGTGTACGTGTAGGAAGAGAGGAAAGTGATTGGTTCTCAGTGAAAATAGGTTTGCGGCAGGGGTGTGTGATGTTTCCATGGTTGTTTAATTTGTTTATGGATGGGGTTGTTAGGGAGGTGAATGCAAGAGTTTTGGAAAGAGGGGCAAGTATGAAGTCTGTTGTGGATGAGAGATCTTGGGAAATGAGTCAGTTGTTGTTCGCTGATGATAAAGCGCTGGTGGCTGATTCATGTGAGAAACTGCAGAAGCTGGTGACTGAGTTTGGTAAGGTGTGTGAAAGAAGAAAGTTGAGAGTAAATGTGAATAAGAGCAAGGTTATTAGGTACAGTAGGGTTGAGGGTCAAGTCAATTGGGAGGTAAGTTTGAATGGAGAAAAACTGGAGGAAGTGAAGTGTTTTAGATATCTGGGAGTGGATTTGGCAGCGGATGGAACAATGGAAGCGGAAGTGAATCATAGGGTGGGGGAGGGGGCGAAAATTCTGGGAGCCTTGAAGAATGTGTGGAAGTCGAGAACATTATCTCGGAAAGCAAAAATGGGTATGTTTGAAGGAATAGTGGTTCCAACAATGTTGTATGGTTGCGAGGCGTGGGCTATGGATAGAGTTGTGCGGAGGAGGGTGGATGCGCTGGAAATGAGATGTTTGAGGACAATATGTGGTGTGAGGTGGTTTGATCGAGTAAGTAATGTAAGGGTAAGAGAGATGTGTGGTAATAAAAAGAGTGTGGTTGAGAGAGCAGAAGAGGGTGTTTTGAAATGGTTTGGTCACATGGAGAGAATGAGTGAGGAAAGATTGACCAAGAGGATATATGAGTCAGAGGTGGAGGGAATGAGGAGAAGTGGGAGACCAAATTGGAGGCAGAAAGATGGAGAGAAAAAGATTTTGAGTGATCGGGGCCTGAACATGCAGGAGGGTGAAAGGCGTGCAAGGAATAGAGTGAATTGGAATGATTGGGTATACCGGGGTCGACGTGCAGTCAATGGATTGAACCAGGGCATGTGAAGCGTCTGCTGTAAACCATAGAAAGTTCTGTGGGGCCTGGATGTGGAAAGGGAGCTGTGGTTTCGGTGCATTATTACACGACAGCTAGAGACTGAGTGTGAACGAATGGGGCCTTTGTTGTCTTTTCCTAGCGCTACCTCGCACACATGAGGGGGGAGGGGGTTGTTATTCCATGTGTGGCGGGGTGGCGATGGGAATGAATAAAGGCAGACAGTATGCATTATGTACATGTGTATATATGTATATGTCTGTGTGTGTATATATATGTATACGTTGAGATGTATAGGTATATATTTTTGTGTGTGTGGACGTGTATGTATATACATGTGTATGTGGGTGGGTAGGGCCATTCTTTCGTCTGTTTCCTTGCGCTACCTCGCTAACGCAGGAGACAGTGACAAAGCAAGATAAATAAAAAATATAAATAAATTATATATATATATATATATATATATATATATATATATATATATATATATATATATATATATATATATATATCCCTGGGGATAGGGGAGAAAGAATACTTCCCACGCATTCCTCACGTGTCGTAGAAGGCGACCAAAGGGGACGGGAGCGGGGACTGGAAACCCTCCCCTCATTGCATTTTAACTTTCTAAAAAGGGAAACAGAAGGAGTCATGCGGGGAGCGCTCATCCTCCTCGAAAGCTCAGATTGGGGTGTCTAAATGTTTGTGGATGTAACCAAGATGAGAAAAAGGAGAGATAGGTAGTATGTTTGAGGAAAGAAACCTGGATGTTTTGGCTCTGAGTGAAACGAAGCTTAAGGGTTAAGGGGAAGAGTGGTTTGGGAATGTCTTGGGAGTGAAGTCAGGGGTTAGTAAGAGGACAAGAGCAAGGGAAGGAGTAGCACTACTCCTGAAACAGGAGTGGTGGGAGTATGTGATAGAGTGTAAGAAAGTAAACTCTAGATTGATATGGGTAAAACTGAAAGTGGATGGAGAGAGATGGGTGATTATTGGCGCATATGCACCTGGGCATGAGAAGAAAGATCATGAGAGGCAAGTGTTTTGGAAGCAGCTGAGCGAGTGTGTTAGTAGTTTTGATGCAGGAGACCGGGTTATAGTGATGGGTGATTTGAATGCAAAGGTGAGTAATGTGGCAGTTGAGGGAATAATTGGTGTACATGTTGTGTTCAGTGTTGTAAATGGAAATGGTGAAGAGCTTGAAGATTTATGTGCTGAAAAAGGACTGGTGATTGGAAATACCTGGTTTAAAAAGTGAGATATACAGAAGTATACGATTGCAAGTAGGAGAGATGGCCAGAGAGCGTTATTGGATTACGTGTCAATTGATAGGCGCACGAAAGAGAGACTTTAAGATGTTAATGTGCTGAGAGATGCAACTGGAGGGATGTCTGATCATTATCTTGTGGAGGCGAAGGTGAAGATTTGTAGAGGTTTTCAGAAAAGAAGAGAGAATGTTGGGGTGAAAAGAGTGGTGAGAGTAAGTGAGCTTGGGAAGGAGACTTGTGTGAGGAAGTACCTGGAGAGACTGGGTACAGAATGGAAAAAGGTGAGAAGGACATAAGGGGAGTGGGGAGGAATGGAATGTATCTAGGAAAGCAGTGATGGCTTGCGCAAAAGATGCTTGTGGTATGAGAAGCGTGGGAGGTGGGCAGATTAGAAAGGGTAGTGAGTGGTGGGATGAAGAAGTAAGATTGTTAGTGAAAGAGAAGAGAGAGGCATTTGGACGATTTTTTTAGGGAAAAATGCAAATGAGTGGGAGATGTATAAAAGAAAGAGGCAGGAGGTCAAGAGAAAGGTGCAAGAGGTGAAAAAGAGGGCAAATGAGAGTTTGGGTGAGAGAGTATCATTAAATTTTAGGGAGAATAAAAAGATGTTTTGGAAGGAGGTAAATAAAGTGCGTAAGACAAGGGAATAAATGGAAACTTCAGTGAAGGGGGCTAATGGGGAGGTGATAACAAGTAGTGGTGATGTGAGAAGGAGATGGAGTGAGTATTTTGAAGGTTTGTTGAATGTGTTTGATGATAGAGTGGCAGATATAGGGTGTTTTGGTCGAGGTGGTGTGTAAAGTGAGAGGGTTAGGGAGAATGATTTGGTAAACAGAGAAGAGGTAGTAAAAGCTTTGCGGAAGATGAAAGCCGGCAAGGCAGCGGGTTTGGATGGTATTGCAGTGGAATTTATTAAAAAAGGGGTGACTGTACTGTTGACTGGCTGGTAAGGTTATTTAATGTATGTATGACTCATTGTGAGGTGCCTGAGGATTGGCATAGTGCCATTGTACAAAGGCAAAGGGGATAAAAGTGAGTGCTCAAATTGCAGAGGTGTAAGTTTGTTGAGTTCTCCTGGGAAATTATATGGGAGGGTATTGATTGAGAGGGTGAAGGCATGTACAGAGCATCAGATTGGGGAAAAGCAGTGTGGTTTCAGAAGTGGTAGAGGATGTGTGGATCAGGTGTTTGCTTTGAAGAATGTATGTGAGAAATACTTAGAAAAGCAAAAGGATTTGTATGTAGCATTTATGTATCAGGAGAAGGCATATGATAGAGTTGATAGAAACGCTCTGTGGAAGGTATTAAGAATATACAGTGTGGGAGGTAAGTTGTTAGAAACAGTGAAGTTTTTATCGGGGATGTAAGGCATGTATACGTGTAGGAAGAGAGGAAAGTGACTGGTTCTCAGTGAATGTAGGTTTGCGGCAGGGGTGTGTGATGTCTCCATGGTTGTTTAATTTGTTTATGGATGGGGTTGTTAGGGAGGTGAATGCAAGAGTTTTGGAAAGAGGGGGCAAGTATGCAGTCTGTTGTGGATGAGAGAGCTTGGGAAGTGAGTCAGTTGTGGTTCGCTGATGATACAGCGCTGGTCTTTGATTCGTGTGAGAAACTGCAAAGCCTGGTGACTGAGTTTGGTAAAGTGTGTGAAAGAAGAAAGCTGAGAGTAAATGTGAATAAGAGCAAGGTTATTAGGTACAATAGGGTTGAGGGATAAGTCAATTGGGAGGTAAGTATGAATGGAGAAAGACTGGAGGAAGGGAAGTGTTTTAGATATCTGGGAGTGGATTTGGCAGTGGATGGAACCATGGAAGCGGAAGTGAATCATAGGGTGGGGGAGGGGGCGACAGTTCTGGGAGCGTTGAAGAATGTATGAAAGTCGAGAACATTATCTCGGAAAGCAAAAATGGGTATGTTTGAAGGAATAGTGGTTCCAACAATGTTATACGGTTGCGATGGGTGGGCTATAGATAGAGTTATGCGGAGGAGGGTGGATGTGCCGGAAATGAGATGTTTGAGGACAATATGTGGTGTGAGGTGGTTTGATCGAGTAAGTAATGAAAGGGTAAAAGAGATGTGTGGTAATAAAAAGAGTGTGGTTGAGAGAGCAGAAGAGGGTGTTTTGAAATGGTTTGGTCACATGGAGAGAATGAGTGAGGAAAGATTGACAAAGAGGATATATGTGTGAGAGGTGGAGGGAACGAGGAGAAATGGGAGACCAAATTGGAGGTGGAAAGATGGAGTGAAAAAGATTTTGAGTGATCGGTGCCTGAACATGCAGGAGGGTGAAAGGCGTGCAAGGAATAGAGTGAATTGGAACGATGTGGTATACTGGGGTCGACGTGCTGTCAATGGATTGAACCAGGGCATGTGAAGCGTCTGGGGTAAACCATGGAAAGTTCTGTGGATGTGGAAAGGGAGCTGTGGTTTCGGTGCATTATTACATGACAGCTAGAGAGTGAGTGTGAACGAATGTGGCCTTTATTGTCTTTTCCTAGCGCTACCTCGCACGCATGAGGGGGGAGGGGGTTGTTATTTCATGTGTGGTGGGGTGGCGATTGGAATTAATAAGGGCAGACAGTATGAATTATGTACATGTGCAGATATGTATATGTCTGTGTGTGTATATATATGTATACGTTGAGATGTATAGTATGTATATTTGCGTGGGCGGACGTGTATGTATATACATGTGTATGTGGGTGGGTTGGGCCATTCTTTCGTCTGTTTCCTTGCGCTACCTCGCTAACGCGGGAGACAGCGACAAAGCAAAATAATATAAATAAAATATCTCTTTTACCCTTTCATTACTTTCTCCATCAAACCACCTCACACCACATACTGTCCTCAAACATTTCATTTCCAACACATTTACCCTCCTCTATACAACCCTATATATAGCCCATGCCTCGCAACCATATAATATTGTTGGTACTACTAAATTTTCAAACATGATTGCACTCCGAGATAACGTTCTCTCTCTTTCCACACGTTCTTCATTGCTCCCAGAACCTTCGTCCCCTCTCTCATCCTATGACTCACTTTCGCTTCTATGGTTCCATTCGCTGCCAAGTCTACTTACAGATATCTAAAACACTTCCCTTCCTCCAATTTTTCTCCATTCATACTTACATCCCAACTAACTTGTCCCTCAACCTTGATGAACCAACCAAGCTTTTATTCTCACTCACTCTCAGCTCTCTCCTTTCACACACTTTTCCATACTCAGTCACCAACTTTCTGCAGTTTCTCACTCGAATCAGCCACCAGTGCTGTTTCATCGGCGAACAACAACTGGCTCACTTTCCAAGCCCTCTCATTCCTAAGAGACTGCAAACTCGCCCCTCTCTCCAGAACTCTTGCATTTACCTCCCTGACCACCCCATTCATAAAAAACTAAACAACCACAGTGACATCATACACCCCTTTCGCAAATCGACCTACACTGGGAACCACTGCCTCTTCTCTCTTCCTACTCGTACTCACACATTAAACTCTTGATAAAAACTTTTAACTTTTTCTAGTAGCTTACCTCCCACACCATATATTCTGGAGACCTTCTACAAAGCATCTCTATCAACCCTATCATATACCCTCTCTAGATCTATAAATACCACATACAAATCCATCCGTTTCACAGTATGTCTCACATACATTTTGCAAAGTAAACACCCAATCCACACATCCTCTACCACTTCTAACACCACACCACTCCTTCCTAATCTGATGCTCTGTACATCCCTTCACCCTCTCAATCAATATCCTCCCATACATGTTTCAAGATATACTCAACAAATTTATGTCTCTGTAGTTTGAACACTCAACTTTATCCCGTTTGCCTTTGCATCATGGCACAATGCATGCATTCTTCTAATCCTCAGGCACTTCACCATGATCCATGCATACACTGTTGAGGGACAAGTTAGTTGGGATGTAAGTTTGAATGGAGAAAAACTGGAGGAAGTGAAGTGTTTTAGATATCTGGGAGTGGATTTGGCAGCGGATGGTACCATGAAAGCGGAAGTGAGTCACAGGGTGGAGGAAGGGGCGGAGGTTCTGGGAGCACTGAAGATTGTGCGGAAAGAGAGAACGTTATCTCGGAGAACAAGAAATGGGTATGTTTGAATAAACAGGAGTAGTTCCAACAATATTAAGAACCTGAGAATATTACAGATGATCAGTTATCTATTTTTCTGCCATATATTAATTTTCCTGCTCCTAAGCTAAACAAGGGGCACCCGGCAACCCATCCTCCAGTGGTGACCTACTGACCCTTCGTAGTTGTAAGGAAATTGAACAAGAGAAAACTATGGTTTATCCCCGTCTGCTGCTGGAACACACGACCCATATATGCTTCTCTTCTGTATAAGACAGAGCTGACTCTCCCGTACAAGTGGAGCTCACTCTCCCGTACAAGTGGAGCTCACTCTCCCGTACAAGTAGAGCTCACTCTCTCGTAGAAGTGGAGCTCACTCTCCCGTACAAGTGGAGCTCACTCTCTGGTAAAACTTTAAGAGATCTTAACACATGACCTTCCGTATGGTCTATGTTGTCCTCACTTGGGTCGTCTGTACTTCGATTACCTTTTCCAGCGTTTCACAGATCACATCAGTCGAGGACCCCCGTCTGTGTTTCACTCAAGTTTCCAGATTTCCTTCCTCGTACACGGTAGCGATATCTACCTCTTCCTACTCCCTCAGCACTCTACCTCCTGAAGCAACATACTATACGTACAGCTCAGGTGGCCCGTCACCTGTGTCCGCACGCCTCTCTATCAGGACCACGTGCCTCATACGGGGTCAAGACCCATCAGTAGTCTGCCATTATCAGGATCACGTGCCTCACACGGGGTCAAGACCCATCAGGAAGACGCTTGCGTCTTTTCTCAATATTTTCACTGAGTTGCCCAAGAACTGCTGCCCACTGCCTCTGGCTGGTGCTCAGGCCATCATATCTTTCACAATGGTAACACTTCTCAACTCGTTATTCAGCTCCTCCCATGTCTTCATGTCCTCCTGTGTGTGTGTGTGTGTGTGTGTGTGTGTGTGTGTGTGTGTGTGCGGGTCCTGGGAGGCGTGTGTATGAGCCGACGGACAAATAAGTCTCCGGTAATTATACCTCCGGGCAACGTGGCCGCAACACAAACTTGCAAAGAGACAAACTCATCAAAGGGATGCCGTAATGACCGTAACCAGGCCATTAGGATCCACCCGCCATTCACAGCTCTCTCCTACAACTAACTCATCATAGGACTAGATGCTCCACCATCCAGATCCTGCGAGAAACTCCTCAAATATTCCTAAAATCCTATAAAATATTCCGGCCATACGTAGCACAGGCCACTCATAGGCTTATGTCGCGAGAGGTTCACTAGAGTGGGGTTGCCACGAGCTGTGTGTTGCTTTAGCCAAGTTAAGTCAGAAGTTTTTAATCCTAACAGGAGTTAAGGCAAAGCTGGCTTGACTCAAAACATCAAAGGCGATGTTTAAACTTTTCCTATCTATATAAGTTTCTTGCCTCCCTGGGGCAGTTTAGACCACAAGACTCTCTTGAAAAATACCCCAGAAAACACATGTACGTAGTTTTGGCAAATGCCTCTATGTCGCTGGCTGGTGGCCAGTCTTTCCCTTTAGCGGGTGTGTGTATAGTGGAGTAGTACACCAGCGGGTGTGTGTACAGTGGAGTAGTACATCAGTGAGTGTGTGTATAGTGGAGTAGTACACCAGCGGGTGTGTGTATAGTGGAGTAGTACACCAGCGGGTGTGTGTACAGTGGAGTAGTACACCAGCGGGTGTGTGTATAGTGGAGTAGTACACCAGCGGGTGTGTGTATAGTGGAGTAGTACACCAGCGGGTGTGTGTATAATAGAGTGGTACACCAGCGTGTGTGTGTGTGTGTGTGTGTGTGTGTGTGTGTGTGTGTGTGTGTGTGTGTGTGTGTGTGTGTGTGTGTGTGTGTGTGCTGGACCAGAGTGATTGTGTGTAACGGAGTGCTGGATGAGCAGGTGAGGCAGGTAGATGTAAGCTTGGGGAGAGTGAGGCAGGTAGATGTAAGCTTGGGGAGAGTGAGGCAGGTAGATGTAAGCTTGGGGAGAGTGAGGCAGGTAGATGTAAGCTTGGGGAGAGTGAGGCAGGTAGATGTAAGCTTGGGGAGAGTGAGGCAGGTAGATGTAAGCTTGGGGAGAGTGAGGCAGGTAGATGTAAGCTTGGGGAGAGTGAGGCAGGTAGATGTAAGCTTGGGGAGAGTGAGGCAGGTAGATGTAAGCTTGGGGAGCGGTGTTTTGCCTTGAGTCTACTGTTTCCACAGTTTGGTGAGCCTCCCACTAGCACTGGGGAGGAGGGTCCATGGCTCTGAGGTCCGCGTTCCCATGTTGACGTAAGCAACACATCCTTCATTAGTCCCGTGATGGAGATGTTCATCCTTTTCTCCACTCAAGGACATCCCTTTGTCATCAGTGGCCCACCAGACGTCTTGATTTATGTCCCTTTGGAATATTTGAGCGTCTTTTATACTGATGAGAGTTCCACGTTTATATTGGTGTCATCTGCCGAAGGTGGAACGAAAGTGTGGTCTGTGTTTGTATCAGGCATGAAAATGAGATATGGTGAGGGTGGAGGCACAGCTCATCGGGGACCTGAGTTGTTGACCTAAGAAACACCGGAAACTGCCTGACTGACATGAACGTGTGGAAGGATTTTCTGATCTCTGTCCTTAAACATCAATAATGAGAACATGTATGACACACGTCAGTAATGCTGTATGACCGTTGGTTGGAGCAGCCATGACATGGCAGGTTACTGTAGTGTGGAGGTCTGAAGACATCACCACACTTCACCAGCCGTCCCTCACACCTGAAGCCATGGTCTATATCTCATTCAGTGTGGTCATTGTAATCTATTTTCCCACGTGCAGGTACGAGGCTGTGCCTGATGACTGGATATAACAATGTCCATTACTCACGATTCCTTCGAACGTATACAACGCAGGGAACAATATACATCCCAGAGAACAATATACACTAGAGACAATGATGCATACATATATACCACATAACGATCAATATACAGTTGAGTGCAACATGTGTGTCATGTTGCACGCGACCAGAGCGGAGTAGGTCACCACAACACACTAATGTGGTGACCTTGTGAACCTCTACTGCTGACCACCGTCCCACACCTCTCATGACGGGTCACCACATCTCTCATGACGGGTCACCGCACCCTCATGACGGGTCACCACACCCTCATGACGGGTCACCACACCCTCATGACGGGTCACCGCACCCTCATGACGGGTCACCACACCCTCATGACGGGTCACCGCACCCTCATGACGGGTCACCGCACCCTCATGACGGGTCACCACACCCTCATGACGGGTCACCACACCCTCATGACGGGTCACCACACCTCTCATGACGGGTCACCACACCCTCATGACGGGTCACCACACCCTCATGACGGGTCACCACACCCTCATGACGGGTCACCACACCCTCATGACGGGTCACCGCACCCTCATGACGGGTCACCACACCCTCATGACGGGTCACCGCACCCTCATGACGGGTCACCGCACCCTCATGACGGGTCACCACACCCTCATGACGGGTCACCACACCCTCATGACGGGTCACCACACCCTCATGACGGGTCACCGCACCCTCATGACGGGTCACCACACCCTCATGACGGGTCACCACACCCTCATGACGGGTCAGAGACAATGTCCGGGTAAGAACCCTACCGGAAGGAGCTGCTGACGTCTGGCTAATGTTTGTTTTTCATATTGAAGGTTCCAGACACTGACAGAAGTCCACATCAAGGCCGGGACTTGACTGAAGTATAGAGAGAATTATGACACGGAAAAAGAAAAGACAAGGGAAAGTATTTATGAATATTGGAGGAAGTGAAAAACCTGTCTTTTGAAATGTGTCAGGTCATAGTTACTGGGAAAGACATGAGAAGGTAGAGAGTTCCAAAGCTTCGACGTGTAGGGAAAGAAACAGTTGTCAAAACGGCCCACCCTTGAGTTGCTGATGTCCACACAATTATCATGTGACGCAGCAGCTTGCCGAGTATTGCGTGGTCTAGCTAGTGGTGGGGGCATACAAGCAGCCAGCTCTCGGGAGCAAAAACCAAAGAAATACCCTATAGAAGAGGAAAAGTGAACCTACGTTGTAGCGTAGGGCAAGGGGGTCAAGTTTGGAAGTTAGCCTGGGACAGTTTATAAGTCGGATCGCTTTCGACTCGACTCTGTCAAGAAAGGATACACAGTTAGAACCACCCTAAACGGAAGAGCAGCACTCCACACAAGGACGAATCAGTCCCTTTTATAAACGGAGCAACTGTTCAGGAGAGAAGTTTCGACAACTAATCTGGACACTCAGTTTCTGAAAGGCAGACTCAGCTATTCCCGTAATGTGGGGTTTCCAATAAAGAGTGGATGTTACAGTAATACCAGGAATGTTCATTGAGTCAAGAAGTGGAATTACAGAACTGTCAAAGGAGAGACGAAAGTTGTGAGGAGTTTTTTCCATAGAGAGATTGGTAGAAATTGGATCTTGGAGGCAGTGAACTTAACAATATGTTGTCTACCTCACTGAGATATCCTGTCCAAGTTTGAGTGTACTGAGGAAGCTGTGTCAAGACCAGATGCAGATCGAATGAAAGAAGAGCGAGCAGAATTGAAGGATGTGGATGAATGCCGTGTTGAGTCGTCAACGTATGAGTGCATTGGATTAATTGTAGAGGAGAGGCAATCGTTGAAATTAGGGGGAAAATGTGTAGGGGACAGGGCAGGACCTTGAGGGATACTGCTGTTGATGGAGAAAAGGGGAGGCTGATCCATCAACAACCACGGAGATAGATCGGCCAGAGAGGAAGCTAGATACGAAGGAGCATAGTGAGAGAGGGAAGCCAAAAGAGGGGAGCTTAGAGATGAGACCCCGATGCCACACCTTGTCAAAAGCCTTAGATATGTCAAGGGCAACTACACATGACTCTTCAAAGTGTCTCAGGCATGATGACCAGACATTAGCAACATAGGAAAGAATATCATCAGTGGATCTTACGTAAGCCATACTGGTAATCAGAGAGAAGAGTGCGATCTTCGAGATGTTTAAGAATATGGGAGTTGAGGAAGGATTCAAAGACTTTGGAAATGGTAGATGTGCGCAATGAATTCTCATATGGACCACTGAACTCCTTTAACAAATCACATCATCCTCAGTATATCACATCATCCTCAGTATATCACATCATCCTCAGTATATCACATCATCCTCAGTATGATATATGGACCACTGAACTCCTTTAACAAATCACATCATTCTCAGTATATCACATCATCCTCAGTATATCACATCATCCTCAGTATATCACATCATCCTCAGTATATCACATCATCCTCAGTATATCACATCATCCTCAGTATATCACATCATCCTCAGTATATCACATCATCCTCAGTATATCACATCATCCTCAGTATATCACATCATCCTCAGTATATCACATCATCCTCAGTATATCACATCATCCTCAGTATATCACATCATCCTCAGTATATCACATCATCCTCAGTATATCACATCATCCTCAGTATATCACATCATCCTCAGTATATCACATCATCCTCAGTATATCACATCATCCTCAGTATATCACATCATCCTCAGTATATCACATCATCCTCAGTATATCACATCATCCTCAGTATATCACATCATCCTCAGTATATCACATCATCCTCAGTATATCACATCATCCTCAGTATATCACATCATCCTCAGTAAATTCAATCGTGAGAATCTTTTTCCCTTTTTTAGATGACTATTTCATTAGCGTTAGACCATCCGCTGTGTAACGTGTCTAATGATGAATCTTCCAAGAGCAGAGCGTCGGGTGACAAGGACCCAGAGCAGCAGGTGCAGCAGCAGGTGCAGCAGCAGGTGCAGCAGCAGGTGCAGCAGCAGGTGCAGCAGCAGGTGCAGCAGCAGGTGTAGCAGTAGTAGCAGCAGGAGCAGCGGGAGTAGGAGAAGCAGCAGAAGGGGACGTCCTCTCATTACGCACACAACCCTGACACACTGTAGAATACAGACACAGAAACTCCCTATCTTACCATATAACTCTGTATTCACGCCACCGCTCCACACTATCCACCAGTCACTGTCAACACCAGAACCCAGCGCTCCACACTATCCACCAGTCACTATCAACACCAGAACCCACCGCTCCACACTATCCACCAGTCACTGTCAACACCAGAACCCAGCGCTCCACACTATCCACCAGTCACTATCAACACCAGAACCCACCGCTCCACACTATCCACCAGTCACTATCAACACCAGAACCCACCGCTCCACACTATCCACCAGTCACTATCAACACCAGAACCCACCGCTCCACACTATCCACCAGTCACTATCAACACCAGAACCCACCGCTCCACACTATCCACCAGTCACTATCAACACCAGAACCCACCGGTCCACACCTAACCTTCCATATCCTGTATGTTAATCACCTTCCTATATCAAAGTCAGTGTTATGAACTTTATGAGTTCCTTTAAGATCCTTGTTCATTTAGCCATGGTCAGGTGGAGGACAGGTCTGGGTATTAACACAAGCTTACTCTGCCTCTGTTATTAACTGACTCCCACGAACAAAAATGAGGTTCCCACACTACGCCTCCTGTCATCTCTCCAAGCTTACACAGCGAAATCTTCTCACGGATTATTGTCTTCCATCTTACGTAGAAGGTGACGTTCTCCTGCCCATCATTATGCTTCATACACATGACTCAATACTTTGTTATATGGAATCCAATATTCATTTCTATTTTTCCTGAAAGTATATCACTGGGACTTTTCCCTATACGATGGCTCCAGGCGTCCTCCACCCCCACAGCTGGGTCTGGGACCTTACCTTACGTTGTTGGCAGCGGTGATGACGTACGTTGTTGGCAGCGGTGATGACGTACGTTGTTGGCAGCGGTGATGACGTACGTTGTTGGCAGCGGTGATGACGTACGTTGTTGGCAGCGGTGATGACGTACGTTGTTGGCAGCGGTGATGACGTAAGTTGTTGGCAGCGGTGATGACGTACGTTGTTGGCAGCAGTGATAACGTACGTTGTTGGCAGCGGTGATGACGTACGTTGTTGGCAGCGGTGATGACGTAGGTACAGTGAGGCTCTGGTTTCCCTCGTGTGGTGGCCTGGAAGCTTCCAGGAAGGTGAGGTCTGGAGCTGTGTTTCCAGGGTCTGGGAAGCTGGAATCTTACAGTGTACATCAGTGTTGTGCTGGAGGCTTACATGAGAGCCATAACCAGGTTGAAGTCTGCAATCTTGGTAGTTAACACCATTAACTACGTCATCTGAAGATTGCAGTCGTTCGTAAGGCAGACCTGAGCTGCCAGGCCATATAGCATTTCGTGTAGGTTTTCGTGAAGGTCATAAATACTGTATTTGTCTAAGGTCAGTAAAGCAGGCATAACACCGAGCAAAGATCATAAATATAATTGTTTCTTTGTTCAGCTTCAGGACAAAGTAATTCATGCAGGGAAATTTACTCTCGTAAAGAGATTCGTCCTGACTTTATGAATGATATATTAGATGTTTAACTGGCTAAGGTAATTACTGTTATTAACGACTTCCCTTCGCTAGTCAGAGGAATTGCATGAGTTACAGGCCCGCGGGGCCGCCTCTTACTGTCACAACTTTATAGCTTCCAGCTCCACCCAGCTGGTGAGGGAGGGAGAGCTTCCAGCTCCACCCAGCTGGTGAGGGAGGGAGAGCTTCCAGCTCCAGCCAGCTGGTGAGGGGGGAGAGCTTCCAGCTCCACCCAGCTGGTGAGGTGGGGTGGGGGAGGAGCCAGCCCCACCCCTGCTGGCTGCGGTCTCACCAGCCATGATCACATCATCAGGGGAGATACAAGAATGAGACAGCAGACGTAGATCAGTCAGTTCATATACAAGGACAAGACGTAGCTAAGACGCCATAGGTAAACAAGTGTTACCGGATGGTGGTGTTCGGGTCTGGCATCATGAACTTCTAGTGTGTGGACAGGAAAAGGAACTGTTTACAAATTTTGCCAACGACAAAGCTACCCACTTTGTATAGACCTTCACTAATATTAATGTTACACTTCTTTGTGTATCTAATAACAGAAGATTCAATGATATTTATCGTGGTAAAGGAGTTACCGCTAATAACTGAATTAGCGTTACCCCAATCAACACAATGGTCATAATCTTTAACATGATTAAACAAAGCTTTTGATTGTTGTCCTGTTCTCATATTATATTCATGTTGCTCAAGTCTAACACAAAGATCCTCACCAGTCTCTCCAATATGGAATATATCACAGCTTTGACATGGGGTTGTTGTAAACACAGCCTGCAGATTTTTCTGGCTTTTTTCCTTTATGTTTGACTTAAACAACATGAATATAAGAACAGGACAAGAATCAAATGTATCTACATCAATTATTGAAATATAGACGTCATCATGAAACGGAAAAAGAAAAGACAAGGGAAAGTATTTTGGAGGAAGTGAAAGAATGTCTTTTGAAATATGACGTCATAGATATTAGGACAGACATGAGAAGGCAGAGTTTCCAAAGCTTCGACGTGTAGGAAAGAAGCAGGTCTCAAAACGGCCCACCCTTGAGTTGTTGATGTTCACAAAATAATCATGTGACGCAGCTAGTGGTGTGGGCACACAAGCAACCAGTCGTGGGGTCATGTATCCACTGGTTATATTGCAGTGGGGTCATGTTTCTACTGGTTATGGCAATGGGGTAATGTCTCCATTGGCTATACGTTAGTGGGTCATGTCTCCACTGGGCACATGGCAGTGGGTCAACCACTGTGTCAGAGCTACATGTATGAAGAGGACAACTATCATAGACTCCTGTGCAGGACTGACAATAACACCATACATTACAGCCAGCCTCACACGGGGTACAGCAGCCAGCCTCACACGGGGTACAGCAGCCAGCCTCACACAGGGTACAGCAGCCAGCCTCACACGGGGTACAGCAGCCAGCCTCACACGGGGTACAGCAGCCAGCCTCACACGGGGTACATCAGCCAGCCTCACACGGGGTACAGCAGCTAGCCAGCCTGGCCCTCTCTCTCACCTCAGCCAGGACTGGCTACAGCAGCAGCAGCAGGAGCAGCAGCACGGCAGATACGAGTCCATAAAAGCGTGCCAAAGATGTACGATGGTGTGATAAAGCTACGAGCACCAGTGTTGGATTTAGCGCCATCTATATTCCTCAGGCACTCCTGCTTTCTGGTGGGGAGGGGGTAGCGGAGCCAGCGGTCACTTGGGTGGACCAGACGACCGCTGGTGTGTGTGTGTGTGTACACCATTCCTGCTCTCTTATTTACCTCCTCCTACAACCTGGTTTGTATCACTGCTCTCCTGATGACAGCTTATAATGATGTCACTGCTGATGATGATATCATCCTGAGACGTCAACATTAATGATGACATCTTACGATGTCACTATTAGTGATATCATACGAAGTCACTGCTCATGATATCATACGAAGTCACTGCTCATGATATCATACGACGTCACTCCTAATATCATACGACGTCAGTGCTACTGATATCATACGACGTCACTGCTACTGATATCATACGACGTCACTGCTAATATCATACTACGTCACTGCTACTGATATCATAAGATGTCACTGTTACTGATATCTTACTAAGCCATTATGAAGGATATCTCAGGAGGTCAGTAATAATGCCACAATAATGATCATGTAAGAAACACTACTCATATTACAGGTTATCGTGGTTATCATGTACTTACTGACTGATCAATACATAACGTACTTGTACAGAACACATATGTGACGTGCTGACACATCAGTCCCTTATGTGGTCCATATACGGTCCATATACGGGCTACATCAATCATACGGTCCATATACGGGCTACATCAATCATACGGTCCATATACGGGCTACATCAATCATACGGTCCTCTGTACTTACCAACCACGTCCAATATTCTATATATCCATGTAGGTACTGAAGCCCGAGTCTTTCCCTACCTGGTTGGTAAGCTGGTCGGTTGGTTGGTTGGTTAGTTGGCTGGTCGGTTGGTTGGTTGGTTAGTTGGCTCGTAGGCTGGTCAGTTGGTTGGTTGGTTGGCTGGTCGGTTGGTTGGCTGGTTGGTTGGTTGGTTGGTTGGCTGGTCGGTTGGTTGGCTGGTTGGTTGGTTGGCTGGTCGGTTGGTTGGTTGGTTGGTTAGTTGGCTCGTAGGCTGGTCGGTTGGTTGGTTGGTTGGTTGGCTGGTCGGTTGGTTGGCTGGTTGGTTGGTTGGTTGGTTGGCTGGTCGGTTGGTTGGTTGGTTGGTTGGTTGGTTAGTTGGCTCGTAGGCTGGTCGGTTGGTTGGTTGGTTGGTGGCTTGTAGGCTGGTCAGTTGGTTGGTTGGTTGGCTGGTTGGTTGGTTGGTTGGTTGGTTGGTTGGTTGGCTCGTAGGCTGGTCGGTTGGTTGGTTGGTTGGTTGGCTTGTAGGCTGGTCAGTTGGTTGGTTGGTTGGCTGGTTGGTTGGTTGGTTGGTTGGTTGGTTAGTTGGCTCGTAGGCTGGTCGGTTGGTTGGTTGGTTGGTTGGCTTGTAGGCTGGTCAGTTGGTTGGTTGGCTGGTTGGTTGGTTGGTTGGTTGGCTGGTTGATTGGTTAGTCGTGCTGTATCTGTGCCAGGGGTCAGTAGGTTGTTATCATCGGGTTATAACCACCAGTTAACCATTTCCTTCGTGTGTGCAAGACATCTGGGAGACTGTGTATGACGTGCTGCAGGTTGACCCCTGCCTAACCACCCACCTTCCTCAGTGGGTTCCCCACTAACCAGCCTGGTCATGTCCACGTGACCCAGTACATCACAGCGTGTGGCTCTCTCAGTCAGTGGTCGACTCTGTGCCTCACCTGCACGAACACGGCTCACCTGACACCCCCCCGCCCGACGCTCATAACACGTGCACCGCCCGCCCGACGCTCATAACACGTGCACCCCCCGCCCGACGCTCATAACACGTGCACCCCCCGCCCGACGCTCATAACACGTGCACCCCCCGCCCGACGCTCATAACACGTGCACCGCCCGCCCGACGCTCATAACACGTGCACCCCCCGCCCGACGCTCATAACACGTGCACCGCCCGCCCGACGCTCATAACACGTGCACCCCCCGCCCGACGCTCATAACACGTGCACCGCCCGCCCGACGCTCATAACACGTGCACCACCCCCCGCCCGACGCTCATAACACGTGCACCCCCCGCCCGACGCTCATAACACGTGCACCCCCCGCCCGCCGCTCACAACACACACAGGTGCACCAGCTAGACGTGGTAATGTATGACGACGCAGCTCGTGAAGGTGATGACGTGCATCACACCTGAGGGCACCACTCAACACGTCACCAACGCTACTGTCTGAGATGTCCTGACACTTCCAGCCGTCCCTCTGGGCACTTCCAGCCATCCCTCTGGGCACTTCCAGCCGTCCCTCTGGACACTTCCAGCCGTCCCTCTGGGCACTTCCAGCCGTCCCTCTGGGCACTTCCAGCCGTCCCTCTGGGCACTTCCAGCCGTCCCTCTGGGCACTTCCAGCCGTCCGTCTGGGCACTTCCAGCCGTCCCTCTGGGCACTTCCAGCCGTCCCTCTGGGCACTTCCAGCCGTCCCTCTGGGCACTTCCAGCCGTCCCTCTGGGCACTTCCAGCCGTCCCTCTGGGCACTTCCAGTCGTCCCTCAGGGCACTTCCAGCCGTCCCTCTGGGCACTTCCAGCCGTCCGTCTGGGCACTTCCAGCCATCCCTCTGGGCACTTCCAGCCATCCCTCTGGGCACTTCCAGCCGTCCCTCTGGGCACTTCCAGCCGTCCCTCTGGGCACTTCCAGCCGTCCGTCTGGGCACTTCCAGTCGTCCCTCTCGGCACTTCCAGCCGTCCCTTTGGGCACTTCCAGCCGTCCCTTTGGGCACTTCCAGCCGCTGCACAGTGCTTCTAAGGAAGGGCTTGTTGTGAAGGCCTCACAACAAGCCACATCGCTCTTGTTATCCGTCTAACTGGGTCTCGTACAAGCATGTCTTACCCACCAATCAGAGACTCAGTTGTGAGCCAATTCATTTACAAGTTCAACAGCTTCGAAGATGACAAACTAGTTATAAATACGGAAGCAAATGCGATCATCATTAGGGTACAAACATACCAAATATAGTTTATCAGAACCCATTATTAAACATTACCAGCAGTAACGCTAACATCTCCAGGGGGTGTTAGTAACGCTAACATCTCCAGGGGGTGTTAGTAACGCTAACATCTCCAGGGGGTGTTAGTAACGCTAACATCTCCAGGGGGTGTTGGTGACGCTAATATCTCCAGGGGATGTTAGTGACGCTAACATCCCCAGGGGGTGTTGGTGACGCTAACATCTCCAGGGGATGTTAGTAACGCTAACATCTCCAGGGGGTGTTAGTAACGCTAACATCTCCAGGGGGTGTTGGTGACGCTAACGTCTCCAGGGGGTGTTAGTGACGCTAACATCTCCAGGGGATATGTTCCCAGATCCATACGTAACACTGGGGAAAGTTGGCAATAAACATGATGTGAAGTGTTGTCTTGACTCCATCAGTCGATGACCTGGATGATGTGCTCTACTGGCTTACAGCATCAGGCTGGCACCTCTCTCTCTCTCTCTCTCTCTCTCTCTCTCTCTCTCTCTCTCTCTCTCTCTCTCTCTCTCTCATACTAAGCCCTATAATGACATCTCGGGGTCTGTAAAAATCTAAGATAATGACACATCAACTGGATCACGAGGGAAGACGATGACACGTCATTTGTTCAATCGCCATAATTTCATTCCTTGTGGCACAGGATGGGTTGGGTCATTATGACCTCTGACTTCGGCCAAACACATCCTCAACCCTTGCCCAGTGTGTTTAGTGAAGCTTGGATTTCCACATGACCCACGTCAGGTGGTGGCCACAGTAAGATGGTCTGAACTGCTCACACCACCCTGGCGATCCTACATAATGAACATGACGAAGTCTGCTTCCCAGAGACTGCAAACCTTACACAATTCTTTTTATGTTGAAGGTTCCAGTCATGGACAAAAGTCCACGTCAAGGCCGGACCATAATTGAAATACGAGAGGATTATGAAACGGAAAAAGAAAAGACAAGGGAAAATATTTATGAATTTTGGAGGAAGCGAAAAACCTGTCCTTTAAAATGTGCTAGGTTACAGTTTCTGGGAAAGACATGAGAAGGTAGAGAATTCCAAAGCTTCGACGTGTAGGGAAAGACGCTGTTGTCTAAACGGCCCATCCTCGAGTTGCTGATGTCCACACAATAATCATGTGACGCAGCAGCTTGCCGAGTATTGCGTGGTCTAGCTAGTGGTGGGGGGCACACAAGCAGCCAGCTCTCGGACCAAAAACCCAGGAAATACCTACAGAAGAGGGAAAGTGAGCCAACGTTGTGGCGTAGGGCAAGGGGGTCAAGTTTGGAAGTTAGCCTGGGACAGTTTATAAGGTGGATCGCTTTCGACTCAACTCTGTCATGTAAGGATACAGAGCTAGAACCATCCTGATGTGAGGGCAGTTCTCCATACAAGGATGAATCACTTCTTTGTACAAACGGAGCAAATGTTCAGAAAAGAAATTTCGATATCCAAACAGGACATCAAGTTTCTTAGAGGCAGACGTAGTTATTCCTGTAATGTGGGATTTCCAATAAAGAGTGGATGTTACAGTAATACTAAGTAGGTTCATTGAGGCAAGAGGTGGAATCACAGAACCATCAAACGAGATATGAGAGCTGTGAGGAGTCTTAGACAGAGAGATGGGCAGAAATTGGGTCTTGGAGGCATTTAACGTAACAAGAGTTTGTACCCCTCTGAGATATCGTGTCTAAGTCTGAGTGTACTGAGGAGGTTGTGTCAAGACGAGATGCAGATCGAGTGAAAGAAGAGGGAGCAGAACTGAAAGATGTGGATTAATGTATAGAGATGAGACCCCGATGCCACACCTTGTCAAAAGCTTTGGACATGTCAAGGGCAACTACATATTACTCCCAAAATCTTTCATGGATGATGACCAGACATTAGTAAGAATGGAACGAATATCATAAGTGGATCTCGCCTTAAGATACCATGCTGATGATCAAAGAGAAGACTGTAGTTTTCGAACTGTTTAAGAATATGGAAGTTGAGGAAGGATTTGAAGGCTTTGGAAATGGTAGATGTCAAAGCAATAGGACGTTAGTTTGAGGGATCAGAACAGTCACTCGTCTTAGGGATGGGATGTATCAAGGCATGCTTCCAAGGAGAAGGAAAAGCTCTGGTTTTGAAATAGAAACAGGACAGACGAGCAGGCACAGGTGCAAGTTCAGAGGCACACTCTTTCAGTACATGGGGATGAATGCCTTCAGTACCATAAGCCATGGTTGTATCCAGAGACAGAAGCATTTTTCGAATAGTCCGAAGAGAGATTACAGGAAGGGGCATAGGATTAGTAAGAGGAGCATCAATGGATGAAATGTTAGAGTCATCCAAGGAGTATGGCCAGAGTGGAATAGTGAAGGGAAGGTAGAGCGACGGAAGTTGCTAGAGATGAACTTAGCTGAAGATTAGAAAGACTATAAGTGGAAGATGAGGAGAGGTTAACACACTTCCAGTAAATAAAGGAACGTCTTGCCTCACTGATAAAGTGATTGCAGCGATTACGGGCAGCGATAAAAACTGAACGTGAGACAGAGGAAGGAGACATTTTTTCTAAGCCCGATATGCCGGATCCCTTGCCTGAGTGGCCTTGGAACAGGAACGGTTGAATTATGGATTGGATGAATAGGTCGTCTTGGAGGAAGAGAGGATAGATGCTTCCATTCCTGCAACAATATCCTCTGCTATGGCTTTGGTGGAGACAGAAACACAACCACATAAGGGACAGTTATCTACCTGAGGAAAGTCAGTAAAGAAGCTACGTAAGTTATTCCAGTCAGCTTTGTTGAGGTGTCAGTATTTACACTTAGAAGGGGCTGCTGGAGGGAGAGGTGCCGTTAGAATTTATAAGTGTGATCTGATGAACCAACTGGGGGCGAGACTGCGTATCTACGATAGGATGAACAAGAGGTGGTCAGAGTAGTCAGGAATATGGGTAGGGTCGAGATATATTGCTCTAAGTCACTGAGAATGGAGAACGTGAGGGCTTCAATCCTTCCACCATCCATATGGGAGGACTTCAACCATTCCCTATGGTGAACGTTGATATCCCCGAGGTAGAGGATCTCGCCTTGCTGGTGAAAGGACGTTACAGTCTCATGGCAGGAGTTTAGATAGATGAAGATGCGTATAAAGTTTGTAGAATTAGGACAGCAATGGGAGAAACAGAGGAAAAGTGTGGCAGTAGGGAGTCAAACCCTGAGCCACATAACATCAAAGTTTGGAGACTTAAGGTCCTTGAGGCGTGCAACAGGTGAGTTATGTTGGAATAAGCACAAACATCACCTCTGGACCGGAATCGTGAGTGGAGGTTATAGTTAGATACGAAAAAAAGGACCAATGAGAACATCATTAGACAACTGTGGCTCAGACAGAAGTAAGATATGAGCAGCCATACCATACTGAGAGGAGTGTCATCTCCCCTCACATGGAGCACTGCTCACATCTACAGTGCCTCTTATTCCACCTCCCACAGCCAGAGTGACGTCAAAAGTCATCCGTGTTGATACCTTGCCTGCCATCCGCTCTCTCTCTCTCTCTCTCTCTCTCTTACCAACCCTCTCCCTCTGCCGTCCTGTTGCTTCTCTCTCTCTCTCTCTCATGACCAGCTACCGCTTCCCATAGTTGCTATGTGGAGATCAGCCACATGAGGGTTGACCATTATGATACCTACTCCTTTACTCACAAGGAAAGGCTGGAATGCACCTCTTCCCCTGGGATTTTCTTCCTCCTATATCCATGAAGACTTGCGTCTCCAAACACCTGAGGAGCCAAGATCAACCCCTGCTGTATCTCTTTATAAAGGAATCACCCAGGCACCTGGCCTCTCACATCACCAACACCCAGGCACCTGGCCTCTCACCCCACCAACACCCAGGTACCTGGCCTCCCACCCCACCAACACCCAGGTACCTGGCCTCTCACCCCACCAACACCCAGGTACCTGGCTTCCCACTCCACCAACACCCAGGCACCTGGCCTCTCACCCCACCAACACCCAGGCACCTGGCCTCTCACCCCACCAACACCCAGGTACCTGGCCTCCCACCACACCAACACCCAGGCACCTGGCCTCCCACCTCACCAACACTCAGGTACCTGGCCTCCCACCCCACCAACACCCAGGCACCTGGCCTCCCACCCTCACCAACACTCAGGTACCTGGCCTCCCACCCCACCAACACCCAGGCACCTGGCCTCCCACCCCACCAACACCCAGTCACCTGGCCTCCCACCCCACCAACACCCAGGCACCTGGCCTCTCACCTCACCAACACTCAGGTACCTGGCCTCCCACCTCACCAACACCCAGGCACCTGGCCTCCCACCCTCACCAACACCCAGGCACCTGGCCTCCCACCTCACCAACACCCAGGCACCTGGCCTCCCACCCCACAACACAAGGAGCCAAGCTGTTTGCCACCATAAAAGAAAAACAAGACGGGATGTTCCGAGAAGTGCCGTAAACCCAGACGCTGACTGTGGCGACCGCTGGAGCTAAACTGTCCCCTGGGTGTTCTACAGACCCGCCCCAGGGAAGGCGCCCCGCCCCGACCCGCCCCACTCCTGTGACCGTGGGGGGCGCTAGAGCTAAACTGTCCCCTGGGTGTTCTACAGACCCGCCCCAGGGAAGGCGCCCCGCCCCGACCCGCCCCACTCCTGTGATCGTGGGGGGCGCTGGAGCTAAACTGTCCCCTGGGTGTTCTACAGACCCCAGCCTGCACCGCCAGCAGGCTCACTCACCCCCAGCTCCTGCTGCAGGGGGAGGCCCCGCCCCGCACCAGGGGGGGGTGGGGAGGGGTGAGACATCACCCAGGCTGGACCCGTCCCGCTCTGTTCCGCGCCGCCTGCGGCAAGGTGGAAGGTACCACCTACCCTCGCCCCTGGGGGAGCAGGAGGCACCGCCTGGCCCCTGGGGGAGCAGGAGGCACTGCCTGGCCCCTGGGAGAGCAGGAGGCACCACCTGGCCCCTGGTGGAGCAGGAGGCACCATCTGGCCCCTGGGGGAGCAGGAGGCATCGCCTGGCCCCTGGGGGAGCAGGAGGCACCGCCTGGCCCCTGGTGGAGCAGGAGGCACCACCTGGCCCCTGGGAGAGCAGGAGGCACCGCCTGGCCCCTGGGGGAGCAGGAGGCACCATCTGGCCCCTGGGGGAGCAGGAGGCACTACCTGGCTCCTGGTGGAGCAGGAGGCACCACCTGGCCCCTGGGAGAGCAGAAGGCACCACCTGGCCCCTGGGAGAGCAGGAGGCATCGCCTGGCCCCTGGTGGAGCAGAAGGCACCACCTGGCCACTGATGGAGCAGGAGACACCACCTGGCCCCTGGTGGAGCAGAAGGCACCACCTGGCCACTGGTGGAGCAGGAGACACCACCTGGCCCCTGGGGGAGCAGGAGGCACCACCTGGCCCCTGGGGGAGCAGGAGGCACCACCTGGCCCATGGGGGAGCAGGAGGCACCGCCTGGCCCCTGGGAGGACCAGCCTCATACCAGGATGGGGAACGCCCACCTCAGTATCAAGGAGAGCAGGATGCCTCGCTCCGCCCCTGGAAGTGTTGGGGTTCGAGTCCCGCTCAGTAGGAGGATCCCGACCCGGTAATGCCCCACCCCTTCTCTGGTAAAGCGGGAAGCCCCGCCCCGCCCCGCCCCGCCCCGCCCGCCCCGCCCCGCTGTAAGTGGAAGGCCCCACCCCGCCCCGTTACGGTACTGCAGCCACAGGACTGACCCCTCCTTCGACAATGATATACGCAGATCTCATCCTCTCTCTCTCTCTCTCTCTCTCTCTCTCTCTCTCTCTCTCTCTCTCTCTCTCTCTCTCTCTCTCTCTCAGCTTTAAGAACAAATTCTCCAATATTTTCATCTTTTTTTCCCACTGATTAAAAAACATATTTTTATTAAACATCCAGCGAGAACGTCTGTGATAATAGTGGCAGCGGCCCTGGGGGAGCTGAGGAGAGGCCCTGGGGGAGCTGAGGAGAAGCCCTGGGGGAGCTGAGGAGAGGCCCTGGGGGAGCTGAGGAGAGGCACTGAGGGAGCTGAGGAGAGGCCCTGGGGAAGCTGAGGAGAGGCCCTGGGGAAGCTGAGGAGAGGCCCTGGGGGAGCTGAGGAGAGGCCCTGGGGGAGCTGAGGAGAAGCCCTGGGGAAGCTGAGGAGAGGCACTGGGGGAGCTGAGGAGAGGCCCTGGGGGAGCTGAGGAGAGGCCCTGGGGGAGCTGAGGAGAAGCCCTGGGGAAGCTGAGGAGAAGCCCTGGGGGAGCTGAGGAGAGGCCCTGGGGGAGCTGAGGAGAAGCCCTGGGGAGCTGAGGAGAGGCCCTGGGGGAGCTGAGGAGAGGCACTGAGGGAGCTGAGGAGAGGCCCTGGGGGAGCTGAGGAAAGGCCCTGGGGGAGCTGAGGAGAAGCCCTGGGGGAGCTGAGGAGAGGCACTGAGGGAGCTGAGGAGAGGCCCTGGGGAAGCTGAGGAGAGGCCCTGGGGGAGCTGAGGAGAGGCCCTGGGGGAGCTGAGGAGAAGCCTTGGGGGAGCTGAGGAGAGGCCCACCATTCCATATTGGTCCACCATTCCATATTGGTCCAACATTCCATATCTATTGTTGAAGAAACAGAACTTCGCCTCATTGGTGGTAAAACGCTGACCCACGAGTTTGTATCCATTACTAGAGTGAAATCAGACCAATCAAGGCTTAAGTAACATGATAATTAAGATGATATTTGATAAATATTTGTATCAGATCATCTCTTGACCTTCTCTTTCCTAAGTTACATAGATTCATGTCACTCAGTTATATGTCGTAGGATTTTTTCTCAGTCCAGGAATTATTTTGGTAAGTCGACGCTGTACTCTCTCTATTCTGTTTTGTCTGTCTTTAATTACTGACCCAAACTGAACACATTCATGATGTGGATGAACCAATGAATTGCACAGTAAGGATGATTTCCCTGGACTTGAATTTCAATTCCTTAATTATGAATCCAAGAATTTTGTTCGCATTTTTCAACATTTCTGTGCACTGCTGACCTGCTTATGGGTCACCAGAGATGATTACATCCAAGTCATTTACCTTTTGCACTTCAAGAGAATTCATAATGCAGCTTAAATTTTCGTTTTTACTATCGATATGGAAAACTCTGCATTTACAGATATCAACATTCATTTGCCACCTAAGAGCCTCATCCATTAGTTATCTATGTCAGTTTGAAGCAGTAAATGTTCAAGGTTATTTGATGATTTACTTTCCAGCTTTGTATCATCGAATTTTGACATCTTGCAATGCAGCCCAGTATCAGTATAATTAATATTTATCAGGAAGAGAACCGGTCCCAGGAGTGATCCTTGTGGTACACCACTTGTTACGTCTAACCATCCTGAGGTTTGACCATTCAACACAACTGTTGACTCACAATCAACTTATCTCGTACCCAGTGTATCAGTAAAGCCATGACAGGAGGAGGTGGCGTTACCTACCACACGGAACATCTGACCCGTTGTTTCTGGGGAATATTTTGTTGAGGGGAAAGATTTACTGTGTTGCCGACAGATCCATTTGGGTCAGACGGGAAGATAAACGTCTCGAACCTCAGAGAAGAAAAACAATATAATATCGCAACACAGATCTTGGTGAACGATGATATCTGGTGTGAATTTGTGGAATGTAAACAGCAACAAAACACTAGGTCTTTTCGAAGCTGTTTGTGATAAGAGAAAGATATCACCAACACAAGAGGTCAGTCAGGGAAGAGAATGGTTGCCAACATGTGACGTAAGGAGACATACTTGTAAACATGGGTCATAACAAAGAGGACGTACTAACATCCGTCGTGCACTTGAGGCGAAGTCTGGTCTTATCTCTCACGCTGTTTGCAACGACCAAGATCCATGAACCATTGCATGTGTTAACGACCCTGTGGTAGATAGACTCGTCCAAAAGAAGACGATGTTCCATGAGTTTGTATACAATGTAAGACAAACCTAAGCTCAACTACAACGTAGTTTAACAACATAGTTGAACTACAACATAGTTTAACAACATAGTTGAACTACAACATAGTTTTCTAAATACAATACAATAATCTCAACCTGCTATAACCTTGTTTACACCTGCCATGTTCTCCACAACTTGTGCTGTTCCTGAATGTTATTACAACTAAATATTATTACCAATGTTTTCATTACCAACACCTGTTGGTCGAGTGTCACAACTTCTCATGTAAGTACATAAGGTGAGGTTGATGATGTGCACGTGTACATAAGGTGAGGTTGATGATGTGCACGTGTACATAATGTGAGGTTGATGATGTGCACGTGTACATAATGTGAGGTTGATGATGTGCACGTGTACATAATGTGAGGTTGATGATGTGCACGTGTACATAAGGTGAGGTTGATGATGTGCACGTGTACATAAGGTGAGGTTGATGATGTGCACGTGTACATAAGGTGAGGTTGATGATGTGCACGTGTACATAATGTGAGGTTGATGATGTGCACGTGTACATAAGGTGAGGTTGATGATGTGCACGTGTACATAAGGTGAGGTTGATGATGTACACGTGTACATCTCGACATAATACTGACCAGCGAAGGGAAAGATTTAGGTTCTGACACCTGGTAACAGTGTGTCATCACACACAATAATGGTTAGATATTCATCCCTGGACAGAAGTGGTCTATCCATCGTCTCTGACCGTGTACGTCCCAACACCAGTTATAACAAAGATCAAAGTTCAGTGTTTATGGCCCGGATGTTGTCAATGTATTTATGGCCCGGATGTAGTCAATGTATTTATGGCCCGGATCTACTCAATGTATTTATGGCCCGGATGTACTCAATTTATTTATGGCCCGGATGTAGTCAATGTATTTATTCACTCCGTCTTTATGGTCTTCACAATATGTACACTGTATCTGTCCGCCATATTCTCAGCACTGGTAAACATTACACTTTACGTTGAGTTTTTAAAAGTAAACCAACCTTTCATTACGTTACATATCTACTCAAAATAAGATTTTTGGTCCAAAATAAAACCAGAATTGTTCATCACCTACACTGGAGACGATCCAGTCTTCATTACATATGTAGTGAGGTCTCGGTATTGGTCATACCGTCATGCAAGATACCATTATGCTGACAAAATACTCTTCTGGGACAATTATGTTTCGTTAACAAGTTTTGTGATAATTACATTAGGTGACGTGAGGCTGTGTGTGTGTGTGTGTGTGTGTGTGTGTGTGTGTGTGTGTGTGAAAATAAACTGATGGCTAAACACAGGTCCATCTGATTCAGAAAGCCACTTGCAAGAAAATGTACAGTTGAGGAATTACATAACTGCCGATCATAAAATCATAATAATTACATAACTGCCGATCATAAAGTCATAATGATTAATGACAGAAAATGTGAGGATCAAGACGGGCTGGAGAAGCACAAGAGTCAAGTGTGTCTACACTGAACATGAAGTCTGACAATGTTATGATTTAGTCATTATACATTTAGTGGTGATCACTTGAACATTACGTGATATATAATGGATGAATTGCTGTTGTATTGTGTTCACATACATTATGTATTCAATGGTGAATAGTATGTTTCAAAACACCCTCTTCTGCTCTCTCAACCACTCTTTTCATTACCACACATCTCTCTTACCCTTTCATTACTTACTTGATCAAACCACCTCACACCACATATTGTCCTCAAACATCTCATTTCCAACACATCCACCCTCCTGCGCACAACTCTATCCATAGCCCACGCCTCGCAACCATACAACATTGTTGGAATAACTATTCCTTCAAACATACCCATTTTTGCTTTCCGAGATAATGTTCTCGACTTCCACACATTCTTCAAGGCTCCCAGAACCTTCGCCCCCTCCCCCACCCTGTGACTCACTTCCGCTTCCACGGTTCCATCGGCTGCTAAGTCTACTCCTCGATATTTAAAACACTGCACTTCCTCCAGTTTTTCTCCATTCAAACTTACCTCCCAACTAACACGTCCTTCAACCCTACCAAACCTAATAACTTCACTCTTGTTTACATTTTCAATCAACTGTCTCCTTCCTCACACTTTATTGGTGAACCTACTGCCTCTCCTGGACCTACTGCCTCTTCTGGACCTACTGTCTCTCCTGGACCTGCTGTCTCTCTTGGACCTACCGTCTCTCCTGGACCTACTGCCTCTCCTCAAGCTTTGTGCTACCTTACATCCACCACCCTGGATGACTCCAGGTCTGAGCCAGTGTGCAGCTCGGGGATCTGTTCTTCCAGTCATTTCCATGTGATGTGTATAGCATGGCGTACCACTCGCTTGCCACTTCAGTCGATATAATTTGAGTGTTTTAAACCTATCCAATCAGCGTAGGTATCTGGCTGCACTGAGGCCTGCAGACACTGACCCCCCCCCCCCCCACTTTTTGTGTACCTCATGAGCTCGACCAGAGAAGCTCGACCAGAGAAGCTCGACCAGAGAGGAGCTCGACCAAAAAGGAGCTCGACCAGAGAGAAGCTCGACCAGAGAGAGCTCGACTAGAGAGAAGCTCGACCAGAGAGAAGCTCGACCAGAGAGGAGCTCGACTAGAGAGGAGCTCGACTAGAGAGAAGGTCGACCAGAGAGAGGGTCGACCACAGACCACAGAGAAGCTCGACCAGAGAGAAGGTCGACCAGAGAGGAGCTCGACCACAGACCACAGAGGAGCTCGACTAGAGAGGGCAGCGGAGGTGGGAGAGGACATGTGTGGCCAGCAATACAGAAGCACATTACTGGTTGAGCGTCTCATGGTCTACATGAAGGATGTGAGGGACATGTAACAACTGGATACGTGGAGTCGGTCTGGTAACCTGTGCTGGCTGGCTGGCAGGCAAGACTCACGTGTGGCAACTGGATCACATCAACATGTGTGCAATAACATTCTTCCAAGTTAGAGAGAGCCAAGCGTAACTGCCTCTTGTAATGACACACTCATCTGAAATCTTCATTTTCGCCTGAGCGAGGAACTTAACTGTAACATTTCTGTTGCTCTCCGTGTGTGTCTTGCATCAAGGAGGCAGCCATGGTTAGGTTCCTGTCCTCTACACATCCATTACCACAAGACAGACACATTGAACAACTTACTCCACTATCCTTCCAGGAGTTAGGGTTTACCTTCCAGAAGTTACGGTTTACCTTCCAGAAGTTACGGTTTACCTTCCAGAAGTTAGGGTTTACCTTCCAGGAGTTACGGTTTACCTTCCAGGAGTTAGGGTTTACCTTCCAGGAGTTAGGACCAGTCAGCTGACTCCATGGTTCTGTCATGTGTCAGTCAGCTGACTCCATGGTTCTGTCATGTGTCAGTCAGCTGACTCCATGGTTCTGTCATGTGTCAGTCAGCTGACTCCATGGTTCTGTCATGTGTCAGTCAGCTGACTCCATGGTTCTGTCATGTGTCAGTCAGCTGGCTCCATGGTTCTGTCATGTGTCAGTCAGCTGGCTCCATGGTTCTGTCATGTGTCAGTCAGCTGGCTCCATGGTTCTGTTGTGGTCTGATGTTGTGGTCATGATGGTCAGGAAGCAATGAAGGTCTCTACTGCTGGTGTTGTGGTCATCATCATCATCACTATCAGTATCATCACTATCAGTATCATCACTATCAGTATCATCACTATCAGTATCATCACTATCAGTATCATCACTATCAGTATCATCACTATCAGTATCATCACTATCAGTATCATCACCATAACCGCCAGCCTCAGCTGTCATTATCATCACTATCAGATCACCATCATTACTGATATCTGAACCCACTCCCCCTACCCACAACCATTACTACAACTCACTACCACAACCCTCATTATCCCACCCTCACTACCACAACCCTCATTATCCCACCCTCACTACCACAACTCATACACAACCTCATTATCCACCCTCACTACCACAACCCTCACTATCCACCCTCACTACCACAACCCTCACTATCCCACCCCTCACTACCACAACCCTCATTATCCACCCTCACTACCACAACCCTCATTATCCCACCTCACTACCACAACCCTCATTATCCCACCCTCACTACCACAACCCTCACTATCCCACCCTCACTACCACAACCCTCATTATCCCACCCTCACTACCACAACCCTCATTATCCCACCCTCACTACCACAACCCTCATTATCCCACCCTCACTACCACAACCCTCACTATCCCACCCTCACTACCACAACCCTCATTATCCCACCCTCACTACCACAACCCTCATTATCCGCATATCCCACCTCACTACACAACCCTCATTATCCACCCTCACTACCCAACCCTCACTATCCCACCCTCACTACCACAACCCTCATTATCCCACCCTCACTACCACAACCCTCACTATCCCACCCTCACTACCACAACCCTCATTATCCCACCCTCACTACCACAACCCTCATTATCCCACCCTCACTACCACAACCCTCATTATCACAACCCTCATTATCCCACCCTCACTACCACAACCCTCACTATCCCACCCTCACTACCACAACCCTCATTATCCCACCCTCACTACCACAACCCTCATTATCCCACCCTCACTACCACAACCCTCATTATCCCACCCTCACTACCACAACCCTCACTATCCCACCCTCACTACCACAACCCTCATTATCCCACCCTCACTACCACAACCCTCATTATCCCACCCTCACTACCACAACCCTCATTATCCCACCCTCACTACCACAACCCTCATTATCCCACCCTCACTACCACAACCCTCATTACCCCACCCTCACTACCACAACCCTCATTACCCCACCCCTCACTACCACAACCCTCATTATCCCACCCTCACTACCACAACCCTCACTACCACAACCACAGCCTTCACGAGTACCATCACCACATCTTCACTAGCACAGCCACCATTACTAACCATATCATCACTATCACTACCACAACCTTTACTACTACAACCACAACCCTCACCAGCACCAGTAATACAAATTCTCTAGATAATATACACAAGGACATTTGTCTAATGAAGTAATTAAACTTCACCAAAGGAGCCGCTAATGGAACGAGCAGTCTCCTCATTCAGGCCACAATAACAACAGACTCAAATTCTTACCTGAGGCGTCTGCACACCTTCCTATCCAGATCAAATTGATTCATAAATAAATTCCAATATGACCCAGAGGAAGCAAGCAGGAGGTGTAGTTCAGTGTGTCTGTAATCTCATCAGCAGTAGTGGTGGGTGCAGCTGGGCGGTCGGCTCACTAACAATGGCGGATCTGCGTCATCACCACAATAAACACCCTCTGAGGTTACCCACTGTCGTACGTAACCTGAAAGCCTTAGCCAATTCCCCTCGGAGCCGTAATTCGTGTTGTCCTTAATTCATCGTTCTCTCTTCTCTCCCAGAGGACACCTAATTCCCTTCCAAACAGTCTTCTTCATGGTCGGTATTGATTGTGAGAGCGAGCGAATGATTTAGAGCAAGTTGCGCCATCTCTGGAGACGCCCTCAGGCTCCCCGCCAAGCTGCCATCTTGCGGCCAACTTCACAGTTAAGTCACCGGTTTCCCTCGCCTTCGCCTTCGCCAAATATCAGATCTCGTCACTACGTCTCATGAGCCGTCCCTCACGATCATCCCTGTACATCATCCTTCACTATGTACCAGGTCATGATGACTCAGGTCAACTGAGATATCATGTTCAAGACCAGTTCCGCGAGAAACCCAGGGACTAGTGACATGCGGCATCTGTTTGAGCCCAGGGGGACGACACTGGCGGCCACGTCTGGTCCACACCCGCACGTTTTTGTCAGGAAATGGAAGGTGTGTGTGAAGCCCAGCACACTGTGTGTGTGTGTGTGTGTGTGTGTGTGTGTGTGTGTTACCGACTCAAAACTTTTTACCGCCTCAATTTATCTTTCAGGTTCTTACGGCGCTAAATCAATAACGTCTCTGCCTTAATTTCTAATTCAGACAAACCAGTAAACAGAGACGGCACCAGCTGGGCGCGGCAGAGGTGACGACCAGACACGACCACCTGAGGCCAGAAGTGGTCAAACTGTGGGGCAACCTGGCCTCCCACGACCGAGGGGCAACCTGGCCTCCCACGACCTAGGGGCAACCTGGCCTCCCACGACCGAGGGGCAACCTGGCCTCCCACGACCGAGGGGCAACCTGGCCTCCCACGACCGAGGGGCAACCTGGCCTCCCACGACCAAGGGGCAATAATGGATCTATGAGCATACATATATACATATGTATACATATATACGTATATACATATATACATATATATCCATCATTACTCAACTCGACAGAGTTAAATTATCATCATTCCAATCTATGTTCCTTAGGGCATTACGCATTTGCAGTCCAGAGTTTATTGATGATGAGTTTGAGAAGATATATTCTATTGGATCTAAGTTAAAGTACCCTAGATCTTTCATTGATAAATCCCTTAAGATAGCAAAGAAATCATTCTATTGAGTTGAGCCCAAACCTCCCATTGACACCAAGAATCTTTCAGTTCTCCCTTTTGATAATAATTTTACTTTACTTCTCATGTTCCTTAAATCCTTTAATGTAAAAGTTGCCTTTAGCAACAATAATACTATAAAGAATGTCTTAATCAGGAATTCACCAGAAAATTCTCTTGGATGCATCTGTAAAGTGCCATGTGGAAATTGTGACAAGTTTTATGTTGGGCAGACTGGTAAGGATCTTTCTGTTAAACTTAAGCAACACAAATATAGTATAAGAACGGGACAAGAATCAAATGCCTTGTTTAATCACGTTAAAAACTATGATCATTGTATTGACAGGAGTAACGCCATCTCAGTTATTAACTCTAACTCTATTACTACGAGAAATATCATTGAATCTTCTATCATTAAATACACAAAGAATTATAATCTTAATATGAGTGATGGTCTATACAAATTAGATAACTTTATTGTTGATGAAATTTGTAAAATAAGTTTATGAACGCTTGTTGTCTGTCTTGGACAATCACATGTTTACCAAATGGCGTCCTAGCTTCGTCTCTTCGATGTATATCAACTGACTGTTATATTTCTCTCTTGTGTCTCCCCTGATAATATGATTATTACACGAAAGTGCACTTGGGAACTTATCGTGTTTAATTTTCCTTGTGGACTCATAGGAATATCTTGATCACGTGCAAAACTGTGATCCTTTCCAATATATATATATATATATATATATATATATATATATATATATATATATATATATATATATATATATAGTGTTAATTACAATGAATTACAATGCCAGGATGGCCTTTGTGAGTGTACAAGGAAAGTATCTGGAGAGATGATCGTCACCACCAAGGTTGGTGGTGGCAGCAGTGGTGCCAACATTTTATCACCAGGGACCGGGTCGTTCCATTTCCCTTTACTGCCAGCCTCACATGGACACACTTCCGATTGTAGAATAATTTTTGGTTTCTTCCCAGGAAGGACATGCATATTACAGCACAAGTACTGGGAAACCAAGCCTCTTGCCTTCCTTTGTTTGTGGATTGTCTGTGTCCTCAGTGCCTGGTGTGGCCCGGGCCGCTTTTATTGTGGTGTTGTGGCCCGGGCCATCCTCAGTGCCCGGTGTGGCCCGGGCCGTCCTCAGTGTCTGGTGTGGCCCGGGGCTACTCATAATGGGCTTACAACGTAGACATCACCTGCAGGTCTCCGATATACCAATGTTCATTAATGCACATGATCATTGGAGTTGATCGCTTCTTGAATGGTGTATACATAATGATGTATACTATATACATCATTATGGTCTCTCTCTCTCTCTCTCTCTCTCTCTCTCTCTCTCTATATATATATATATATATATATATATATATATATATATATATATATATATATATATATATATATATATACATATATATTCATGGATCTGGAGAAGACATATGATAAGGTTAACAGAGATGCTTTGTGGAAGGTTTTAAGAGTATATGGTGTGGGAGGTAAGTTCCTGGAAGCAATGAAAAGTTTTTACCAAGGATGTAAGGCATGTGTACGAGTAGGAAGAGAGGAAAGTGAATGGTTCCCAGTGAATGTCGATCAGTGGCGGGGGTGCGTGATGTCTCCATGGTTGTTTAATTTGTTTATGATGGGGTGGTTAATAAGGTGAATGCAAGAGTTTTGGATAGAGGGGTAAGTATGTATTCTGTTGTGGATGAGAGGGCTTGTGAAGTGTCACTTGTTGTTCGCTGATGATACAGCGCTGGTGGCTGATTTGGGTGAGAAACTGCAAAAGTTAGTGACTGTGTTTGGTAAAGTGTGTGATCTTTCTTCTAATCGCCAGGTGCATACGCTCCAATAATCCCCTGTCTCTCGCCATCCACTTTCAGTTTTATCCACATTAATCTAGAATTTACTTCCTTACACTCCATCACACACTCCCACAGCTCCTGCTGTAACAGTAGTGCTACTCCTTCCTTAGCTCTTGTCCTCTTACCAGCCCCTGACTTAACTTCTGAGACGTTTACAAACCATTCATTCCCTTTACCCTTGAGCTTCGTTTCACTCAGAACTAGAACATCCAGGTATATACCATTCACTAGGACGTACTCACTTGGCAGGACACCTCACTATACCATTCACCAGGACTTCCTCACTCTGCAGGGCACCTCACTATACCATTTACCAGGACTTCCTCACTCTGCAGGGCACCTCACTATACCATTCACCAGGACTTCCTCACTCTGCAGGACACCTCACTATACCATTCACCAGGACTTCCTCACTCTGCAGGGCACCTCACTATACCATTTACCAGGACTTCCTCACTCTGCAGGGCACCTCACTATACCATTCACCAGGACTTCCTCACTCTGCAGGACACCTCACTATACCATTCACCAGGACTTCCTCACTCTGCAGGGCACCTCACTATACCATTTACCAGGACTTCCTCACTCTGCAGGGCACCTCACTATACCATTCACTAGGACGTACTCACTTGGCAGGACACCTCACTATACCATTCATCAGGACTTCCTCACTCTGCAGGACACCTCATCCCTAACACCCCATGTCTGCCACACGTCATCTAAGTCCTTCAGTGGCACTGTTCGATTTGATAATGCTGGGGCACAATCTGGTAATGCTGGGTACAATCTGGTAATGCTGGGTACAATCTGGTAATGCTGGGTACAATCTGGTAATGCTGGGCACAATCTGGTAATGCTGGGTACAATCTGGTAATGCTGGGGCACAATCTGGTAATGCTGGGGCACAATCTGGTAATGCTGGGTACAATCTGGTAATGCTGGGTACAATCTGGTAATGCTGGGTACAATCTGGTAATGCTGGGTACAATCTGGTAATGCTGGGTACAATCTGGTAATGCTGGGTACAATCTGGTAATGCTGGGTACAATCTGGTAATGCTGGGGCACAATCTGGTAATGCTGGGTACAATCTGGTAATGCTGGGTACAATCTGGTAATGCTGGGTACAATCTGGTAATGCTGGGGCACAATCTGGTAATGCTGGGTACAATCTGGTAATGCTGGGTACAATCTGGTAATGCTGGGCACAATCTGGTAATGCTGGGTACAATCTGGTAATGCTGGGTACAATCTGGTAATGCTGGGTACAATCTGGTAATGCTGGGTACAATCTGGTAATGCTGGGCACAATCTGGTAATGCTGGGGTACAATCTGGTAATGCTGGGTACAATCTGGTAATGCTGGGGTACAATCTGGTAATGCTGGGTACAATCTGGTAATGCTGGGTACAATCTGGTAATGCTGGGTACAATCTGGTAATGCTGGGTACAATCTGGTAATGCTGGGTACAATCTGGTAATGCTGGGTACAATCTGGTAATGCTGGGTACAATCTGGTAATGCTGGGTACAATCTGGTAATGCTGGGGCACAATCTGGTAATGCTGGGTACAATCTGGTAATGCTGGGTACAATCTGGTAATGCTGGGTACAATCTGGTAATGCTGGGCACAATCTGGTAATGCTGGGTACAATCTGGTAATGCTGGGTACAATCTGGTAATGCTGGGTACAATCTGGTAATGCTGGGTACAATCTGGTAATGCTGGGTACAATCTGGTAATGCTGGGGCACAATCTGGTAATGCTGGGTACAATCTGGTAATGCTGGGTACAATCTGGTAATGCTGGGGCACAATCTGGTAATGCTGGGTACAATCTGGTAATGCTGGGTACAATCTGGTAACACTGGGGCGCAATCTGGTAATGCTGGGGCACAATCTGGTAATGCTGGGTACAATCTGGTAATGCTGGGTACAATCTGGTAATGCTGGGCACAATCTGGTAATGCTGGGTACAATCTGGTAATGCTGGGTACAATCTGGTAATGCTGGGTACAATCTGGTAATGCTGGGTACAATCTGGTAATGCTGGGGCACAATCTGGTAATGCTGGGTACAATCTGGTAATGCTGGGCACAATCTGGTAACACTGGGGCGCAATCTGGTAATGCTGGGGCACAATCTGGTAATGCTGGAGCGCAATCTGGTAATGCTGGAGCGCAATGTCATGATGCTGGGGCGCAATTTCCGCCTGTATTTCGTTCATGTGTCATTCGTACTCTTGTGTTCAGTGCAGAGCATCAGTGATCAGTCACGTCGTGGCAGTCATGTGGACACAGACATGTCCCCCAGTCTGTGGCGTGGACGACACTGTTGTGAGCAGCATCTTCGTGTTGTTGTTGGTTGTACCCTGAGCCATACGTCTGATGGGAGGGTGGGAGTGGGGAAGGGGCTGGTCTAACAACCCTGAGCCATACGTCTGGTGGAGGGGAGGTCCGGGGTCACGGTTGTGAGGAGAGGTGCACATCAAAGCAACCATCAGGAGGCAATTATAGCGGCCACCTCATTAAGTTCTCCCTACTTATGTTAACAGAGGAAAATGACGTGGCCTGGCCTGGTCTGGCCTGGCCGGCGCTCTCCTGGTCTGGCCTGGCCGGCGCTCTCCCGCTATCACTCACTTTTCAATGCCTTTCTATCTTACTAATTTCCTGAGAGGCACTTGTCCTGGCTCTAATTGCCTCTCCCTTGCTCTTCATCTTCTTGCCACTGTCCTCAGGCCTCCTCTCTCCTCTCCCACTCTCTCTACACCACCTGTTTATTACTCTAAATATGACCTTTTTCTTTCTTCGCAGTATATATAAATACAGAGAGAGAGAGAGAGAGAGAGAGAGAGAGAGAGAGAGAGAGAGAGAGAGAGAGAGAGAGAGAGAGAGAGAGAGAGAGAGAGAGAGAGAAACGTCCTTATTTATATAAAACAAACAAGTAATTACAAATACGTAATTCCACACACACACATACACACACACACACACACACACACACACACACACACACACACACACACACACACACACCACGAGGAAGTGTCAACTCATGCCATGCCCACTGGATACTGAGAGACGAGTTAGGAAAGACTTGGTTTATAAGGGTGAAACGTGAGAGAGATTATAGAGATATACAAGACATAGAGGAGACTGGAACTGGCCAGCAGATGATGACATATAGAACAGAGGAAGACGCGAGTGCGACGAGATAAGGAGAGATAAGAAGTGGACTATCTTGGACAAGGAGAAAAACAATCATAAACTTGTCCATAACTTGAGCAAGATCAATTTATCGGTTTAAGAGCAGCTAATGAGCCAAGTGGACTCGAGCCACGAGGAGGCAATGTGTGTGTGTGTGTGTGTGTGTGAGGAGTTGACAAGTAGACGACACTACACGCTGCCCCAGCCTCTCCTGCTTCGGTACATAGACTGATAAAACTAACATGATCATGCTATCACATTAACATGATCATGCTATCACATTAACATGATCATGCTATCACATTAACATGATCATGCTATCACATTAACATGATCATGCTATCACATTAACATGATCATGCTATCATATTAACATGATCATGCTATCACATTAACATGATCATGCTATCACATTAACATGATCATGCTATCACATTAACATGATCATGCTATCACATTAACATGATCATGCTATCACATTAACATGATCATGCTATCACCTTTCACCTGTGGTGAAGGAAGGTGTAGGGACACGTTTCAGTAAGGACCACAGCAAAGATACAGGGAGGTGGAAGAAGGCAAAGGTCGTGCCTATATTTAAGAAAGGTGATGAAGAAAGTGTGCTGCACGAGACACCAGCCTTCATGACGCTATTGTTAATGTGAACAACATTACCAAGATAAACAGAGAGAAAATGCCAGACGACCCGCTTAATGGCAGACGATACGACACGGGTTCAGGGAAGGGACTTCGCTACTTGAGTGATATGTATCGTAGATCACAGAGGTAGACCTGTGTGGTGGATCTACACGCAGGAACATAAGGTAGACTTCTGCACTGGAGAGAAAATCACCCTTGTAGAAGGTGACACAAGAGGCAGGTTAGCGGAACATGGTCTGTGGTCACCAGGGGCGTGCCACAAGGCACGGTCATGGAACCTCTGGTATTCCTGGTGACGTAATGACCCACCCGAAGGATCGGAGACTAACTTGAACGTATCTACAGATAATGTCAGAGTCATGGAGGAAGTAATGAATGGCGGTGGTTGCATTAGCCTAGCGAAGGACTTGGAGAAACTCCCAAGTTGGTCTGTTGAATTGTGGAGGAAATTTAGTGCAACTCACGATAATGAGGATGGGAGAGAGTGAGGAAGCCTGGGTGAGGTCATCATCAAATGAGGGATACACTACAGTGTGTGACCGACCTAAAGGTCAATACTATGTCTAACGTAGGGCCAACGGTGCACATGAGAGTAGCACTGTGTCTGATGCTGGCTGGAGTCGTGTTGAAATGTTGGAATAATGAAATGTACGTTTGTCACAAGACAGATGAATCTATCTCTCATCTCTGCTCACCGTACACTTGAATACGTACGAAGATAAAATTGAGATTACAGAGAAGACCAACTAAGATGTAAGATTACTGAGCTGTAATGAGAGACTGAGGTATAGATGTCTTCACTATGGGGGAGAAATAAATGATAGCGGTGAGCTGACTGTATGAGGCAATCACGTAACGCGCTACTAAACTTGGCTTAGGAAGGACGTGAAATGTTGGTTGTGTGTAAGGACGAGTGTGTGTTAGGGTGGTTGTGTGATAGGATGGTTGTGAGTAAGGACGTTGTGTGTTAGGGTGGTTGTGTGTTAGGATGGTTGTGTGATAGGATGGTTGTGAGTAACGACGTTGTGTGTTAGGATGGTTGTGTGTTAGGGTGGTTGTGTGTTAGGATGGTTGTGAGTATGGACGCTGTGTGTTAGGATGGTTGTGTGTTAGGGTGGTTGTGTGTTAGGATGGTTGTGAGTAAGGACGTTGTGTGTTAGGATGGTTGTGTGTTAGGGTGGTTGTGTGATAGGATGGTTGTGAGTAAGGACGTTGTGTGTTAGGATGGTTGTGTGTTAGGGTGGTTGTGTGTTAGGATGGTTGTGAGTAACGACGTTGTGTGTTAGGATGGTTGTGTGTTAGGGTGGTTGTGTGTTAGGATGGTTGTGAGTATGGACGCTGTGTGTTAGGATGGTTGTGTGTTAGGGTGGTTGTGTGTTAGGATGGTTGTGAGTAAGGACGCTGTGTGTTAGGGTGGTTGTGTGTTAGGATGGTTGTGAGTAAGGACGGTTGTGAGTAAGGACGTTGTGTGTTAGGATGGTTGTGAGTAAGGACGTTGTGTGTTAGGATGGTTGTGAGTAAGGACGGTTGTGAGTAAGGACGGGAGCAGTATACAAAGGTTCAAAAGGTTATACCATTATGGTATAAAATGTTCAAGAGATGAGGCCTTACGAAGGTGGAGCTGTCTCACCCGTTCTGTACAATTACATAATTACACACACACACACACACACACACACACACACACACACACACACACACACACATAATGTCGCAAGCTACCAATCATTCAGTCACAGTTCACACCTGACCTGCCACCGACCATCGCTGGCTAATGAGCTCTTCAGCAACGCCCGGCCAGGAACTCAACCAGAAGTTATTTGGCACCTGGTTAACACAGTGCTCTCCGTCCCCGACACTAAACCCACCCCTCACTGTGCAATACAATATTAGACACGAACATTATACTGCCGTATGAAGGAATGCAATCGTGTGGCAGACTGTGCAACGAATACCTTAGGTGGGGGAACCCTATCAAAACAGTTCGATACCCGAGACACAAATTAACCACAGAACACAATACCAGGGTGGCATTCACTCCAAATGTTAAGTCAAAATAGAACATCTGAAGATAAAAGAAGAAAAATTGTCATGATATTACATTGAACCGCAATACAATGGTCACAATGATTGGTACCAGACCCAGCTGTGGGGGTAGAAGACCTCCCAAACCATCGTAAGGTATACGTAAGGTAAGGTAAGGTCCCAGACCCAGCTGTGGGGGTAGAAGACCTCCCAAACCATCATAAGGTATACGTAAGGTAAGGTAAGGTCCCAGACCAAAGCTGTGGGGGTAGAAGACTTCCCAAGCCTAAGGTAAATATGACAGAAAGTAAATAAATTTACTTACAAAAGCAACAAGTAATAGTGTTTTTCCCATCTGTCTTATACTCTGTCATTTCTATTTCCCTTAATATCTTTATTTCGTCAACAAATGAATTATCTTTATTTTCTCTTCCCTCGGCTGAAGAGGTCAATAAAGGTTTATGTCTCCCTGAAGGTCATAATATCATCCAAGATACTTATAATGAAATCCAATAAAAAAGAATTCGTAACAACAATTTATACAACATGTATGAGGAAGGTGTGATGACCAGACACTCTGTAATACTATGTATCCACCGGCAAGAAGGATGAACAGCTGGGTGAACTGTGAGACGTCTATCCACGCTGGGGATCAAAATTTTGCCGTTGTCAGCAACGCTAACCACAGCACCACACGGGCGCTTCCACTAATGCGTATTAACAACAATCAAACTTACGAGCGACAAACACGAAACAAGTTACATCATCAAGAACGACTAACAGCTGGACGTCGACAGCAAGCAAACGATGGCTGACAAGAACCAGTCTATGGAATGTGAACCTTGACAACACTTAATGAAGGCATTAAGCACCATTATCCTGTATACATATATAGACACAGCACACACAGTATATATATATATATATATATATATATATATATATATATATATATATATATATTTTTTTTTTTTTTTGCTTTGTCGCTGTCTCCCGCGTTTGCGAGGTAGCGCAAGGAAACAGACGAAAGAAATGGCCCAACCCACCCCCATACACATGTATATACATACGTCCACACACGCAAATATACATACCTACACAGCTTTCCATGGTTTACTCCAGACGCTTCACATGCCCTGATTCAATCCACTGACAGCACGTCAACCCCGGTATACCACATCGATCCAATTCACTCTATCCCTTGCCCTCCTTTCACCCTCCTGCATGTTCAGGCCCCGATCACACAAAATCTTTTTCACTCCATCTTTCCACCTTCAATTTGGTCTCCCACTTCTCCTCGTTCCCTCCACCTCCGACACATATATCCTCTTGGTCAATCTTTCCTCACTCATTCTCTCCATGTGCCCAGACCATTTCAAAACACCCTCTTCTGCTCTCTCAACCACGCTCTTTTTATTTCCACACATCTCTCTTACCCTTACGTTACTTACTCGATCAAACCACCTCACACCACACACTGTCCTCAAACATCTCATTTCCAGCACATCCATCCTCCTGCGCACAACTCTATCCATAGCCCACGCCTCGCAACCATACAACATTGTTGGAACCACTATTCCTTCAAACATACCCATTTTTGCTTTCCGAGATAATGTTCTCGACTTCCACACATTCTTCAAGGCTCCCGGGATTTTCGCCCCCTCCCCCACCCTATGATCCACTTTCGCTTCCATGGTTCCATCCGCTGCCAGATCCACTCCCAGATATCTAAAACACTTCACTTCCTCCAGTTTTTCTCCATTCAAACTTACCTCCTAATTGACTTGACCCTCAACCCTACTGTACCTAATTACCTTGCTCTTATTCACATTTACTCTTAACTTTCTTCTTTCACACACTTTACCAAACTCAGTCACCAGCTTCTGTAGTTTCTCACATGAATCAGCCACCAGCGCTGTATCATCAGCGAACAACAACTGACTCACTTCCCAAGCTCTCTCATCCCCAGCAGACTTCATACTTGCCCCTCTTTCCAAAACTCTTGCATTCACCTCCCTAACAACCCCATCCATAAACAAATTAAACAACCATGGAGACATACACACCCCTGCCGCAAACCTACATTCACTGAGAACCAATCACTTTCCTCTCTTCCTACACGTACATATGCCTTACATCCTCGATAAAACCTTTTCACTGCTTCTAACAACTTGCCTCCCACACCATATATTCTTAATACCTTCCACAGAGCATCTCTATCAACTCTATCATATACCTTCTCCAGATCCATAAATGCTACATACAAATCCATTTGCTTTTCTAAGTATTTCTCACATACATTCTTCAAAGCAAACACCTGATCCACACTTCCTCTACCACTTCTGAAACCACACTGCTCTTCCCCAATCTGATGCTCTGTACATGCCTTCACCCTCTCAATCAATACCCTCCCATATAATTTACCAGGAATACTCAACAAACTTATACCTCTGTAATTTGAGCACTCACTCTTATCCCCTTTGCCTTTGTACAATGGCACTATGCACGCATTCCGCCAATCCTCAGGCACCTCACCATGAGTCATACATACATTAAATAACCTTACCAACCAGTCAATAATACAGTCACCCCCTTTTTTAATAAATTCCACTGCAATACCATCCAAACCTGCTGCCTTGCCGGCTTTCATCTTCCGCAAAGCTTTTACTACCTCTTCTCTGTTTACCAAATCATTTTCCCTAACCCTCTCACTTTGCACACCACCTCGACCAATATATATATATATATATATATATATATATATATATATATATATATATATATATATATATATATATATATATATATATATATATTCCTATGAGTCCACGGGGAAAATGAATCACGAAAAGTTCCCAAGTGCACTTTCGTGTAATAATCACATCATCAGAGGAGACACAAGAGAGAAATATAACAGTCAGTTGATATACATCGAAGAGACGAAGCTAGGACGCCATTTGGTAAACATGTGATTGTCGAAACAGGTGGACCTCTGGCCATGACAGATGGTTGTCGTGAACATGATGACTCAGACCTTCCTCACCACCAACCATACTAAAGTGTCAAGTGTGGCGACATCCGGTAACACCAGGATCAGCCCCCCCCCACTTCCCCTCACCCCCCAGCCTCCATCCCCCCCATCCTCCACTCCCCCCCAGCCTCCACCCCCCACTCCATCCTCCACTTCAAATCTTCCACATACGAAGAAACTGGCTGTAATCCACACAGGCTTCATTATAGTGCTATTCCACAAATGCATCATGGTCGTTCGTGGCCAGTAGCCCGGTAGAGACCATCACTTTACCGTCAAGTCTGGGTGGGAAGATGTTGCTCCCAGGCAGTGATTACGGCCTGGCACAGCTCTCCGGGGGAATGTTCAACTTGGGACGTGAGGCTATTTAGCCGGCTCCTACCCGACCGGTCGGCACCGACACACCCGGCACCGACCCACCCGACACGCCAGACACCGACCCACCCGACACGCAGACACCGACCCACCCGACACACCAGGCACCGACCGATACGACACACCAGGCACCGACCCACCCGACACGCCAGGCACCGACTGATCCAACACACCAGGCACCGACCCACCCGACACACCAGGCACCGACCCACCCGACACACCAGACACCGACCGATACGACACGCCAGGCACCGACCGACCCGACACGCCAGGCACCGACCGACCCGACACGCCAGACACCGACCCACCCGACACGCCAGACACCGACCGAGCCGACACACCAGACACCGACCGAGCCGACACACCAGGCACCGACCGAGCCGACAGCTATAGTATGGTCAGAGTGGAATAGTGAAGGGAAGGTAGAGCGACGGAAGTTGCTAGAGATGAACTTAGCTGAAGATTAGAAAGACTATAAGTGGAAGATGAAGAGAGGTTAACACACTTCCAGTAAATAAAGGAACATTTTGCCTATATATACAATCAGCACATACACATGAATACATATATGTACATACATATACATACACATACATATACACAAGAAACAGCATCGCCACCCCCTGCGTCAGCGAGGTAGCGCTTGGAAACATATGAAGAAAGGCCACATCCACTCATATCCATTCTCTAGCTGTCGTGGATGATGCACCTAAACCACAGCTCCCTGTCCACATCCACAGACCTTTCCATGGTTTACCCCAGAAGTTTCACACGCTCTCATTCAGTCCACTGACGGTACGTCGACCCCAGTAAACTACATCTTTCCAATTCACTCTATTCCTTGCACGCCTCTCGCCCTCCTATACGTTCAGGCCCCGATCGCTCAAAATCTTTTTCACTCCATCCTTCCACCTCCAATTTGGTCTCCCACTTCTCGTTCCCTCCACCTCTGACTCATTTATCCTCTTTGTCAATCTTTCCTCACTCAATCTTTCCATGTGACCAAACCATTTCAACACACCCTCTTCTGCTCTCTCAACCACAATCTTTATATTATCACACATCTCTCTTACTGTTTCAATACTTACTCGATTAAACCACCTAACACCGACCTTCACTGCGAACCAATCACTCTTCTCTCCTACTCGTACACATGCCTTACATCCTTGAGAAAAACTTCTTAGCGCTTCTAGCAGGTTACTTTACACGCCATTTATTCTTAAGACCTTCCACGAAGCATCTCTATCAACCTTGTCGTATGCCTTCTCCGAATCCATAATTGCCATTTACAATTCCATTTGTTTTTCTAAGTATTTCTCACACACATTCTTCAAAACAAACACCTGATCTACACATCCTCTCCCAGAGAGAGAGAGAGAGAGAGAGAGAGAGAGAGAGAGAGAGAGAGAAAGAGAGAGAGAGAGAGAGAGAGAGAGAGAGAGAGAGAGAGAGAGAGAGAGAGAGAGAGAGAGAGAGAGAGAGAGAGAGAGAGAGAGAGAGAATTGTAACACAAAAATCAAGAGTTCCCATCCCTCGGGCTACAGATAGGCTCCTCACAAAACCTTGCTGCACCAGACAGTAGACACTGTCTCACTGAACCAATATCTCCTCACAAAACCCCCCCAGAAAACCACAGCCACACAAACGCCTCCCAGAACACCACGAAATGGAGTCTGGTCTGCCAGCTGGCCTGAGGTGGGCGACCTGGCAGAAGACGACCTGTCGTCCCCGGGGGAGTCGCCCTTTACGCCAGCCTCCCGACTCAGCATCAGACTCCGGCTGGCTAACGATTGTCCCTTGTCAGACTGGTCTCTGCTAAGCACATTGTAACAATATTGTCAAACTTCGCCTCAATAGATCGTAAGAGGAAGTGATAACTTACGACAGTCGCTGATCCATTTCCTGGCAAGTTGCTGGGGAGTTTGTAAGGTTCCCACTAGCCCGAGGGATGACATCCCCTGGTAGCGGCCCCGGGCCACCCTGGGTCCTGCCAGAGTAAGGCATTTCTTGACTACTGTCTTGATCCCAAACGTTATCCACCTCAGAACTGGTGGCTTATCAGCAAGATCAAGATGTGTAAGTCACATAAAACTAAGATTAATGTTTCAATAATTGGCTTTTTCATTGAACAGGTTTTCGTATGACGAGCAAGAGTGTGGGTGGTTGTCCTGTAGCAAATGGATGGGTCAGCCTGAGTGTCCTCTGTGTTGGTGGTGGTGGTGGTGGAGGGGGACTACAATCTTTGCGTGGCTGGGTCAGGTTGTGTCCAATACGATGGTCCAAGTCCATTGTATGTGGCGGGTCTGATACCCTGCGGTGGTGGTAGTGGTTCAGGCAGACTGGTCCTGAGGCTTCCGCTGTCCTGAATGTGCTGATATAGACAACCTATTGTGTCATTTAGGGCGAGACACCATCTGTAGATGTCAGTATATCAACCATAACACACACACACACACACACACACACACACACACACACACACACACACACACACACACACACACTGCAACAGGAGTCATTCTCACACAACTATGGAAGACATGTCGAGGTCATGATAGAAGTCAAAGCTGAAGAGGACTGCATCAACATACAAGGGGACCATGACAAGTTCCAGCGTACCTCCGATCATACAAGGGGACCATGACAAGTTCCAGCGTACCTCCGATCATACGTTGATGAAACTCCACCCAAGTAAATGTAAAGTAATGAAATGGGACAGAGTGAAGAGGACCTAATCTGAGGTTCTAACACAACCAGTCCCTCCCAGTGGTATATCAGACCAGCTTTTATATCTACAAAGTTGAGAACATATGGGATCGAAGAGGGACTCATCATGGTTTTTGTCATGTGGGTAATTTGCCCTATGTAAGGCCATGGGAAGCCGGATGCCTGACGGAGAGCAATATAACTGCCTAATTCCTGGTTAAGACAATGAATTTTCTACACGAGAAATAATGTGACACAGTGACAGGAAGTTAAGTTGGCCAATAATAAGGTGTTGAGGTCGAGCCAAGCGCTTCTGAGACCTTGTTATGCATCAGTTGGTCATTTCTACAGGGGCGGAGGGTCAAGGATCTGTATGAGCAAACATGTGGACATGAATAGAAAATCTTATCTACCACAGGTACCCAAGGTTCACTGTCGCCTCTCCTGCTATGCACCATAATGAAAAAGATAGCTATAATCCTACGGTAAGATAACGACCCACAACTTCCTATACCTACTAACTCGTCTCCTCACACCTGTAATAACTCAGCAACGCGTCACTCACGCTATGTGACCAAGAACACGGATGATACAGGTATAGATAAGAGACCATACCTAAAGCACTTGTGATAGTCAAGGAAAACAGGCTGTGCTCGTGGGCGGATCTGACCTCTCCACTCAGTGTCACATTACCGTACGATGATCGAGTCTTGGATGACCACATCCTTGAGTACAGTCTCGTGGACACAGAGACAGTGCATGTCATGTAGGGATGATGATGTCTGTAGCATCATCATCCCTACACTGCTTGACCGACTTCCCTCCGTCACTTGACGTTTATGATGTGGTTTTATCGCCTGGCGAACTGTATTGGTTGAGCATCTCGGGGCATCAGCACAGACACAGCTGCCACAAGTCCCGCCCATAACACGGGTTTATGTTAACATGTTCGACATGTGAAGTTTGGCACCTGCATCATCACGCACTTTGTGAAACCCCAGCCACACACTTACCCCCTGCCACACACTCAGCCCCACCCACACACTTACCCCCTTGCACACACTCAGCCCTAACCACACACTTACCCCCTGCCACACACTTACCCCCTTCCACACACTCAGCCCTAGCCACACACTTACCCCCTGCCACACGCTCAGCCCCACCCACACACTCCTACGTTATACCAGGGCCAAAATGTTATATACCTTTCTTGCAATAAGACAATTGCTTGATGTATGTTGTATGTTTCATACTGAGGATAAACTGTGTTATCCTACTATCTCACACCACGGTACGTTGCTATCTCACACCACGGTACGTTGCTATGCTATCACACACCACGGTATGTTGCTATCACACACCACGGTATGTTGCTATCTCACACCACGGTACGTTGCTATCTCACACCACGGTACGTTGCTATCTCACACCACGGTACGTTGCTATCTCACACCACCTCCATCCTGGTCGTATGAAACACAGTACAAAGGCACTTCAGGAAATGTAGACAAACCTTCAACACATAAACAACATAAGACCAGCAGTGAGTGCATGTGTGAGCCTTACCTTCAACACACTCTGGACCAGCAGTGAGTGTACCATAATGAATGCACGTAACACATGTCACTTCATCTCAAATCTGTATATCAATGATTCTGTGTGTGTGTGTGTGTGTGTGTGAGAGAGAGAGAGAGAGAGAGAGAGAGAGAGAGAGAGAGAGAGAGAGAGAGAGAGAGAGAGAGAGAGAGAGAGAGAGAGGTGGGGGGGGGTTATAACAACAAGAACAACACACAGACAGACAGACAGACACACACACACACACACACACACACACACACACACACACAGAGCAGTAGCTGAGTTGGGATGGTGAGAGAGGACCCGGCACGCCCAGCCAGTCCGCCAGCGACGACTGATTGCATTTTAACTTTCAGCAGCAGCAGCAACAGCGGTACAAACTCTAACAACCTTGCCACCTGCCCAACTCCCCCCCCCCCACCCCCTCCTGCCATGTGATGGATCAAACAAGATATGAATCCTATGTCCAACTGGTCCTCCAGCCCAGCCCTGCTGGCGACCCACACACCGCTCACCTCTGCCTTATGTTGGTGTGTGTCACATCCTCTGGCCTTCCACTGCTCCTCCTGCTGTGTGTGTGTGTGTGTGTGTGTGTGTGTGTGTGTGTGTGTGTGTGTGTGTGTGTGTGTGTGTGTGTGTGTGTGCTTCGTCAATATGTAAGAGTAATTCTGTTTCGATGTTTTCATTAATGGTCCAATCTGGTAGATTACTGACCCTTTACCTGATCATGCGTTTGTTTGACACACACCCACACACGCACATACCACGCCTGAGACAATATCATGTGTCACGTAATAAAGATGTGATGGAGACATTACAATGTGATGGAGAGATTAAAATGTGATGGAGAGATTAGGAAGAAGTATGGTGTAGTGGTGATGATGAGTTTTAATGATCTAATATAAAGATAACAATGAAGGAACAAACACGACTGTAGTGCAACACGTCCCCTGATACTTTCATAATGATGATGATGATGATGATGATGATGATGATGATGATGATGATGATGAACTTCAGGTATGAAGACGTATAATCGACTCATCTAGACGGTGATGCAGACAGGAAACACAAGGTCGTACACAGGAAAATTTCCAGTCATGGACGAGGAAAACATGTGCCACTCTGAAAGGATGTCCTGCAGGCAGTAGGAGGAGAGCAGCACATATTGCCTTTATAGCAGACACCAAGACACACAGCTGCAGCTTCAGCCGGACCAGGAGGGAGACAGAAACGAAGCTCTGTGATTGGTTAGTTTACAGTAGAGGAATGTCAGTAACAGACCAATCAGGTAGCGACTTTGCGTCCATTTCCTTGATCCACCAGTGATGTGCATCTTCCTGTGTAGGTGTCATGCTGTAGCGTTATTCTCCTGAAGATGACTTCGTCGAACCAGTTGACAACTTATTCATTTCTCGCTCTTACTATCAGTCTTCCACGCCACATTTCACCCGAAACCAAAAGAGTTTCTACAGTGGGAGACACTACAATGTGGTGTGGGATGAAAGCAACTAGAAGTAGTAAGAAGTTTTTATCAAGGATGTGAAGCATGTGTAAAAGTAGGAAGAGAGGAGAGTGAACTGTTCCACGTGAAGCTCGGTCTGTGGCAGGGGTGTGTGATGTCTCCATGGTTGTTTAATTTGTTTATGGATGGGGCGGTGAGGGAGGAAAATGCAAGAGTTTTGGAGAGAAGGGCAAGTATGCAGTCTGTTGGGGATGAGAGGTTCAAGGAAGTGAATCAGTTGCTGTTTGCTGATGATACAGCACTGGTGGCACACTAGAGTGTGAAACGGCAGAAGTTGGTGACTGAGTTAAGAACGATGCGTGAAAGGAGGAAGTTGAGAGCAAATGTGAATAAACGCAAAGTTATTACGCTCAGCAAGGTAAAGGAACAAGTTAGACGGGGTATGAGTTTGAATGGAGAAAAATTGGAGGAAGTGAAGTGTTTTCCATATCTAAGAGTGGACATGGCAGAGAATGGAATCATGGCACTTGAAATGAGTCACACGGTAGGTAAGGGGACAAAGGTTCTGGGAGCACTGAACAATGTGTGGAATGAGAAATCGTTTTCTGGGAGGGCAATAAAAGGTATGTTTGGAGGAATAGTAGTTCCAACATCATCATATGCATGCTAATCATGGGCTATAGATAAAACTGTGCGGAGGGGAGGGGGTGTGAGTGTGTTGGAAATGAGATGTTTGAGGACAATATGTGGTGTGAGTTGGTTTGATCGAGTAAGTAATGAAAAGGTAAGAGAGATGTGTGGTAATAAAATGAGTGTGGTTGAGAGAGCAGAAGAGGGTGTATTGAAATGGTTTGGACACTTGGAACGAATGAGTGATAAAGATTGACACAGAGCATATATGAATCAGAAGTGGAGGGAACAAGGAGAAGCGGGAGACCAAATTGGAGATGGAAAAGATTTTTGGGTCGGTACCTGAAGAAGGAGGAGGGTGAAAGGCGTGCACGGGATAGAGTCAATTGTAACGATGTGGTATACCGGGGTCGACGTGCTGCCAATGGATTGAACCCGGGCATGTGAAGCGTCTGGGGGTAAACCATGGAAAGTTGTGTGGGGCCTGGATGTGGACAGGGAATATATATATATTCCTGCTGTTTTTATATATCCTAGATCATGCGCACCACTGTGACCTCTTGCAATACATATATATATATATATATATATATATATATATATATATATATATATATATATATATATATATATATATATATATATACATATATAATGTAGCACTGCCTGTGTAAATGTATAAGATGAAACAGCAGATAGTGAGAGAGTTCATCAGCCAGGGAAGTGCTACATGCTGCTGGGTGAAGGTAAACGTGTGCTGGAGGGGATGCGTGGGAGGCAAGAGGGTGGCAGGACATGTGTGCACAACTGTCAGGTGAAACAGCGGATGGTGAAGAGAGGAACACCTGAGCTGAAATATGACAGAAATCATAATATATCCTCACCATCATCATCATCATCATCATCATCATCATCATCACCATCATCATATGAGACACTGCATCACTTTCAGACATCTCCCATGGCAACAGACACTCCCAAAACAACAGACTCTCATGGCAATAAATACAGAGTTACAAGTAATGGCAACGTCAGTTACAGACGCACTGTAGTGTTACAGATACACTCTACTGTACAGTGTTACAGATACACTCTACTGTACAGTGTTACAGATACACTCTACTGTACAGTGTTACAGATACACTCCACTGTACAGTGTTACAGATACACTCCACTGTACAGTGTTACAGATACACTCTACTGTACAGCGTTACAGATACACTCTACTGTACAGTGTTACAGATACACTCCACTGTACAGTGTTACAGATACACTCTACTGTACAGTGTTACAGATACACTCTACTGTACAGTGTTACAGATACACTCTACTGTACAGTGTTACAGATACACTTCGCTGTACAGTGTTACAGATACACTCCACTGTACAGTGTTACAGATACACTCCACTGTACAGTGTTACAGATACACTCCACTGTACAGTGTTACAGATACACTCTACTGTACAGTGTTACAGACATACTCCGCTGTACAGGGGATGAGCCAACACAGCAGCTACACATGCAATAAACACCACATCTTGCATGTTGAACACACATGATAACATCTCGTCCGAGTGATCACAATAGATTCGTACATCACCAACAATGTTACTGTGATGTGGTTCACAACACTACAGCAGGTGTGGGGGGGACACTCTCTCCTCCACAGAAATGAAGGCATGTAGAAAAGTTGGTGTTATCCAGCAAGTCTGGCAGTCTGTTACCTATATCACTCTCCAACATATGTAGAGCCACTAATTACTCTCCAACATATGTAGAGTCACTAATTACTCTCCAACATATGTACAACGTCAGTAGTTCCTCTCCAACATATGTACAACGTCAGTAGTTCCTCTCCAACATATGTACAACGTCAGTAGTTCCTCTCCAACATATGTACAACGTCAGTAGTTCCTCTCCAACATATGTACAACGTCAGTAGTTCCTATCCAACATATGTACAACGTCAGTAGTTCCTCTCCAACATATGTACAACGTCAGTAGTTCCTCTCCAACATATGTACAACGTCAGCCATTACTAATTACAATAATTATTTTCATGTTGTAAGTATCCGTAAAAGCATTGGATATGATCATATGATGATCTACGATTGTAATGTTATTAATCCGTCAACACTAGTGCATCCTACCATGACTCACTTCCTGTACTCACTTTATATCATCACATATGTCATGCTAACCTTGTCACATGGGCTCATCACATGATGTTACGTACCATGTAACAAAAGCTCATCACATGATGTTACGTACCATGTAACAAAAGTTCATCACATGATGTTACGCATAGCCAGCGATGTACCAAAGATTCATCACATGATGTACTAAATGACATTACTTGCCGACCCCACTGGTGGACGGTAGACCCGTCACTCTACCACCATTGGTGGACGGTAGACCCGTCACTCTACCACCACTGGTGGACGGTAGACCCGTCACTCTACCACCACTGGTGGACGGTAGACCCGTCACTCGACCACCACTGGTGGACGGTAGACCCGTCACTCTACCACCACTGGTGGACGGTAGACCCGTCACTCTACCACCACTGGTGGACGGTAGATCCGTCACTCTACCACCACTGGTGGACGGTAGACCCGTCACTCTACCACCACTGGTGGACGGTAGACCCGTCACTCTACCACCACTGGTGGACGGTAGACCCGTCACTCTACCACCACTGGTGGACGGTAGACCCGTCACTCTACCACCACTCGGGTGTGTCTGTGGAGGAGGTGGTTGAAGAGTGAGAGGTGTGGGTGTGGGGGACATATAGGCGGGGGGTAGAGCGGGTGTGTGTAGGGGGTGTGGTGGGGGCGTGGTGGGGGTGGGGGCGTGTCAGGAGAGGTGTCGCTGACGGAAGAGAGAGAGAGAGAGAGAGAGAGAGAGAGAGAGAGAGAGAGAGAGAGAGAGAGAGAGAGAGAGAGAGAGAGAGAGAGAGAGAGAGGTGGACAAACATGATGTATGTGGACAGTGGTATTGGTCTGAGGTAATTGTGTTAGCTACCGGCACAAGGCCAGCCTGGGGAGAGAGGCCTGGGGAGGGGAGTAGGGTGGGGAGATTGAGGAGGAGACGGGGGACGGGTGGCAAGAGACAGGGAGAAGAGAGGAAGTGACGCCGGACAGAATGAAAAAAAAAGGGGAGATGAAGAAGAATGGGAGAGGACAGCAGGGGGCTAAGGATGGGAGAGGACAGCAAGGGGCTAGGATGGGAGAGGACAGCAGGGGGCTAGGATGGGAGAGGACAGCAGGGGGCTAGGATGGGAGAGGACAGCAGGGGGCTAGGATGGGAGAGGACAGCAGGGGGCTAGGATGGGAGAGGACAGCAGGGGGCTAGGATGGGAGAGGACAGGAGGGGGCTAGGATGGGAGAGGACAGCAGGGGGCTAGGATGGGAGAGGACAGCAGGGGGCCAGGATGGGAGAGGACAGCAGGGGGCTAGGATGGGAGAGGACAGCAGGGGGCTAGGATGGGAGAGGACAGCAGGGGGCTAGGATGGGAGAGGACAGCAGGGGGCCAGGATGGGAGAGGACAGGAGGGCCGGGATGGGACAGGATCAGTGGTAGGTAATAAGAGAAGAGATAGTGGAAAAGTAATGGTACACTTCGAAGTTAACCAGAGCTAAACATAGTGTGATGATCAGGCAAGACATAACATCATGAAACAAATGAAGAAGAAGAAGATGAAGGAAATGAAAGAATGACAGATAATGAATAACTGACGGGTACAAGTGAGGGAATAAACGGTAAATAAAGTAATAAGAAATGAAATAGGAAACAGCTCGGTGTAAAAGTGTGAGATGGAGCGCTGCAGAGTTTGACTTACCTGCGTTTGTACGATAAAAAATAAGTGTTAAATAAAAAGAGTGAAAGCAAATAAAAGATGGAGAAAGGAAAGGAAAACGACGAAAACTGGCACGAGGAAACATGATAAAAATGGTGGCAGTGAGGGGCGAACTGAGGGTTCCTCCCAGGTGTGTGTACTGGGTGCGTCCAGTGTGTAGTGGGTGTGTCCAGTGTGTACTGGGTGCGTCCAGTGTGTAGTGGGTGTGTCCAGTGTGTACTGAGTGCGTCCAGTGTGTAGTGGGTGTGTCCAGTGTGTACTGGTTGTGTCCAGTATGTAGTGGGTGTGTCTAGTGTGTAGTGGGTGTGTCCAGTATGTAGTGTGTAGTGTGTGTATTGGCTGTATCCACTGTGTAGTGTTTGGTGTGCGTGTGTGTGTGTGTGTGTGTGTGTGTGTGTGTGTGCGTGTGTGTACCTCCCCCACATCCGGGTCACCAAGCGTCACACACACACACACACACGACTCACAAATCACCCCAAACTGACTTCCTCCTTACCAATGACACCAACCTAACTTGCTGTAGCCCAGCCAACACCTAACCACAGTCCACACCCAGCCCACACCCAACCACAGTCCACAACCCCCAGCCCACACCCAACCACAGTCCACAACCCCCAGTCCACATCCAGCCCACAGTCCACAACCCCCAGCCCACACCCAACCACAGTCCACAACCCCCAGCCCACACCCAACCACAGTCCACAACCCCCAGCCCACACCCAACCACAGTCCACAACCCCCAGCCCACACCCAACCACAGTCCACAACCTCCAACCCACACCCAACCACAGTCCACAACCCCCAGTCCACATCCAGCCCACAGTCCACAACCCCCAGCCCACAGCTCCCATGCTACAGCCCACAGCTCCCAGCCCACAGCTCCCAGCTCACAGCTCCCGGTCCAGAACGCTGCCACTCTGCTATCGGCCGAAGCTAAAAAGCCTGCATTATGACGATGTTTCACTAGGAACGGGCCAGTGTATGCAGATGAGGACCTATACTAACTTTGGCTCCACCTGAATGTGGCCAACACATCACTGCAGCTGATGAAACAAACTCCATCCACGAACACTACAACAAACAACAACAACAACAACAACAACAACAACAAACACCAGTCAAAAGGAAAATGAGAACAGCTACAACCTCTGTTGTGGCTTGGCTTGTTGTTGTGTGAGGGAGGGTTGTGTGAGGGAGGGATGTGTGAGGGAGGTTGTGTGAGGGAGGTTGTGTGAGGGAGGGTTGTGTGAGGGAGGGTTGTGTGAGGGAGGGTTGTGTGAGGGAGGGATGTGTGAGGAGGGTTGTGTGAGGGAGGGATGTGTTAGGGAGGTTGTGTGAGGGAGGGATGTGTGAGGAGGGTTGTGTGAGGGAGGGATGTGTTAGGGAGGTTGTGTGAGGGAGGGTTGTGTGGGGGAGGGTTGTGTGGTGGGGTTGTGTTGGGGAGGGTTTTGTGAGGGAGTCTGGCACTCCAGCACTGACCCTGAAGGTTGTATCTTAGATTTACTCACATTTGTGACAAAGGTCATGACATCATTAGTGACACAACAACAAACAAAAGCCATGACGTCATCAATGTTATTATGACAAACAAAGGACAAGACACTATCAATAACACTATGACAAACAAAGACAGTGACAGATCAAAGTGTGACATCATTTTCAACCCTGAGCAAGAGTGTGAATTTTCCTAATCAATGTCATCACATAATTGCTACATATTTCTGTACACATTACCACCATAATCTCAGCCACTAATCCACAGTCACACTGACCAGCAAAGGATTCGAACCCAAGTAGGTCCGAGCATGAATCATAATCAGCAACGCAAACCACTACACCAGGGAAGCTCCCCCAAAGGGTGGGGGAAGGAGTGAATGCTCTGGGAGCGTTGAAGAATGTGTGGAAGGCGAGAACGTTATATCGTAGAGCAAAAATGGGTATGTTTGAAGGAATAGTGGTTCCAACAATGTTGTATGGTTGCGAGGCGTGGGCTGTAGATAGGGTTGTGCGGAGGAGGGTGGATGTGCTGGAAATGAGATGTTTGAGGACAATATGTGGTGTGAGGTGGTTTGATCGAGTAAGTAATAATAGGGTAAGAGATGTGTGGTAATAAAAAGAGTGTGGTTGAGAGAGCAGAAGAGGGTGGGTTGAAATGGTTTGGACATAAAGAGAGGATGAGCGAGGAGAGGTTGCGCAAGAGGATATATGTGTTAGAGGTGGAGGGAACGAGGAGAAGTGGGAGACCAAATTGGAGGTGGAAAGATGGAGTGAAAAAGATTTTGAGCGATCGGGGCCTGAACATGCAGGAAGGTGAAAGGCGTGCAAGGAATAGAGTGAATTGGAACGATGCGGTATACTGGGGTCGACGTGCTGTCAATGGATTGAATGAGGGCATGTGAAGCGTCCGGGGTAAACCATGGAAAGTTTTTTGTGGGGCCTGGATGTGGAAAGGGAACTGTGGTTTCGGTGCATTACACATGAAAGCTAGAGACTGAGTAAGAACGAATGTGGCCTTTGTTGTCTTTTCCTAGCGCTACCTCGCGCGCGCGTAGGGGGAGAGGTGCCATTTCATGTGTGGCGGGGTGGCGACGAGAATGGATGAAGGCAGCAAGTATGAATATGTACATGTGTATATATGTATATGTCTGTATATGTATATGTATGAATGCGTTGAAATGTATAGGTATGTATATGTGCGTGTGTGGACGTGTATGTATATATATATATATGGGTGTGTGTATGTGGGTTGGTTGGGCCATTCTTTCGTCTATTTTCTTGCGTTACCTCGCTAACGCGGGAGAGAAAGTATAATAGTTGAAATAGAATAAATATATATATATATACATATATATCTTTAACAGCCAGGATCGAACCCGGGACCCCTGTGCAAGAGGCAGGCATGTTAACCGCTAGGCTATGGCCCATAGCCTATCGGTTAGCATTCCCGCCTCTTGCACAGGGGTCCCGGGTTCGATCCTGGCTGTTGGAGGTGTGTATGTTCTATGAAGGTACGCGTTCATATGCACTTTATTCGTGTATATATATATATATATATATATACTTTCATCATATCTTGGAATATGCTATTATAACCACAACTGAACTCTTGATGCATCACACGTACACTCACATAAAGACTGGTTTCATCTGAGGACATTACCATTTAGTTATCAAAATTTCTCTGACTTTGATTTAGAATTGGGCTCATTTTCTCTGATTCTGACCAGAAGGTGTTTGAGTCAAGCAGTCTACCTCATACCCGAGTCTGTCTTTACCTCAGATTATATACAAGTTGTACTACAAGTTGTACTACAAGTTGTACTACAAGTTGTACTACAAGTTAGTTGTACTACAAGTTGTACTACAAGTTGTACTACAAGTTCGCTAGTGATGGGCATTTTGAGCCATGCTTTGAGCAGGTCATGACCTCCCTCTCGTGTACCGTGCAGCCGACCTGGACGGACGGGTGACCCAACGTGGACGATGAGGACTGTGTGGGCTGACCTGACCAGTGGGTCACACTCTACAATGATCATACGATGGGAGTAGGGGCGGGTAGTGAGAGTGGGGAGGTAGCAGGGTGGGGCGGGCAGTGAGAGTGGGGAGGTAGCAGGGTGGGGCGGGTAGTGAGAGTGGGGAGGTAGCAGGGTGGGGCGGGTAGTGAGAGTGGGGAGGTAGCAGGGTGGGGCGGGTAGTGAGAGTGGGGAGGTAGCAGGGTGGGGCGGGTAGTGAGAGTGGGGAGGTACAGGTCCTTCTCTAAATAAGTTGTGGATAAGTTTAGGCCAGTCATCAGCCTAGCTCCGTGCTGGGGAGGTGAGGAGACGTGCCCGGGACAGTCTGGGGAGAGAGAGAGAGAGAGAGAGAGAGAGAGAGAGAGAGAGAGAGAGAGAGAGAGAGAGAGAGAGAGAGAGAGAGAGAGAGAGAGAGAGATTATCTGGCAACACTGAGATGGCCAGAATATTTACCAAACGTAAATTGTGTTTATGACACTACCAGATATGCCGGGACTTGTGAACACACATGACACCCGAGCCAGTGACACAGGACACTGGTGGTGACACACGACACCCGTGACAATGACACATGTCATAGGTGACACATGACACCAGTGTCAGTGAAACATTGCGACAATGCCAGTGACTATGACATCACTGACTCATGACACCGGTGCCAATGACATATGACACCAGTGACACGTGACACAAGTGCCAAGCACATCGGTTAGTATACAACACACGTGACCACACAAGAGCCATTTATAGGAATGCGTCGTTTATGACACCAACTGTAAAATGTGTATGGAAACCAGTGACACTGACTGGAAATATGACACTGACGGGAAATGTGACACTGACAAATAGAGTATGACACTGTGAGGTATGTTAGAGTATCTCTAAGTTTGGTCAAGTATGGCATTATGATATACGACAGGATACATACATCATTCTAAGATTCCAAGAAACACAAACACATTCATATTACGAGACAAACAACTCTCGTCTCTCCTTTGACAGTTCTGTAATTCCACCTCTTGATTCAGTGATCATACTTGGCATTACTGTAACATCTTTCTTGGAAACCTCACATTACGGGAATAGCTGAGTCTGCCTCTGAGAAACTGGGTGTCCTGTTCAGATGTCGAAACTTCTTCTCTTCTGGAAAGTTGCTCCGTTTATACAAGGGATTGATTCGTCCTTGTATGGAGTACTGCCCTCACATCTGGGGTGGTTCTAGCTGTGCATCTTTACTTGATACAGTAGAGTCGAAAGCGATCTGACTTATAAACTGTCCCAGGCTAACTTCCAAACTTGACCCTCTTGCCCCACGCCACAACGTAGATTCACTTTCCCTCTTCTATAGGTATTACTTTGGTTTTTGCTCCTGAGGGCTGACTGCTTGAGTACCCCCACCACTAGCTAGACTACGCAACACTCGGCAAGCTGCTGCGTCACATGATTATTGTGTAGACATCAGCAACTCAAAGGTGGGCCGTTTTGATACCTGCTTCTTTCCCTACACGTCGAAGTTTTGGAACTGTCTACCATCTCATATTCTTCCCAATAACTATGACCTTAAACATTTCAAAAGACAGTTCTTTCACTTCCTCCAAAATTCGTAAATACTTTCCCTTGTCTTTTTCTTTTCCTGTTCCATATTCCTCTCTATATTTCAATTAAGGCCCGGAACTTGATGTGACTTTTATCAGAGACTGGAGTCTCCATCATAAAACAAAGGTGATCATATGTTACCAGAGCTGTGCAGACTCACAGCAAACATTGATGACACTAACACAGTCAACAAAGGTGTTCAGATACATGACGGCTAACATGACCAGAAGTGTCTGGACCATTTAAATAAACATGTGAACTAGTTGTCACATGACAATAAGGGTAAACCATAGAGATACGATACATGGACAACATGACCAACTGTGTCTGGGCCATTTATATATACAATGGACCATTCAAAGACATTTGTGGCTTGACCTTAAGGACTGTTGGTAAATATGTCACACATGGAGAGGACATCATCAGCGAATGTCAATTAGCCAAAGGATGGAGAGTGCAAGGCAAGTTAGACATAATTCCTACAGTCCTGGAGAGTCAAGGAAAGTCAGAAGTGTTCAGAGGCACACGGGAGAGTTCAGAAACGTTCAGAAGAGTTGAGGAACTTGTGAAGTTTTAGCAGTGAACAGTCAACCATGACTTTGATGAGGTAGACTCCAGACAAGGTTATCAAGATTGATGAACCTGGACTCGTAATGTTGTTAGGTGTCTTGTGTGCCTGTGAGTGACCAGCTACACTGGCCGGCTGCTGGTACCCTCCTGTGACCTTCATCAGCCTCACAACTCATCATCCAGCAACACACATGATATCATCCAGCAACACACATGATATCATCCAGCAACACACATGATATATCTTGTAGCGTCTCTCAGGCATCATCTACCCCTCCACACTCTACACATTCAACGCACTCCGAGAAGACAGCGGAACTGGATTGTGTTACTATGTACGGACCTCCTCAACACGGTACGGACCTCCTCAACACGGTGCGGACCTCCTCAACATGGTACGGACCTCATCAACACCGCACGGACCTCCTCAACACGACACGGACCTCCTCAACACGACACGGACCTCCTCAACACGACACGGACCTCCTCAACACGGTACGGATCTCACTATAATAGAACCTCTGCACAGCTGTCTCATCAGGCAACCCACACACAACTAACTGTCGCTTCTTCAACAGACAGACGACAGTAAGCTCAGAGGGAAGGAGTGGGGAGGGAAGAGTAGACACCCTACCATCGTAAGCTCAGAGGGAGGCTGTCGACCCCCTACCATCGTAAGCTCAGAGGGAGGCTGTCGACTCCCTACCATCGTAAGCTCAGAGGGAGGCTGTCGACCCCCTACCATCGTAAGCTCAGAGGACAGAAGCCGTAGAGTAAGCCCAGAGTAATAGGCGTCCTTAGGGAAGAAACCTTTAAGTTCTTTATCTGGGAAGTCCTTGAGCTCCGGAGTGGAAGGGGGTAGCCTGGTGTGGTGGGAGAGGATGGGAGGAAGAGTAGACGGGCGGAGGGAGAGGGGAGCAGGGTGGAGGAATGGCCAGTCAAGAGGCACGGTGGATGAAGCAGTGGAGTGTCTCGGTGGAAGACAGACAGTTACTGAGAAGAACGAATGATAAAGGGCAAGTGAAGAAGGAAGAGAAGAAAGGATAAGCAAAAGAGGAAAAGATGAAAGAAAAGATAACTTCCCCGAGCGAAGGAGACACGGAAGAACATGTGATAAATGTGAGAGGAAGGAAGTAGTGGAAGACTGACTCAGTAACAAGTATGGTAGAATACGATGTTATGAAAGAAGAAGTGAGACACACATCTACCAGCAGGCCACGACCAGAAACAGTCAACCCATATCTTCCTTAACCCACCAGACCCACTCTACTGATTTAACCCCACCCACTATCTAACACCACACCAGCCCACCAGACCCACACACCATCTAACACCACCACCAGCCCACCAGACCCATCCAACATCTAACACCACCACCAGCCCACCAGACCCACCCACCATCTAACACCAACACCAACATACACACACACACAGACTTGCTCCTCACTCAGCAGGCAGGAGAGGCCAGCAGGAGAAGGTGTGCAACCATCAACAGGCGATCATCACACTGGTCCGTTCAACTCTCTCCACCTATCACCTGGCTTCATCCTACAGTTCCTGCACCATACCCGGCCCCGTCACCTCCTGCCATCTGAGATCCCTCGTCCCCGAGTTGCAGTTTATCACCACGAGCACATCCAACCTAGCGAAGGTGGTAGAGAGCGTTACAAGAACAGTCCCATGCCAGCCATGTTGAGCCTAACCTGGTGTATTCATGTCTCGTATATACCTGGTCCTACGGTCATACCAAAATGGCTTCCTTCTGTGTATTCAGTCTGTGTATTTTCAGCTTTTGGCTTTTTATGTCAATAACCCGTATCTATCATCGTCATTATTGCTATTATCATTATCACGAATGGTAGTATTAATTATTATTGTTGTATTAGTAGTAGTAGCATTATCATCATTATCAATTATAACTATGATAATGATGGTTTAGCTCCAGCCTAGGGATGACCTGCGCCTCATGACAGTTTCCTGTCATTTGTCATCCCTGGTCATGACCCTGCTCAGGTGACCTGGGGTCATGACCCTGCTCAGGTGACCTGGAGTCATGACCCTGCTCAGGTGACCTGGGGTCATAACCCTGCTCAGGTACCCTGGGGTCATGACCCTGCTCAGGTGACCTGGGGTCACGACCCTGCTCAGGTGACCTGGGGTTATAACCCTGCTCAGGTGACCTGGGGTCATGACCCTGCTCAGGTGACCTGGGGTTATGACCCTGCTCAGGTGACCTGGAATCATAACCCTGCTCAGGTGACCCGGGGTTATGACCCTGCTCAGGTGACCTGGGGTTATGACCCTGCTCAGGTGACCTGGGGTCATGACCCTGCTCAGGTGACCTGGGGTCATGACCCTGCTCAGGTGACCTGGGGTCATAACCCTGCTCAGGTGCCCTGGGGTCATGACCCTGCTCAGGTGACCTGGGGTCATGACCCTGCTCAGGTGACCTGGGGTCAGAACGTGAGACTCGTACGTTCCTCCCCCCACCTGAGTCGTCTCAGGTCAGCCATGTTTCTGTCCTCTTCCTCGTCATGTCCAGGTTATTCCCACGTTTGCCCAATTTCTATTATCAAGTCATTTTCTCTTTCAGGTAATTTTCACGTCAGTTATTTACTGTGTGTGTGTGTGTGTGTGTGTGTGTGTGTGTGTGTGTGTGTGTGTGTGTGTGTGTGTGCCACTGTTCTCTGTGAACCACAACCATCCTGCGTTACATAAAAACTTTGATTTAGTTGAGCTTTGTGTTTCTAATAATGTTATCCAAGATGATGAAGGTAACTCATATAGACAGAAATTTGGTCTTGCCATGTCTTATTCTTAGTAACATATTTGTAGAATAATTTGAGACAGAAATCTGAACTTCAATCAATAATCATCCGAAAGTCTGGTTTAGATACGTGGATGATGTGTGGCAATTGTGGCCATCCTTCCAAGATTGTGATGTTTTCCTTAATGAATTAAATAACATCCACCCAACTATCAAATTCAAGATGGAATGGGAAAAAGAAGGCAAATTGCTCTTTCTTGATCTGCTCATTTGTTCTTAAAATTCAAAGGAAGCCTACCAACTCTGAGAGCTATATTCATTATTTCTCAGTACATGATTCTTATATAAATATGTCTGTACTTATATCTGCTTTTAAGAGCACTACGGATATGTGATCCCATAGGCCTGGTAGATGTAATATAAGAGGTATCTTTAGGCAGTTATATTATCCCAATTGGTTTGTGAACAAAGTTTACTGGAAAGCTAGGAAGACATTTTATGTTTCTTGTAACAAAAATGTGACAAATAAGGATAAGTCTAAATGTTTAGTGTTGCCCTATTCTCCCAACTTAGCTAATCTAAGACATGTTCTAAAATACAGTGCTTGTAATGTTGCTTTCCAGTACAATAACACCATCAGTAAGACCTTAATAAACAGTAGGCCAAATCATGCAACAATTGGGAGTGTTTACGCCGTCAAATGCAAGTCATGTAAATATATCTATATAGGCCAGACTGGTAAAACTGTAACGGAGATGTGTTATTGGCACCGTCATGCAGTACGCAGGGATGACCACAAAAATGCGATCGCTAAACATTGTCATGAAAATGATCACCCTGGCCATAGATCTTGAAAATCCCGTTATTCTATACCCCTCTGCTGATTATGCCACACGTAACGTTATTGAATCTGTCTTAATTGCTAATACTAAGAACTTTACTTTGTTTCCCAGGCAATTTTAAAGCCCATCCTAGCATTAACCAAATCATTATGAGCGAATTGACAAAACACGAAAACATAAAAAGTTATTCAAGACACACCTAGCTACCCAGGTCAACCCCCGCCACGTGACCCCCCTTAATCACTCTCCCTTACAACGGTTACTGCCAGACAAAGCGGACAGTGGTTGGTCTGTACAGATTGGTGCTGGACGGCGGGACTCAAGTGTGATGTTGGGATTTAAATAACTTTGTTAAGTACTGGCACCACCTGATGATGAGGTGGATTGTCTCCACGAAACATGTCGTGCCACATGTATAGAAAAATTACATGTTAAATATAATTGTATGAACTACTGAAGAGCGATTTCACCTTCACACACACACACACACACACACACATATATATATATATATATATATATATATATATATATATATATATATATATATATATATATATTTTTTTTTTTTTTTTTTCCAAAAGAAGGAACAGAGGAGAGGTCCAGGTGAGGATATTCCCTCAAAGGCCCAGTCCTCTGTTCTTAACGCTACCTCGCTATTGCGGGAAATAGCGAATAGTATGAAAAAAAAAAGAAAAATATATATATATCAGGGAAGGCGGCGGGAGGTCAAGAGGAAGGTGCAGGAGGATTGAACCAGGGCATGTGAAGCGTCTGGGGTAAATCACGTAATGGTCTGTGGGGCCTGGATGTGGAAAGGGAGCTGTGGTTTCGGTGCATTACACATGACAGCTAGAGACCAAGTGTGAACGAATGTGGCCTTTCTGTCTGTTCCTGGCCCTGCCTCGCTGGAGGGGAGCGGGGGAGGAATGCTATTTTGTGTGTGGCAGGGTGGCGACGGAAATGGAGGAAAGCAGCAAGTATGGATATGTACATGTATATATATATATATATATATATATATATATATATATATATATATATATATATATATATATATATATATATATATGTGTGTGTGTGTGTGTGTGTGTGTGTGTGTGTGTGTGTGTAAGACCTACACAATTATATACGCATCACTCCCTCTATCCTCCATTCCCCCTACCCCCCTCTCCTCAAACTAGACTCTAACCCCCCAATAGCAGCAGCCCACCAACATGGCTGACCCACCACTGCCATACTGATGAATCACGACCCTACGAGCCAAGGATTAATACCCCATGTAGTGAACAACACAAACCATCACATCACACAGAATTTACACCCTTATTGCCATCCATCAAAGCCCAATCACCAGTGGTATGGCATCCTTTTATCTCCGTTCTCTCCACACTTGCTTACATAGTAGCATGGTTCACGTGGTGGTGGTGCATTTTATCTGTCTTACTTACCATAGAAATTCGGTGGTGTGTATAGACCAGATGACCTCATACCACACCATGGGGAAAGTCCGGCTCCTGTATGTACCGTTCCTGTACCTGCCATGGTACCAGTACCGTTCATGTACCTGCCATGGTACCAGTACCGTTCCTGTACCTGCCATGGTACCAGTACCGTTCCTGTACCTGCCATGATACCAGTACCGTTCATGTACCTGCCATGGTACCAGTACCGTTCCTGTACCTGCCATGGTACGTAACATATATCTTGATCTACATTGCTGTCATTAGTTAACCATCCTGTACCCCACGATGGATCCACATCACATTGCGTAATTGCCGCAACCTTCGCGCTGCATTACGCTACAATGGCGTGAATCACATTACGATCGTAATGATCTCGAAGTAACGCAAATGATGACACTGACAGATGTTACCAGCCACAGACTACACCTGCACCGACCGAGCAACGATAAGACATTATCATCTGTTGACACATGCACAGGAAGAACGTTCCTCACTGTGTGGACGACCTCAGCCTCCGCCCACCTCGCTGAATCATTGGACCACACCGGGCCAGCCAGCTTTCTGCTTCAGCACCTCATCATAGCTCGCGCCTGAGCATAGCTTCCTAGCCATGTAGTCTGCCTCATCCAGTCAGTCACCACCCACATCAACGTGTCCATAATGCTATGTAAGTAACATTAAGCGAGGAGGAGTCACCTTCATCAAGGACATGACAGAATAATGTTTCACCAACGACTCTCGCTACAAAGGAGCCTACACTGCCCTGCTCCTGCGCGGAGCGCGGTCTTTATGCTGCAAGAGCTTTATAAAAGGAATCATTATATGATGATAATAATGATAATAATAATGATAATAATGATATTCAAATTTCGGACGACAGACAGAGTCACGTCATATATGTCTTGACAGAAGTGGATGGGTGGAGAGCAGCAGTGAGGGAGGTGGAGGCAGATAATGTGTGGTGCACGAGGCAAAGCCGTATTGGAGGACATCGTGTCCGGACGCCCGCTCCCCGGGGACTCGTGAAACAAGCCATCCAATCACAACAGACCTTAGCCCAGCACTTTTACGCCATTGGTGGGTGTTTGAAGGTGTCAACTTGGATGTACATAAAGAACACAAATTGCCTTCATCAACATGTTTCTCTTAATTCTTCACCACAGGTTTCCAGCTGCTGCTCTGTACAGGTTAACACTTGCCAGTTGGTGATAACTTGAACATTACCTCGGTGACGAGTGGAGTCAGGCCAGCTGGTCCTCGCTACACACACACGGGTTTATCTCCAGTTTATATTACGAAGGAGGAGAACACAGACGTTGTAGGTAGGCGCCTTGGGTACCTTATAGTACTATGTAGAGGTAGTAGTAGTAGTAGTAGTAGTAGTAGTAGTGGTACTAGTAGTAGTAGTAGTAGTGGTAGAAGTAGTAGTAGTGGTAATAGTAGTAGTAGTAGTAGTAGTAGTAGTAGTAGTAGTAGTAGTTGTCGTAGGGGTAATGGCAGTATTGGCAGTAGGGGTAGTGGTCGTAGTGGTAGTGGCGGTAGTGGCAGTAGGGGTTCCACTACTTACAGTAGCCTGGCTGGCACCGACCGCCCAGGCAGGCAACGTGGAGGGCAAGGAACTGGAAGACTTGACCCCGTCTGTTGTGATGACTCCCCAGCCCACACTATCCTCCCCACACGCTCCCCAGCCCATACTATCCTCCCACACACAACTCCCCAGCCCACACTATCCTCCCACACACTCCCCAGTCCATACTATCCTCCCACACACAACTCCCCAGCCCATACTATCCTCCCACACACGCTCCCCAGCCCATACTATCCTCCCACACACACTTCCTGAGAAATAAGACATACGATACAAAGCTTTGTTTAATCCCAGGTGGCAACACAACAGTTTCAATCCTAGGTGGCAACACAACAGTTTTAATCCCAAGTGGCAACACAACACAACATACATTGATTGTATTTTCTAAAGTTTTTCATGCGAAACTAAAGCTACATAAAAAACTATCAACACTTTATTTCTGAAAGTAATTCATCTTTACAAGCCAATGATACTTAACTTTATATATCAAGTTCTGTGCTATTTAATTTAACATGAATATCAACGAATAATATGACTAAAATAATCATTATTCACAACAGGAACTCAGCTATTACTTCCTTAATGCTTCAGGGATGAGTAACACTCACAAAGTTTTCACATATACAGTAATAATATTCTTGCGACCATATTATAATAATAATAATAATAATAATAATAATAATAATAATAATAATAATAATAACAATAACAATAAATGGGGAGTACTCATCTTCAAAGGCTCCGACTGGGGTGTCTGAATGTAAGTGGATGTAACCAAGATGAGTAGAGAGGAGAGGTAAGTAGTAAGCTTGAGGAAAGAAACCTGGATGTTCTGGCTTTGAGTGAACGAAACTCAAGGTTAAAGGGGAAGAATGGTTTGGAAACGTCTTAAAGTCGAGGGTTGGTGAAAGGACAAGAGATAAGGAAGGAGTAGCACAGCTCTGGAAGCAGGAGTTGTGGAAGTATGCGACAGCGTGTAATAAAGTAAATTCTAGATTGATGTTGGTAAAATTAAAAGTGGATGGAGAGAGATGGGTGATTATTGGTGCTTATGCACCTGGTCATGAGAAGAAAGATCATGAAAGGCAAGCGATTTGAGAGCAGCTGAGTGAATGTGTCAACAGTTTTGGTGCACGAGACCGGGTATTCGTGATGGGTGATTTGAATGTGAAGGTGAGTAATGTGGCAGTTAAGGGTATAACTGGTGCGCATTGGGTATTCAATGTTATAAATGGAAATGGTAAGCTTGTGGAGTTGTGTGCTGAAAAAAAAAAGAGCTGGAGTATTTTCAGGAATTGATGAATGTGTTTAATGATATAGTGACAGATGTTGGGTGTTTTGGTCGGGTTGGTGCGCGAAATGAAAGAATCAGAGAAAGTGGTTTGGCGAACAGAGAAGGGGTGGCGAAAGCCTTGCGGAAGATGAAATCCGGCAAGGCGGCGGGAGTGGATGGTATTACAGTTGATATTTCTAAGAAAAGGGGTGACTGCGTTGTTGATTGGTTGGGAATATTCAGTATATGTAAGGATCATGGTGAGAACAATATGTGGTGTGAGGTGGTTTGATCGAGTGAGTACTGAAAGAATAAGAGAGATGTGTGGTAATAAAAAGAGTGTGGTTGAGAAAGCAGAAGAGGGTGTGTTGAAATGCTTTGGACATATGGAGAGGATGAGTGAGGACAAGTTGACAAAGAGGATATATGTGTTAGAGGTGGAGGGAACAAGGAGAGACGGAAGAAGAGATTGGAGGTGGAAGGATGGAGTGAAAAAGATTCTGAGCGATCGAGGCCTGAACATGCAGGAGGGTGAAAGGCCTGCACAGAAGAGAGCAAATTCAAAAGATATGGGATACTGGGGTCAACGTGCCGTTAATGTACTGAACTAGGGCATGTGAAGCGTCTGGGGTACACCATGGAAAGGTCTGTGGGGCCTGGATGTGGACAGGGAACTGTGGTTTCGGTGCATTACACATGACAGCTCGTGTATGGATGTGAGCGGATGTGGCCTTTTCCGTCTGTTTCCTGGCGCTACCTCGCTGACGCAGGGAGTGACGATCAAGTATCATGATAATGATAATAATAATAACAATATTCTTGTCAGGGAAATAATCAACACAAGGATTAACTGAGATTAATTGCTTAATGAATGATAGATGGATTAAAGAGTTCATGCCGAGCCCTCACAGTTAGTGAGTGCCTCACAATGAGGACACAGTGAGAGGCTCACAATGAGGACACCGTGAGAGGCTCACGATGTGGACGCCGTGAGTTCCTCACAGTGTGGACACCGTGAGTACCTCACAATGTGGACACCGTGAGTACCTCACAGTGTGGACACCGTGAGTACCTCACAGTGTGGACACCGTGAGTACCTCACAATGTGGACACCCTGAGTGGCTGCCACAAACACTTGCCAGGATCTCAGGACACACTGGGACATCCGCTGACATGCACAGACTGGCAACACTAAACATGTCTATTTCCTGGGGTTTAATTCATGAGTTTTGTGAGTTTCCTGGAATTATGAGGCAAGACGGACGAACTGGACGACACATCTGGTACTGCTGATGGATCATTATGTCAAGGTAAAATATACCTACCCAGTGGATGTGTCAGGTGTGAGGTAAGGGGCTACAGGATCAGGTGTACGGACGGGTTCAAACCTCACACTACGGACGGGTTCAAACCTCACACTACGGGCGGGTTCAAACCTCACTTTACGGGCGGGTTCAAACCTCACACTACGGGCGGGTTCAAACCTCACACTACGGGCGGGTTCAAACCTCACACTACGGGCGGGTTCAAACCTCACACTACTGGCGGGTTCAAACCTCACACTACGGGCGGGTTCAAACCTCACACTACGGGCGGGTTCAAACCTCACACTACGGGCGGGTTCAAACCTCACACTATGGACGGGTTCTCATCTTCTGAGTTACATTTCCTACGAAATACCCAAAGATGAAATCCGGTTTCCTTTTTAAAATGAGTGAGGTTATTATGAGTGAGGAAGGTTGCTCTCTGGTGAGGTTATTATGAGGAAGGTTTCTCTCTGGTGAGGTTATTATGAGTGAGGAAGGTTGCTCTCTGGTGAGGTTATTATGAGGAAGGTTTCTCTCTGGTGAGGTTATTATGAGGAAGGTTTCCCTCTGGTGAGGTTATTATGAGGAAGGTTTCTCTCTGGTGAGGTTATTATGAGGAAGGTTTCTCTCTGGTGAGGTTATTATGAGGAAGGTTTCTCTCTGGTGAGGTTATTATGAGGAAGGTTTCTCTCTGGTGAGAGATGATGGTTTCTTTGACTAGCTGTCACACGCCCTCCCCGTCTGCAGGTGATCCCACCTTTCACCACAGGTGACAGAGGCTCTCTACCCGGGGGACCTGGGATGTTATTGATGGTCTATACCAACGCTGCCCTCGTGCTGTGGACTGCCTGCGACACCGGGGAGAGAGAGAGAGAGAGAGAGAGAGAGAGAGAGAGAGAGAGAGAGAGAGAGAGAGAGAGAGAGTAAGTGATACAGGAGGAGAGTGTTGAGTGTATGGTGGTGAGGTGACGGAGTTTACACGACAGAGAGCCACCTCTCTCTCTCAACGATAACTCGACCCGTCTCTCTCTCTCTCTCTCTCTCTCTCTCTCTCTCTCTCTCTCTCTCTCTCTCTCTCTCTCTCTCCTCGGGCACCGAACGCTATGATTTGGCTGCTCTCGACACTCACAAATGCGAGTGGCGGTGGAGAACGGTGCGTGCTATAACACTGAGTTTATATCTGAGATGCTGGTGTGTGTGTGTGTGTGTGTGTGTGTGTGTGTGTGTGTGTGTGTGTGTGTGTGTGTGTGTGTGTGTGTGTGTGGTGTGTGTGTGTGTGTGTGTGTGTGTGTGTGTGTGTGTGTGTGTGTGAGAGTGTGTGTGTGTGTGAGAGTGTGTGTGTACGTGTGTGTGTGTGTGTGTGTGAGAGTGTGTGTGTGTGTGTGTGTGTGTGTGTGTGTGTGTGTGTGTGTGTGTGTGTGTGTGTGTGTGTGTGTGTGTGTGATGTAGGCAACCTCTAGTCTTGCTGTGTGAGGAAGTTATACATGTCAGAACAAATGGAATATTTTGTAAATGAAGATTCCAACCTTGGAGGTCGACCTCCAGCCTGTACAGGATCCTAGGACCCTTGGAGGTCGACCTCCAGCCTGTACAGGATCCCTTGGAGGGTGACCTGCAGCCTGAACAGGATCCCTTGGAGGGTGACCTGCAGCCTGTACAGGACCCCTTGGAGGTCGACCTCCTGTATGGTGTCACAGACTTCCCTGTATGGTATAACAGACCTCCCCTGTATGGTGTCACAGACCTCCCTGTATGGTGTCACAGACCTCCCTGTATGGTGTCACAGACCTCCCTGTATGGTGTCACAGACCTCCCTGTATGGTGTCACAGACCTCCCTGTATGGTGTCACAGACCTCCCTGTATGGTGGGTGACATATAATAACATTCCAATATTTCTTGTAAAAATGACAAAAATTAATACACCAAGACAGAACACCGTCACATGAGCGTAACAAAGACAGAACACCGTCACATGAGTGTAACAAAGACAGAACACCGTCACATGAGGGTAACAAAGACAGAACACCGTCACATGAGTGTAACAAAGACAGGAGATCGTCACAGTAACATGATGGTAACGTCTGCCTCAACCATCATGTACTCATCAAACATAACAAGTTAGACAAATAAATAATTACCAACTTTCCAAATAAATCTAAATTTGAATAGCCAAATTGGAATCCAACGGGCCATAACGTATCTAAACCTTACAAGAAACAGGTAAACCATGAAACAACTGAAGTGGATCTTGAACAGCAGCTCCGTATATTAGACCAGTCTACCCTACACAGAGGCCCTTCACAGCACAGAAAACGCGAGTCGGTCGAAGCCAATTAATGAGGGCGTCGTGTGGCGCTGGCCACACCACTAGGCTGTCATGGTGGTGCATAAGAAGTAAACACAGAGCGCTGTCAACACCTAACTTGGTTATGTGTCGCGGTGAAGGCCAGGGCTTCACCCTGGGGGCAGCGGGGGGGACGACGGTAGACCGAGAGGTTAGGAAAGATGGCACTAACCTAGCTAGGGGGAGAGAGAGAGAGAGAGAGAGAGAGAGAGAGAGAGAGAGAGAGAGAGAGAGAGAGAGAGAGAGAGAGAGAGAGAGAGATTAAACGGAAAATAATAGAAAAAATAAAGGAAAAGCTGGACAAAAAAACGAATGAAAACACCAGAATCCTGTGAAAGAAAACGGGATGGGGAGAGAAAGTCCAAGAGAATATATTAAAGAGAAACTCTCATGTGAGGAGGAGGAGGAGGTATGGCAGGATCTGAGGCACAAGAAGGAGAGACAATGAATAAAGAAACAAAAAAAAACATAAGAAAGAAACAGCAAAAAAATGAATGAAAGTTAAAGAAAAGCAAAACAATGAGAATCAATCAAACAAACAAATGTTCAAAACCTGTAAAGGTGTGAGAGGAGGGAAGAGAGGCGTACAGAGGAGAATAAGACAGGAACAAAGCAGGAAAGAATAACAGCGAGGGAGAGGCAGGGAGAGGCAGGGAGAGGCAGGGAGGGGATCTCAACAAAGCCAGGTAGGGAGCGACACACCAAGCGGTGCATACATGAATGGAACCCCTGGTATTACCACTATACTGTTGTGGTGTGCCAACTCACCCACCCACCACCCACTGACACCACCACCACCACCACCCACTGACACACCCAACACCCACTGACACACCCACCACCCACTGACACCACTACTACTCACTGACACCACCACCAAGCTACCACCAACACCCACTTACACCATCACCCCCCACTGATACACCCACCACCCACTGACACACCCACCACCCACTGACGCACCTATCCTACCATCATCACCACCTACTGCTACACCCACCACCATACAGCCAGTACCACACAACCATCACCACACAACCAGCGCCACCACACAACCATAACCATTAAATCCTGAACGTTACGATGACAGTGAGATATTCCTACACCAGGGGAGGAGGTGGTGGAGTAAGGCCGGGGTGGGGGGAGGCAGGCTGTGCCCTCCACGTTCCACCTCCACCTGACAGTACTCCCTCCACCTATGCCCTCCACGTTCCAGCTCCTCCTGACAATACTCCCTCCACCTGTGCCCTCCACGTTCCAGCTCCACCTGACAATATTCCCTCCACCTTAACCATACATCGAGGTAAACAACTTATCATAAACTCAGTCACTTGTCAGATTCTCATCTTTGAGAATAATCATCAAACTTTATAAGACTTTAAACCAAAAGACGTTTTCATCAGAGATTCTGATATCACAAAATATAGAACTGTCTCATAATAAGTTAGTTTCCGCCTTCAAAACCCATTGCAGGAATAGTACACAGAAAACGAGAGACGGTGTCATGGGGCCAACTCATCAGTTGAGACGTTGGTCGGCCATCCTGGTTTCTTCCCTCCCTGTATATCGTTGTATGTACAACCCTTCGTCCTGCTGTGGCGTGAGGCGCCTTCCTCTGCTCTACGTCTGTCACAAAGAAAACTTTATACCAAATATATCAACATCCATTATACCAAATATATCAACATCCATTATACCAAATATATCAACATCCACCCCAGTGTCGGGATAGCCAGCCCAACTGTCTCTCACAATATTTCCAACTTTATGTAATACAAATTAGGATCATACGAAGAAACTGATTATCTTACTTTATCATCACATCTCGATATCATTGTTACATACCAATCTTCCTGTCACACACACACACACACACACACACACACATGGTACAGCACGAGGTACAGTGGTCAGGTCTGATCTGTGACTGGCACAGGGAACTCCTCTCTCAGGCATTTGACAGCGTGAGGCATAAGTCTTGTATTTGTACACTCCCTTCCTTAGTATCTTCTTTGTTTTTTCTTTGCTTCTCCCTGTTCCCTAACACACAGCTTGCTATCTGGCCGTTCCATTGTAGTGTGTGTTGATGGAGCAACGTCGTTCTCTGACAGTATCAACACGTGTGGCGTTCAATGTTCTATGGATCTTGATGTGTTGATAAATAGAGAATCTGATCATTTGTCATTTAAAATCTACAGGAAGCCTACCAACTCTGAGAGCTATATCCATTATTTCTCAGTACATGATTCTTATATGAAAATGTCTGTAGTTATGTCTACGTTTTTAAGAGCACTACGGATATGTGATCCCATAGGCCTGGTAGATGTAATGTAGTCATATAAGACGTATCTTTAGGCAGTTATATTATCCCAATTGGTTTGTGAACAAAGTTTACTGGAAAGCTAGGAAGACATTTTATGTTTCTTGTGACAAAAATGTGACAAATAAGGATAAGTCTAAATGTTTAGTGTTGCCCTATTCTCCCAACTTAGCTAATCTAAGACTTGATCTAAAATACAGTGCTTGTAATGTTGCTTTCCAGTACAATAACACCATCAGTAAGACCTTAATAAATAGTAGGCCAAATCATGCAACAATTGGGAGTGTTTACGTCGCCAAATGCAAGACATGTAAATATATTTATATAGGCCAGACTGGTAAAACTGTAACGGAGATGTGTTATTGGCACCGTCATGCAGTACGCAGGGATGACCACAAAAATGCGATCACTAAACATTGTCATGAAAATGATCACCCTGGCCATAGATCTTGAAAATCCCGTTATTCTATACCCCTCTGCTGATTATGTCACACGTAACGTTATTGAATCTGTCTTAATTGCTAATACTAAGAACTTTAATTTGTCCCCAGGCAATTTTAAAGCCCATCCTAGCATTAACCAAATCATTATGAGAGAATTGACAAAACACGAAAACATAAAAGATTGTTCAAGACACACCCAGCTACCCAGGTCAACCCCCGCCACGTGACCCCCCTTAATCACTCTCCCTTACAACGGTTACTGCCAGACAAAGCGGAGAGTGGTTGGTCTGTACAGATTGGTGCTGGACGGCGGGACTCAAGTGTGATGTTGGGATTTAAATAACTTTGTTAAGTACTGGCACCACCTGATGATGAGGTGGATTGTCTCCAAGAAACATGTCGTGTCACATGTATAGAATAATTACATGTTAAATATAATTGTATGAACTCCTACTGAAGTGCGATTTCACCTTCATACTATCATCACGGACAAGTGTGATCATCATATATATATATATATATATATATATATATATATATATATATATATATATATATATATATTTTTGCTTTGTCGCTGTCTCCCGCGTTTGCGAGGTAGCGCAAGGAAACAGACGAAAGAAATGGCCCAACCCACCCCCATACACATGTATATACATACGTCCACACACGCAAATATACATACCTACACAGCTTTCCATGGTTTACCCCAGACGCTTCACATGCCTTGATTCAATCCACTGACAGCACGTCAACCCCGGTATACCACATCGCTCCAATTCACTCTATTCCTTGCCCTCCTTTCACCCTCCTGCATGTTCAGGCCTCGATCACACAAAATCTTTTTCACTCCATCTTTCCACCTCCAATTTGGTCTCCCTCTTCTCCTCGTTCCCTCCACCTCCGACACATATATCCTCTTGGTCAATCTTTCCTCACTCATTCTCTCCATGTGCCCAAACCATTTCAAAACACCCTCTTCTGCTCTCTCAACCACGCTCTTTTTATTTCCACACATCTCTCTTACCCTTACGTTACTTACTCGATCAAACCACCTCACACCACACATTGTCCTCAAACATCTCATTTCCAGCACATCCATCCTCCTGCGCACAACTCTATCCATAGCCCACGCCTCGCAACCATACAACATTGTTGGAACCACTATTCCTTCAAACATACCCATTTTTGCTTTCCGAGATAATGTTCTCGACTTCCAAACATTCTTCAAGGCTCCTAGAATTTTCGCCCCCTCCCCCACCCTATGATTCACTTCCGCTTCCATGGTTCCATCCGCTGCCAGATCAACTCCCAGATATCTAAAACACTTTACTTCCTCCAGTTTTTCTCCATTCAAACTCACCTCCCAATTGACTTGACCCTCAACCCTACTGTACCTAATAACCTTGCTCTTATTCACATTTACGCTTAACTTTCTTCTTTCACACACTTTACCAAACTCAGTCACCAGCTTCTGCAGTTTCTCACATGAATCAGCCACCAGCGCTGTATCATCAGCGAACAACAACTGACTCACTTCCGAAGCTCTCTCATCCACAACAGACTGCATACTTGCCCCTCTTTCCAAAACTCTTGCATTCACCTCCCTAACAACCCCATCCATAGACAAATTAAACAACCATGGAGACATCACACACCCCTGCCGCAAACCTACATTCACTGAGAACCAATCACTTTCCTCTCTTCCTACACGTACACATGCCTTACATCCTCGATAAAAACTTTTCACTGCTTCTAACAGCTTGCCTCCCACACCATATATTCTTAATACTTTCCACAGAGCATCTCTATCAACTCTATCATATGCCTTCTCCAGATCCATAAATGCTACATACAAATCCATTTGCTTTTCTAAGTATTTCTCACATACATTCTTCAAAGCAAACACCTGATCCACACATCCTCTACCACTTCTGAAACCACACTGCTCTTCCCCAATCTGATGCTCTGTACATGCCTTCACCCTCTCAATCAATACCCTCCCATATATATATATATATATATATATATATATATATATATATATATATATATATATATATATATATGCTTTTTTTCTATTTCCGCTTCAAGTCGTGATGTTTGCGCTGTTAACCCTCGTGTGGCGCTGCGCTGGCACAATGTTCTCAGGTAAACGGCCACAAAGAATCGTTTTGAATTGTTAACAATTTGTTAATCAAAATAGAAAACGAGATGAAGTGGAGGGTGCGGGTTGCCCCGGGTTGAGGGGGTTAAACAGTAGCAGAATCCGGCGTGTGAGTCCATCACTTGTAATGACCGGGTGATCGGTGCACTCGACCGATACTGATGGCTCACGATCGACACCCATTACAGCAAACAATTAAATCATGGAAGCAAACGAGCGGCCTATCGATGGATAGTCTAATATACTGCTACAAAATATGACGCATTTATCTTTTTCCCGAACGACCCTAAACTACCAATAAACTATGGCTCCCCAACGACAAAGATCCATCATTGTCATTAGCCTCGTAGAAGGCTGGCTAATGAGGCTCTCCCGCCAGTGAAGATGGGAAGGAAAACACACCCTTAATAACTCGCTGCCCACGGCTGACTACCGCCGCGCCTGGGGAGAGGGGAGAGTGGGGAGAGGGGAGAGTGGGGAGAGGGGTGTAACGAGAGGGATTCCTGCCTGTGTATCCGTCATGGTCTCCATCGGGCGGGATTAATCAGATGTACGCACGTGTGAAAAATGGTTGCAGTAATGTGTGGCCATAAGCCATATTGGCGTGTGGCACGACGCCTCCAGATAGCTCTGTGCTCACCTGCCGGACACGCCACGGGGCTCACCCACGCCATGAGGCTCACCCACGCCACGGGGCTCACCCACGCCACGGGGCTCACCCACGCCACGGTGCTCACCCACGCCACGGGGCTCACCCACGCCACGGGGCTCACCACGCCATGGTGCTCACCCACGCCACGGTGCTCACCCACGCCATGGTGCTCACCCACGCCACGGTGCTCACCCACGCCACGGTGCTCACCCACGCCACGGTGCTCACCCACGCCACGGGGTTCACCCACGCCACGGTGCTCACCCACGCCACGGTGCTCACCCTCACTCGGGTCGCACCCACGCCATGGTGCTCATCCACGCCACGGTGCTCACCCACGCCACGGGGCTCACCCACGCCAGTAATGACAACATCAGGGAGGGTGAGTACCTTCACCAGGGAGGGTGAGTACCTTCACCAGGGAGGGTGAGTACCTTCACCAGGGAGGGTGAGTACCTTCACCAGGGAGGGTGAGTATCTCCAGAGATTCATTCATCATGACACAGATAACATGAAGATAACATTATGAGCGGTGCACCACTTACCTGAGGCCCTCACATGACGTGCTCACACGTACTCACACGTACTCAGACGTACTCACACACGTACCTGCAGAGAGGAAACACATGTGGTAATTGTTTACTGGTACCTGTATATCACAACTATACCCATCTATCAGTCTATACCTGTATATCACAACTATACCCATCTATCAGTCTATACCTGTATATCACAACTATACCCATCTGTCAGTCTATACCTGTATATCACAACTATACCCATCTATCAGTCTATACCTGTATATCATGACTGTACCGAACTTATCGATCTATGGACATAAACACATAATATTTATTTCATGACACACATACATAAGTTCATTTGATATAAGTCAAATCACAACCTAATGACCCATTTCATGTGGCTCCTGCAGCTTCAAAGTTGCGCTCCACGCAGCAGCAGGGAAATGATGGATTCCTTTGGAGCAATAAGTTCTGGATGAGACTACACTCCTTTTCGTCCAATGAAGATGACACAACTTCGCCAAAGATAACTCTTTCCTTGAGATGTAACTGCTTGCAAGCAGTTTGGTAATAATTACGTATTGTATCTTTTCTTTCATACATGCTCGCCATTTCCCGCGTGAGCGAGATAGCGTCAAGCACAGATGATTGCATTGGAGGGAAAATTCCTCAATTGGCTCCCTGCTCTGTTCCTTATATATATATATATATATATATATATATATATATATATATATATATATATATATATATATATATATATATATCCCGTTTCTCGCTTTAGCGACGTAGCGCCTGGAACACACTAAGAAAGGCCTGATGTGTATACACTCATCCTGTAGCCGACATGTGTAATGCACCGGAACCAGCACCTGTGTTGTCCACACCAGCAGCCACCTGGTTCCGCCACACCCTCACTCTCCTGCCACTACCCACACTAACTTTCCATTGACAACCACACATCAGCGCATGTCTCAGTATAGGTAATATGTATTACATGTTAGATGAGACGGCACGGGTAGCTGAGGACCTAATTAAGACCATCCCATCAACGCTGCATATGGAAAAACTGTAACGGAGATGTGATATTGGCACCGTCATGCAGTACGCAGGGATGACCACAAAAATGCGATCGCTAAACATTGTCATGAAAATGATCACCCTGGCCATAGATCTTGAAAATCCCGTTATTCTATACCCCTCTGCTGATTATGTCACATGCAACGTTATTGAATCTGTCTTTAACTGATAACACTAAGAACTTTACTTTGTCCCCAGGCAATTTTAAAGCCCATCCTAGCATTAACAAAATCATTATGAGAGAATTGACAAAACACGAAAACATAAAAATTTGTTCAAGACACACCCAGCTACCCAGGTCAACCCCCGCCACGTGACCCCCCTTAATCACTCTCCCTTACAACGGTTACTGCCAGACAAAGCGGACAGTGGTTGGTCTGTACAGATTGGTGCTGGACGGCGGGACTCAAGTGTGATGTTGGGATTTAAATAACTTTGTTAAGTACTGGCACCACCTGATGATGAGGTGGATTGTCTCCACGAAACATGTCGTGCCACATGTATAGAAAAATTACATGTTAAATATAATTGTATGAACTCCTACTGAAGTGCGATTTTACCTTCAAAATATTATCATGAACAAGTGTGATCATCATCATCTCTCTCTCTCTCTCTCTCTCTCTCTCTCTCTCTCTCTCTCTCTCTCTATATATATATATATATATATATATATATATATATATATATATATATATATATATATATATATATATATGTTATCCCTGGGGATAGGGGAGAAAGAATACTTCCCACGTGTTCCCTGCGTGTCGTAGAAGGCGACTAAAAGGGGAGGGAGCGGGGGGCTGGAAATCATCCCCTCTCATCATTTTTTTCTTTTGATTTTCTAAAAGAAGGAACAGAGAAGGGGGCCAGGTGAGGATATTCCCTCAAAGGCCCAGTCCTCTGTTCTTAACGCTACCTCGCTAACGCGGGAAATGGCGAATAGTTTGAAAGAAAAATAAATAAATAAATATATATATATATATATATATATATATATATATATATATATATATATATATATATAATACACATTCGCCATTTCCCCCGTTAGCGAGGTAACGTTGACCGAGAACTGAGCCTAAGAGAGAATATTTTCACTTGGCCTCCTTGTGTGAGCCAGGTACCATTTCATCGACCAACCACTAGGGACGGATGAACATCTGGGCTGACTGTGGATCGACTGCTGCCACCAGGATTGGAACCTAGGCGCTCGACCCTGAGCGGCCCGTGAATGCGTCACAGCCAGGAAGGCTAACTGCTTCAGTCTTCTTAAAGTTACATCAACATTTTGTCTTCCTTAGGTTAAGATGCCCAACATCTTCTCCATCATCTCCCGGGCTATCTCTTCCTCATCTCCATGTTTACATGTATCAATCATCCATCTTCTCTCCATATTTACATGTATCAATCATCCACCTTCTCTCCATGTTTACATGTATCAATCATCCACCTTCTCTCCATGTTTACATGTATCAATCATCCATCTTCTCTCCATGTTTACATGTATCAATCATCCATCTTCTCTCCATGTTTACATGTATCAATCATCCACCTTCTCTCCATGTTTACATGTATCAATCATCCATCTTCTCTCCATGTTTACATGTATCAATCATCCATCTTCTCTCCATGTTTACATGTATCAATCATCCATCTTCTCTCCATGTTTACATGTATCAATCATCCATCTTCTCTCCATGTTTACATGTATCAATCATCCATCTTCTTTAGTAAGTTCATGTTTAATGACTCTCTCTCTTCCTCACTTATCTGCAACGTTCTTCTACATCTTTTGCCTTTCCACTTTAACATATTTCCAGTACACCTACACATTATCTGCACACACTATTCTCACCCAGTCTTCTCCCGTACATTTCAAACCTTTTATTCTCACTATATGCACGTACAGAGGGTCAGAACCTTGTCATAATCCCTTCAGTATCTTCAACAGAAAACGGAAAGGTAGCGCCTCCCTGACCTCCGACTTATACACAACGATAACTAATTACAATTTAATTTCCTGTGTAAGTTGATCATTTCTGTCATATTCTAAACATTTGTCTATCCTGATCATTCACAAGATACAGCCAGCCTTCAGCAGAGGCAACCAATCATGTTCTGTCTCCTAGGCAGAGAACGTCTCACCTTCAGCAGAGGCAACCAATTATGTTCTGTCTCCTAGGCAGAGAACGTCTCACCTTCAGCAGAGGCAACCAATCATGTTCTGTCTCCCAGGCAGAGAACGTCTCACCTTCAGCAGAGGCAACCAATTATGTTCTGTCTCCTAGGCAGAGAACGTCTCACCTTCAGCAGAGGCAACCAATCATGTTCTGTCTCCCAGGCAGAGAACGTCTCACAATTCTAAGAATCGTAGACACAAGCCACCAGATGGTAATATCTCGTGTTCCTACATATCTGGCCAGGCAGACCCGTCTGATGCTCTTACCTCCCACCAACACCATTTTATCACAACCGGTCTGCTCGATGCACAACCCTGGCGGCGGCTCCACATCCACTGTGGTAAAGACCAGGCCTTCCACTTCCTCTCGCTCCACCATTCCACTTAACCTACTTTATGGAGGTGGAAGAGAAAAATAGCTAAGAAGATTTGATTCTATGATCTGATATATTACTGCTCCCCGCATAGCTTGTTGGGTTCCGTGATGACTTCAACAACATACTGTAGTGGGTCTGGTCCATGATGACCCCTACAACATACTGTAGTGGGCCTGGTCCATGATGTCCTCTACAACATACTGTAGTGGGTCTAGTCCATGATGACCCCTACAACATACTGTAGTGGGCCTGGTCCATGATGTCCTCTACAACATACTGTAGTGGGCCTGGTCCATGATGACCTTTACAACATACTGTAGTGGAACCTGGTCCATGATGACCTCTACAACATACTGTAGTGGATCTGGTCCATGATGACCCCTACAACATACTGTAGTGGGTCTGGTCCATGATGTCCTCTACAACATACTGTAGTGGGTCTGGTCCATGATGTCCTCTACAACATACTGTAGTGGGTCTCGTCCATGATGTCCTCTACAACATACTGTAGTGGGTCTGGTCCATGATGACCCCTACAACATACTGTAGTGGGCCTGGTCCATGATGTCCTCTACAACATACTGTAGTGGGTCTGGTCCATGATGACCTTTACAACATACTGTAGTGGAACCTGGTCCATGATGACCTCTACAACATACTGTAGTGGATCTGGTCCATGATGACCCCTACAACATACTGTAGTGGGCCTGGTCCATGATGACCTCTACAACATACTGTAGTGGACCTGGTCCATGATGACCCCTACAACATACTGTAGTGGGCCTAGTCCATGATGACTTCTACAACATACTGTAGTGGGCCTAGTCCATGATGACTTCTACAACATACTGTAGTGGATTTGGATCCTTCTTCGATAATGATGATATCAGTAATTGCAATATCATTTTCCTTATAATAATATTAATAATAATAATAATAATAATAATAATAATAATAATAATAATAACAATAATAATAATAATAATAATAACAATAATAATAATTATATATGTAATAATGATAATAGTAATAATTATGATAATGATAAGAATAATGATAACAATTGTAATAATGACAATAATAATATTATTAATAACAGTAATAATAATAATAATAATAATAATAATAATAATAATAATAATAATAATAATAATAATAATAATAATAATTATATATGTAATAATGATAATAATAATAATTATGATAATGATAAGAATAATGATAACAATTGTAATAATGACAATAATAATATCATTAACAATAGTAATAATAATAATGATAATAATAATAATAATAATAATGATAATAATAATAATAATAATAATAATAATAATAATAATAATAATAATAATTCCATCATGGTGGGACGGTAAACAAACAGGAGGATGCATCAACCATGTGGGTTGACTTAGTTCTGCTTTCATCACTTCTTTCACAACAGCCTGGCGCTGATTCTGTTACATCTTTCACAACCTTCTCCTTTAAACAAACCTTGGCTGCCTTCACTTCATCTTTCACAACGTTCTCCTCCCTAAACCTTGTCTGCCTTCATGACATCTTTCACAATTTCCTTTGTCTATTTCTCTTACCAACAGAGAGAATAATAAAACCGTTTCTGTCCATCGTTATGTACGTCAGTCGAGTGTATAAAGGGTTGTGGAGTGACTACCCCCTTTGATGGTCACGGGTGAAAAATGAAGTTGAAATTGACACCATTGCTCAGGGCTGTCCACAATGCCTTCCCAACACCACCCACCCCACACTTCTCCCTCTGACAGTTACAGAAATAATAATAACATGATATATATCACCAAAGCTACACTCTAAAAACCAACACATTTTGTTATAACAAAGATATAACATACCTATGTGAACACGAGACTCTCTCACATCCACCTGGTGATGACACTCATAAAACCTCTCATAAAAACAAAAATAAATATAAAGCATAAAAATAAGAGAAGATACGACTCCTAGTGTGTCTTCCTCTAGTGCTGCTGTCTCGTAGTGTACCTGGGCAGTCATTTTGCTGTATGCTAACTAATATCATAAATGATAATGATAATGTTTTCATAATTATCAGAGACTTGTGTTGATCGTATTGAGAGCGAGGGCTTAACATCTTCATCTGATGATGTTGCTGATGTTCTACACTGAGAGCGAGGGGTTAACATCTTCATCTGATGATGTTGCTGATGTTCTACACTGAGAGCGAGGGCTTAACATCTTCATCTGATGATGTTGCTGATGTTCTACATTTCACGAAGGATTTTACTTAAAGTTTTAATACATTTTCATCAGTTCTTCCCAGCAGGTTTCTGACCCCAGGTCTTGGGAAGGAACATACACGTGTTTTTGTGACCCACAAAACACAAACATCGACCAACCTTCTAAATGCGGTAATGTTATAGTGAGATGTTCTTCTTAACTCCTCGTGTTCTACAACTCATAACCTCTTCAAAGTATAACCTTGGCAGTATTTTAACCTTACAGTTCATCAACTACCATCACTTATAGTGAGTTCTCCTGCTAATCTATTAGTCTCTTGTGATGAAGAGGTTATCAAACTCCCGCTTTGGGAACTTCAATTATTCCCTCAAGATCAAGATGTCATGAGTTGTGCCCTTGTGTTCAAGAGGTCAATATAACCATATGATCTGTTCACACGATCATTAAGCTTTTAAGTTCAAAATGTTAATAAGCTCACAAGTGCAAGAAGTTAATGAACCCTTGAGTTCAAGATGTTAATGAGCTCTTACGTTCGAGAGGATATGTTTAAGCCACAATGTTCAAGAGACTTATGAATTAGCGACCTGATAACATGATAACATTATAAGATAACATGATAACACATCTGGTTAGCTTCAACCTCCTCTGGCACGACCCACCACGTTCTGTTCCCATAGATAATGACGGTACGACCCTTCAGCACGACGGTACGACCCTTCAGCACGACGGTACGACCCTTGAACACGACGATACGACCCTTGAGCACGACGGTACGACCCTTGAGCACGACGGTACGACCCTTGAGCACGACGGTACGACCCTTGAGCACGACGGTACGACCCTTGAGCACGACGGTACGACCCTTGAACACGACGGTACGACCCTTGAACACGACGGTACGACCCTTGAACACGACGGTACGACCCTTGAGCACGACGGTACGACCCTTGAGCACGACGATACAACACTACCTCCAACACATTACTACATTAGCCTCCACTACATTATCCAGTGATCCACCAGCCTCCACTACATTATCCAGTGATCCACCAGCTTCCACTACATTATCCAGTGATCCATCAGCCTCCACTACATTATCTAGTGATCCACCAGCTTCCACTACATTATCCAGTGATCCACCAGCCTTCACTACATTATCCAGTGATCCATCAGCCTCCACTACATTATCCAGTGATCCATCAGCCTCCACTACATAGCCCAGTGAGCCACCAGCCTCCACTACATTACCTAGGGATTCACCAACCTCCACTACATTACCCAGTGATCCACCAACCTCCACTACCTTACCCAGTGATCCACCAACCTCCACTACATTACCCAGTGATCCACCAACCTCCACTACATTACCCAGTAATCCACCAGCCTCCACTGCATTACACAGTGATCCAGGAGATCCAGCAGTCTCCACTACATAACACGTAGGAGATCCAGCAGTCTCCACTCCATAACACGTAGGAGATCCACCAGTCTCCACTACATAACACGTAGGAGATCCACCAGTCTCCACTACATAACACGTAGGAGATCCAGCAGTCTCCACTACATAACATGTATGAGATCCACCAGTCTCCACTACATAACACGTAGGAGATCCACCAGTCTCCACTACATAACACGTAGGAGATCCACCAGTCTCCACTACATAACATGTAGGAGATCCACCAGTCTCCACTACATAACACGTAGGAGATCCACCAGTCTCCACTACATAACATGTAGGAGATCCACCAGTCTCCACTACATAACACGTAGGAGATCCACCAGTCTCCACTACATAACATGTAGGAGATCCACCAGTCTCCACTACATAACACGTAGGAGATCCACCAGTCTCCACTACATAACATGTAGGAGATCCACCAGTCTCCACTACATAACACGTAAGAGATCGAGCAGTCTCCACTACATAACACGTAGGAGATCCACCAGTCTCCACTACATAACACGTAGGAGATCGAGCAGTCTCCTTTGTGCTCATTCTCCGTAATAAGGGATCTCTGGGGGGGCCCAGGTAAGCTGCCTGAGCCCTGTCTTCCCCCCCCAGAGGCGACCATGGTCTGATCTCCACATAATAAGCCAACACCAACGGTCGTGGCAAAAGTTAAATGGAACTCCCTGATAAAAGATCAAGATGCCGCCTTTACCATCTCTTCTGGTGTGGTAAACTGTGGTACCACTTGTGGTACCATCTGCGGTACCACCTGTGGTACTATATGAGGTACCATCTGTGGTACTATATGAGGTACCATCTGTGGTACTATATGAGGTACCATCTGTGGTATACTATCTGTTGCACCATCTGTGGTACTATATGAGGTACCATCTGTGGTACTATCTGTTGCACCATCTGTGGTAGTACTATCTGTTGCACCGTCTGTAGTACTATCTGTTGCACCACCTGTGGTACCATCTATTGCACCATCTGTGGTACTATCTGTTGCACCATCTGTGGTACCATCTACGGCGAACGAAACAACAATGATGATTCATCAAGTCAGTAGTAACCTTCCTTGTGAGAGAATATATATATATATATATCTACCACTACTGCTACTTGAACGTTTCCCACATAGTCAAGTAGCGCCAGGAGCAGGACGAAAACGTCCTTATTTGCTCACATGTATAATGCATGGCTTATCCTGTATGCCTCATACATACCCATGTATCACTATACATACCCGTGTACCACTATACATACCCATGTATCACTATACATACCCGTGTATCAGCCACTGCAGCCAGTCAGTGAAGCGGTCAACCAGCCTCACGAGTTATGGTGTTTGAACGCGTTCTTGACGTGTCACTACGGACTTAAATCCCCGACAGGAGCCCGCGGGGTCACACCATCGTTAGCTGAGGTTCTCCAGGTCATCCCGACTCCTCCCTTTGCCGACAAGAGCTCCTTCGGGACCTCATCAAAGCCGTTCTCAACAGTAGTTCCCAAAGGATCTTGGTTACGCCTTTATCCTGCAGGATAAACCCGATAACTCCTGCACACTTTCCCATTTGTGTCGTCCGGCAGCAAAGTTTTGTAGCTTCAGTAATTCCTCCCTCCTGTTTTCTAACACTGGTCATTGGCACGCCACCTCTCCTATAGCAGCTCCATGAGACCCAGACAATGATACAACTATGCTATGGGACTCACAAGAACATCAGAACCAACACCATGGGCCTCCAGCCACACCTGCACCCGGACTTCCGCCACACCTGCACTCGGCCTCCCGCCACACCTGCACCCGGACTCCCGCCACACCTGCACCCGGACTTCCGCCACACCTGCACCCGGACTTCCGCCACACCTGCACCCGGACTTCCGCCACACCTGCACCCGGACTTCCGCCACACCTGCACCCGGACTTCCGCCACACCTGCACCCGGACTTCCGCCTCACCTGCACCCGGACTCCTGCCACACCTGCACCCGGACTCCCGCCACAGCTGTCTGGCATCTCCCCTCACAGTCTTCCGTACCCCCGCGGCGGGTGGAGCAGCCCACACTGAACTGTACTGAACCAAAGATACATTGTGTCTCTTGTGTCCCCGCCCGGCTCTCAGTGCCCACCACCAACACATAACAACGCAACCACTTAATGATGGTTAAACACATGCTAACATGACGAGGTGGATATGGGACTGGGTCATCTGTCATGACAAGGTGGACATGGGACTGGGTCATCTGTCATGACAAGGTGGACATGGGACTGGGTCATGTCGGAGGACGGGAGGTGAGGTGTGTGAGGCGCCGACCACTAGGGTCATCATAGGTTATACCCCGACCTACGACACACACACACACACACACACACACACACACACACACACACACACACACACACACAGAGGAAGTACACAAGCTCATGCAGTAAATGTCATGTGTTCAGCAAAGTTACCTTCCATCTTCCAGGTCTATCTTGTGTCTACAAAAATAAATCTAAGTTTGATATAATTACTGATATTCTAATTGTGAAATATATATATATATATATATATATATATATATATATATATATATATATATATATATATATATATATATTTTTTTTTTTCTTTTTTTTTTTTGCTTTGTCGCTGTCTCCCGCGTTTGCGAGGTAGCGCAAGGAAACAGACGAAAGAAATGGCCCAACCCACCCCCATACACATGTATATACATACGTCCACACACGCAAATATACATACCTACACAGCTTTCCATGGTTTACCCCAGACGCTTCACATGCCCTGATTCAATCCACTGACAGCACGTCAACCCCGGTATACCACATCGATCCAATTCACTCTATTCCTTGCCCTCCTTTCACCCTCCTGCATGTTCAAGCCCCGATAACACAAAATCTTTTTCACTCCATCTTTCCACCTCCAATTTGGTCTCCCACTTCTCGTTCCCTCCACCTCCGACACATATATCCTCTTGGTCAATCTTTCCTCACTCATTCTCTCCATGTGCCCAAACCATTTCAAAACACCCTCTTCTGCTCTCTCAACCACGCTCTTTTTATTTCCACACATCTCTCTTACACTTACGTTACTTACTCGATCAAACCACCTCACACCACACATTGTCCTCAAACATCTCATTTCCAGCACATCCATCCTCCTGCGCACAACTCTATCCATAGCCCACGCCTCGCAACCATACTACATTGTTGGAACCACTATTCCTTCAAACATACCCATTTTTGCTTTCCGAGATAATGTTCTCGACTACCACACATTATCTCTTTTTATTTCCACACATCTCTCTTACACTTACGTTACTTACTCGATCAAACCACCTCACACCACACATTGTCCTCAAACATCTCATTTCCAGCACATCCATCCTCCTGCGCACAACTCTATCCATAGCCCACGCCTCGCAACCATACTACATTGTTGGAACCACTATTCCTTCAAACATACCCATTTTTGCTTTCCGAGATAATGTTCTCGACTTCCACACATTCTTCAAGGCTCCCAGGATTTTCGCCCCCTCCCCCACCCTATGATCCACTTCCGCTTCCATGCTTCCATCCGCTGCCAGATCCACTCCCAGATATCTAAAACACTTTACTTCCTCCAGTTTTTCTCCATTCAAACTTACCTCCCAATTGACTTGACCCTCAACCCTACTGTACCTAATAACCTTGCTCTTATTCACATTTACTCTTAACTTTCTCCTTTCACACACTTTACCAAACTCAGTCACCAGCTTCTGCAGTTTCTCACATGAATCAGCCACCAGCGCTGTATCATCAGCGAACAACAACTGACTCACTTCCCAAGCTCTCTCATCCACAACAGACTTCATACTTGCCCCTCTTTCCAAAACTCTTGCATTCACCTCCCTAACAACCCCATCCATAAACAAATTAAACAACCATGGCGACATCACACACCCCTGCCGCAAACCTACATTCACTGAGAACCAATCACTTTCCTCTCTTCCTACACGTACACATGCCTTACATCCTCGATAAAAACTTTTCACTGCTTCTAACAACTTGCCTCCCACACCATATATTCTTGATACCTTCCACAGAGCATCTCTATCAACTCTATCATATGCCTTCTCCAGATCCATAAATGCTACATACAAATCCATATATATATATATATATATATATATATATATATATATATATATATATATATATATATATATATATATATATATATATATATATATATATATAATGAACTCAACACACAAAGCTGAGAACAAAACATTGCAAAAGTCCACTTCTACAACATCTCGTTTTCTGTGAATGTTGTGTTGTGAGCACTGTTTTAGAGGGATGTCTACTGTAATTCTAATGTGTTTATTATCGTTGTTAAGAATGATGGAACGCGAAGCAATGGGGGAGAGGGAGGGGGAAGGGGAGGTCACCACACTGCTACGTTTATCAAGATGTTAACATCATCTACGAAGTCACCAGAAGAACATAACTAAATATAACAATTATAACACAAATAACAACTTATCAAGATTGTTAATCTTCTCAGGTAGAGCAACAGTTTCGGACAACCAGGGACGTGGAAGCTGAAATGACGTCTTTCCGATGGTTTCTGACGCGCGATTCTGACTTTGACGTATCCCTACATCACAGACATACCCCCACCCCATAAACCCCCCTTGGATGGGGGGGACCACAATATGTGTTATGATTATAATCTGATGATCACAACCTTTCACAAGACGTCAACAACCATTGCTCAAACACTTTCCACCAAAACAAACCTAAGTTAACAAACCTAACCTAACCTAACCTAATAACCTAACTTAATAACCTATCCAGACCTAACCTAACAACCTAACCTAATAACCTAACCTAATAACCTAACCTAACCTAAACTAACTACCTAACCTAACAACCTAGCCTAATCTAACCTAACCAGGTCAGGTCAGGTCAGGTCAGTTTAGCAGTGATCAGTCAACTCTGACCTCTTCCTGCGATGATAATGAAAATCTAAGTAATACTGTTGTTCCCAGACATTCCATCATTCTCTTAAGTATAGATAGATTGGGTAATTAATCTCAAGTACATAATAAAGATTGTCATAATGTTCATGTTTTACTTTACCACACTGGTCATGTGTGTGTGTGTGTGTGTGTGTGTGTGTGTGTGTGTGTGTGTGATCCACGTTGTTACCTTGGTGTGTCTTTAAGGGTCTTGTAACCCAGCAGTCCGGACTGGGTCCAGGCTGCTGGGTTTGGTCGTTGGTCGACCCAGCTGTTACAGCCGCCAGGCCCCGCACATCCTGGCTGGTCTGGTAGAATGTAGATCCAGTGCACGTTGTCTACCATGCATCCCAGGATGTGACTGATGATGGTAGATGGCAAGGTGGTGAAGAGTGTTGACCCCCGGATAAGGTCTTCCATGTCTTCCTTCGTGCCAGCAGGATGTTATTATGTAGTTGGGAACCACATCTTCCAGGATCTTCCAGGTATGGTTCATGTGCCTCTCCCGTCTGAGTGTCAGCCTCAGTCATTTCAGAAGTTCCCACAAGTTCATTTCTTTTCGTTCGTCAGTATGCGTCGTGACAATCTCTGAACACTTTCTAATGCTGCAATTTCCTTTGCCTTGTTTGATGGTGTTAGCACACTGCAGGATTGTATGTGATAAGGAATTAGCGCTATGAACAGTGTCATCACTGGCTGTCTTCTCTTGTCTTGAAGGTTCGCAGGATCCAACCCATCATGTGGGAATGTAGGAGAAGTAAGAGACACAGAAAGGAACAGAACTATAGCGATTCAACCTACGTCTATCTCTCCTAGTTACTGAAATAATGATAAGAAAATCCCTCATGTGCCTCCACGAACAATCAGGTGGTTCAAAGCAGAATATTTTTCTGTGCAAATATGAGCCTAATGTAAGGTTTCCCCAGAGATCAGCATCACCGGCAGGACAAGGGTTTGTGTACGTGTGTGTTGTATGTTTGTGTGAGTGCATGAAGGCAGTTGTCAAGTGTGTGTGTGTGTGTGTGTCTGTGTGTGTGTCTAGTGTGCATGTGAGTGTGTCCAAACAACACAATAACAACAACAATGATTTAAAGCCAGAATTCCTCGTTCAACTGTGGCACCATAATGAAGATGAACTACCTTGTTAAAAACTCGGGTTTAAACTTGTAATTATTACTCGTGATGAATATTTGTTGATGGAAATAATGTAACACAGATTAAGATGGATGAAATAAATATAAATATCACAATGAAAGAGATTAACTTTAGTACTGGATTGTCTACAGATTGGAAATCATGTTAATTAACGAATATAACAGAAAAAAAAATATTCGACGTGTTGAGAAAAAAGAAAATATACATGTTCCTCCCTGAGATGAATCGTACAAATTCTAATTTTCACTGATGAAGAAAACGTTATGTCTCAGATAGTAACATGTAGTGACCCATCACGATCCCTGTATCATCTCCTTCTCTGGTCCACGTATGACCATATATATACATACAGAATGACGTATATCGTAATATAGTCTCACAAACGCCAAAACAAATAGTATCTCCTCATGAAAATACAATATATAAGTTATATCATTATTACAAGAATCATGTTGTTGACACACAACGCCTCTGTAAAACCCAACATGAATAAAAGAAAAGATAATAATATTATGATTTGACATGAACTGAATCATGATGGTACTGTCTTATTTCCCCAGTGTAACTGATGTTCACATCCTACCACTGTATGATATCTGATATTCACATCCTGCCACTGTATGATGACTGATGTTCACATCCTGCCACTGTATGATAACTGATATTCACATCCTGCCACTGTATGATGACTGATGTTCACATCCTGCCACTGTATGATGACTGATGTTCACATCCTACCACTGTATGATGACTGATGTTCACATCCTGCCACTGTATGATGACTGATGTTCACATCCTGCCACTGTATGATGACTGATGTTCACATCCTGCCACAGTATGATAACAGATTTCACATCCTGCCACTGTATGATGACTGATGTTCACATCCTGCCACTGTATGATATCTGATATTCACATCCTGCCACTGTATGATAACTGATGTTCACATCCTACCACTGTATGATGACTGATGTTCACATCCTGCCACAGTATGATAACAGATTTCACATCCTGCCACTGTATGATGACTGATGTTCACATCCTGCCACTGTATGATATCTGATATTCACATCCTGCCACTGTATGATAACTGATGTTCACATCCTACCACTGTATGATAACAGATTTCACATCCTGCCACTGTATGATAACTGATGTTCACATCCTACCACTGCATGATATCTGATGTTCACATCCTGCCACTGTATGATCAATATTAAGTCGAGTGAGTTCATATGCATCATTACATTCACACAAAGATAATGACAGATGACCAGAGATTGTATTGTTTCATCTGAATGTCTTCAGTTTGTTGATGTATTTGGTCCAATGTCGCTGGTTCATCCTGGTTCTGGTGATGGATGGGACAGTACAGATGCTTCCTAACACACCCACGTACAGAACACCAACCCACGTTATGCTCCTAACACACCCACGTACAGAACGCCGACCCACGTTATGCTCCTAACACACCCACGTACAGAACGCCGACCCACGTTATGTTCCTAACACACCCACGTACAGAACACCAACCCACGTTATGCTCCTAACACACCCACGTACAGAACACCGACCCACGTTATGTTCCTAACACACCCACGTACAGAACACCGACCTACGTTATGTTTCTAACACACCCACGTACAGAACACCGACCCACGTTATGTTCCTGAGCAAATTTCATTTGTTATATCCTGGGTACAACTGTAGAGTACAAGACGCAGTAAGAACAACACGTAGACAGACTTACTAGCCACTCAGGTGTCCACATTCATGGGTGGTTGTCATCTTGTGTCAGTGGCCAGTTCAACTTGCTCCAGCAGTTGGTCGAGAAAATGGGTACCTGGCTCAGGCTAGTATACGTGGTGTGGCGGTTAGCGTTGCTGACCGTGACACATTCAAGTGCCGTCCAGGGTCGAGCGCATAGGTTCGAATCCTAGTTGCTGCAGTCATTCCACAGTCCACCTAGCTGTTCCTCCACCACCCTACAGGTTGGTCGATGATTTGGATACTTGGCTCATACTGGTGTGTGTATACATACATATTACATTTTTATATTTTCACAAAATCTAGTATATGGATAAGACCACAAGGAAATGGAACACGATAAGTTCCCAAGTGCACTTTCGTGTAGTGATCACATCATCAGGGGAGATACAAGAATGAGATAGAAGACGTAGAACAGTCAGTTCATATTCAAGGGTGAGACGTAGCTAAGACGCCATTGGTTTTATGTTTTATCCATGACCACACCTCCGGCGACAGCCAATCAGAGGGTAAGATGTAAATAGCGTGATGTGTCCTGGCGTGTGATTGGCTCAGCGTTACAGGTAAACACTGAGGTTATGGCCCTCACAAGGTCTTTGGGTACAGTCTGTTCAGGTCGGCTTTCCTCCCTGGTTGTAGTGGTGTTGTACAACATGTTGTACACTCTGTCTCCCTACCTTCAAGATCACCCACACCAGTTGCTACACGCCGCCACTCAAACGTGACCTTGTTGTCAACACTGCAAGAACGACGATGCGGGTGCAAGTTGATCATGTTATGGTGGAGACTACCCCACCCCCCTCGTGCTGCACAATGATGAAACTGTACACTACACACCTATGTACATGTTGATACTGCCACCCTATATGTACACTACACACCTATGTACATGTTGATACTGCCACCCTATATGTACACTACACACCTATGTACATGTTGATACTGCCACCCTATATGTACACTACACACCTATGTACATGTTGATACTGCCACCCTATATGTACACCACACACCTATGTACATGTTGATACTGCCACCCTATATGTACACCACACACCTATGTACATGTTGATACTGCCACCCTATATGTACACCACACACCTATGTACATGTTGATACTGCCACCCTATATGTACACTACACACCTATGTACATGTTGATACTGCCACCCTATATGTACACTACACACCTATGTACATGTTGATACTGCCACCCTATATGTACACTACACACCTATGTACATGTTGATACTGCCACCCTATATGTACACTACACACCTATGTACATGTTGATACTGCCACCCTATATGTACACCACACACCTATGTACATGTTGATACTGCCACCCTATATGTACACCACACACCTATGTACATGTTGATACTGCCACCCTATATGTACACCACACACCTACGTACATGTTGATACTGCCACCCTATATGTACACTACACACCTATGTACATGTTGATACTGCCACCCTATATGTACACTACACACCTATGTACATGTTGATACTGCCACCCTATATGTACACTACACACCTATGTACATGTTGATACTGCCACCCTATATGTACACCACACACCTATGTACATGTTGATACTGCCACCCTATATGTACACTACACACCTATGTACATGTTGATACTGGCAACCTATATGTACACTACACACCTATGTACATGTTGATACTGCCACCCTATATGTACACCACACACCTATGTACATGTTGATACTGCCACCCTATATGTACACTACACACCTATGTACATGTTGATACTGGCAACCTATATGTACACTACACACCTATGTACATGTTGATACTGCCACCCTATATGTACACCATAAACCTACCTAGAGAGTGATACTGGTGTCCTCAGTGTAGACAATATACCTACTGATGTCCTCAGTGTAGACAATATACCTACTGGTGTCCTCAGTGTAGACAATATACCTACTGGTGTCCTCAGTGTAGACAATATACCTACTGGTGCCCTCAGTGTAGACAATATACCTACTGATGTCCTCAGTGTAGACAATATACCTACTGGTGTCCTCAGTGTAGACAATATACCTACTGGTGTCCTCAGTGTAGACAATATACCTACTGGTGTCCTCAGTGTAGACAATATACCTACTGGTGTCCTCAGTGTAGACAATATACCTACTGGTGTCCTCAGTGTAGACAATATACCTACTGGTGTCCTCAGTGTAGACAATATACCTACTCTGGTGTTCTCAGTGTAGACAACATACCTACTCTGGTGTTCTTTGTGACCCATGAACTTTTAAGTTTGAAGGTCATGCTTTTTGGTCGTCTGCAACTTCGTCTGTGTTCTCACGGGGCAAAAAGATGAGCAGGTGTTGATGTTTACCAGTCTGTCATCGTGTGTACCACTCCCCTCCAGCTGGCTCCTTCCCTTCATGTTATTCATAACAAAGCTATGAGGCTCATCTTAAGCTGTTCAATGATGACAAGGGACTCATCTTAAGCTGTCCAATGATGACAAGGGACTCATCTTAAGCTGTCCCATGTCCAGAGGACAGTAAACATGAAACGTGAGTTTGCACTTCCTTTCATCCTTGACTTTATGATGGACCTTCGTGCCACCGTGTATGACACCCACACACCACACACCCGCCCTCAGGTCTACACAACCTTATGCGTGTTATCAACAACCTCGAACCCTGCAGGAAATAACCCACTACCATCCTCAAACCCCACCTCCCTCCCTCTCTTATCGCAGGTGACCCAACCTCGGTCACCACACAATGTGACCTCGACAACAGGATCTCTGAACCCCCTGTCACGTCAGACTTGTGCACCTCGTCATCCAGACCATCCCGGTCCTCAAGGAGTAATCTGACCCACCTGCCTGACCTTACACTGTGTCTGTATACCATGTGTACCGTGGTGCTCCCTACACACCAACGGTGAGGCCCTACACTGTGTCTGTATACCATGTGTACCGAGGTGCTCCCTACACACCAACGGTGAGGCCCTACACTGTGTCTGTATACCATGTGTACCGTGGTGCTCCCTACACACCAACGGTGAGGCCCTACACTGTGTCTGTATACCATGTGTACCGTGGTGCTCCCTACACACCAGCGGTGAGGCCCTACACTGTGTCTGTATACCATGTGTACCGTGGTGCTCCCTACACACCAGCGGTGAGGCCCTACACTGTGTCTGTATACCATGTGTACCGAGGTGCTCCCTACACACCAGCGGTGAGGTCCTACACTGTGTCTGTATACCATGTGTACCGTGGGCTCCCTACACAGCAACGGTGAGGCCCGTGTCGTCCATACTGCCTACAGTCATAACATTCTCAGTCACGCCATCAACAAACACGTAGCCCGTGGTCCAGCTCCACCCACTGTGTACAACAACAACACGTAGCCCGTGGTCCAGCTCCACCCACTGTGAAGAGTACTTTTCTACCCAGTCTTAGCGTCACGTTCTTCCTCGAGAGCAGTTTTTGCTGTGGATGAAAGTGTTGCATCTATCGCTCACTTTTTGATTGCTGGAGTTGTCATGATAGACCACATCTCTCTCACACACACACACACACACACACACACACACGCACCATCACATGTTGGCACACACACACACCGTCACATGTTGTCACACACACACACATCGTCACATGTTGTCACACACACACCGTCACATGTTGTCACACACACATCGTCACATGTTGGCTCCAGCGACGTGACCATGTTGATAACCTTGCTAAACATGTACTAGATCTGTACCAGACCATATGAGATGTTGGCTGCTACCACCTCCGGTCCTGGAACACGTGGCAGGAGCTTACAACTTTGATGTGAACACTCCAAGTGTCGGCTCAGCTAACCTCCTGACACACCCACGTTTGAACATTACATGACCGAACGTTTTAACATCAGTTTCATATTGTTGAAGACAGTGTAGCAGTGTACGTTTGAACACTACATGACCGAACGTTTTAACATCAGTTTCATATTGTTGAAGACAGTGTAGCAGTGTACGTTTGAACACTACATGACCGAACGTTTTAACATCAGTTTCATATTGTTGAAGACAGTGTAGCAGTGTACGTTTGAACACTACATGACCGAACGTTTTAACATCAGTTTCATATTGTTGAAGACAGTGTAGCAGTGTACGTTTGAACACTACATGACCGAACGTTTTAACATCAGTTTCATATTGTTGAAGACAGTGTAGCAGTGTACGTTTGAACACGACATGACCGAACGTTTTAACATCAGTTTCATATTGTTGAAGACAGTGTAGCAGTGTACGTTTGAACACGACATGACCGAACGTTTTAACATCAGTTTCATATTGTTGAAGACAGTGTAGCAGTGTACGTTTGAACACTACATGACCGAACGTTTTAACATCAGTTTCATATTGTTGAAGACAGTGTAGCAGTGTACGTTTGAACACTACATGACCGAACGTTTTAACATCAGTTTCATATTGTTGAAGACAGTGTAGCAGTGTACGTTTGCACACGACATGACCGAACGTTTTAACATCAGTTTCATATTGTTGAAGACAGTGTAGCAGTGTACGTTTGAACACTACATGACCGAACGTTTTAACATCAGTTTCATATTGTTGAAGACAGTGTAGCAGTGTACGTTTGAACACTACATGACCGAACGTTTTAACATCAGTTTCATATTGTTGAAGACAGTGTAGGGGTGTATGCAACGTTAGCATTGCCCCAAGCCTTACCCACTCTAAACTATACCTACACAAACTACATCATGTTGTGTGGGTCAGTCCTGGACCCACTGTACGAACGCTCTGTGCTTGTCTCTACCTACCCACATCAAGGCCGGACCTTCACTGTAATAATGTCAAGGTAGATCCCTGAACACACACACACACACACACACACACACACACCCACACACACCCAGGGCACAGGGGGAGTCTGGTGGTACTAACTCAGTCATCTTGAACACAAGATGTTCTTGCCACCTCTACTACCACCCCCTTCGCCCTCTCCCTCCACCTCCTCTACCTAACATGGCAGCAGCCAAGATAACTGCGGTGGGTCGGGATAAACGGGGTGGGTGGGTCCTTGGCCCACCCTCAGATAACCTGGAGGCAAGCAACATAATCCTGGATATGGGATATACAGACAACATACTGGGATAAACGTCCCAGGATCAGGTCAGAAGACTATGTCAGGTTGATATTGTGGGAACAAAGTACAACAATATGGCCTCAGGTTGTCTACTGCACACGATTCACGACTTTCATTCTCATATTATCTTTCTTTTCTACGATGGCAAAGTCCCGACGTAGAATGTAGCGTCCCACATTCGTCGTACTGGAACAAAAACATTCTCACTAAGATAAGAGAGATAACACTTATACCTTCTACATGACAACCACCTCTACGACACCTTAAACCCATCCAGTTTACTACCGATAAAATCATATTTCTCTGTTCTTGTGTGTGTGTGTGTGTGTGTGTGTTGTGTGTGTGTGTGTGTGTGTGTGTGTGTGTGTGTGTGTGTGTGTGTGTGTGTGTGTGTGTGTGTTCAGGGATCCTAGATCGAGGCTTATCCCACTAACCTCTTTAAGAGACTTACAGTTACCTTCCTCACGACCCCATCCATAAACAGATCAAACAGCCACAGTGACATCACACATCCCGGCCGCAGGCCCGTCTTCTCCTGGAACCACTCACCCTCCTCTCTTCCTCTGGCACACACGTCTTACACCCTTGATAACATAATAATATTATTAATAATAACAATATTATTATCAATAATAATAATAATGATAATAATAATAATAACTGCAATAATAGTAATTATTATTATTATTATCATTATCATCATTCCTATTATGATCCGTGAGAAAAAGCTTGTCTTCCTTTACCTTGGTGGTCATATGAAGGTGATATAAAAGGTCTTATCATAGCCCTTTGTCTCCCAGTCTTTGTTTGTCAGACAAACTAATCATCATTACCGCTCTCCTCTGTTTCCACGAAGATAAGCCTGTGCGCATATATATATATATATATATATATATATATATATATATATATATATATATATATATATATATATATATATATATATATATATATTCCTATGAGTCCACTGGGAAAATGAAACACGAAAAGTTCCCAAGAGCACTTTCGTGTAATAATCACATCATCAGGGGAGACACAAGAGAGAAATATAAGTCAGTTGATATACATCGAAGAGACGAAGCTAGGACGCCATTCGGTAAACATGTGATTGTCCAAAACATACAACGAGCGTTCATAAACTTATCATTTTACAAATCTTATCAACAATAAAGTTATCTAATTTGCATAGACCATCACTAATATTAAGATTATAATTCTTTGTGCATTTAATAATAGAAGATTCAATGATATTTCTCTTGGTAATAGAGTTAGAGTTAATAACTGAGATGGTGTTACTCCTGTCAATACAATGATCATAGTTTCTAACATGATTAAACAAGGCATTTGATTCTTGTCCCGTTCTTATACCATATTTATGTTGCTTAAGTCTAACAGAAAGATCCTTACCAGTCTGATCAACATAAAATTTATCACAGTTTCCACATGGCACCTTATAGATGCATCCAAGAGAATATTCTGGTGAACTCCTGATTAAGATATTCTTTATAGTATTATTGTTGCTAAAGGCAACATTTACATTAAAGGATTTAAGCAACATGGGAAGCAAAGTGAAATTATTATTAAAAGGGAGAACTAAAAGATTCTTGGTGTCAATGGGAGGTTTGGGCTCAACTCTTTCAAATGATTTCTTTGCTAACTTAAGGGATTTATCAATGAAAATTCAAGGGTACTTTAACTTAGATCCAATAGAACATATCTTCTCAAACTCATCATCAATAAACTCTGGAGTGCAAATACGTAATGCCCTAAGGAACATAGATTGAAATGATGATAACTTAACTGTGTCATGTTGAGATGAGTAATAATGGATATATGAGCATACATTGGTGGGTTTTCTGTATATGCTAAACTTAAACTTGTTTCCTTGTCTATGGATCATGCAATCTAAAAATGGTAACATACTATTATTTTCATTTTCTACAGTAAATTTGATGGAAGGTACTAAATTGTTAAGTAAAGGGAGAAATATTTGTAAATTTTCATTTGTTGGCCAAACACAAAGAACATCATCTACATACCTAAACCAAATTGCATTTGTGTTTGGCTATGTTTTCCTGCTTGTGTAATCACTTTCTGTCTTCCTGTGTTATAAGATTAGGATTCTTGTTCATACCATTCATGTTTCTCATGGCTTTACGTGGGTCATGATCCATCAGTGTAGTACGTACGTATATTGTGTTCTACGTGGGTCATGATCCGTCAGTGTAGTACGTACGTATATTGTGTTCTACGTGGGTCATGATCCGTCAGTGTAGTACGTACGTATATTGTGTTCTACGTGGGTCATGATCCGTCAGTGTAGTACGTACGTATATTGTGTTCTACGTGGGTCATGATCCGTCAGTGTAGTACGTACGTATATTGTGTTCTACGTGGGTCATGATCCGTCAGTGTAGTACGTACGTATATTGTGTTCTACGTGGGTCATGATCCGTCAGTGTAGTACGTACGTATATTGTGTTCTACGTGGGTCATGATCCGTCAGTGTAGTACGTACGTATATTGTGTTTTACGTGGGTCATGATCCGTCAGTGTAGTACGTACGTATATGGTGTTCTACGTGGGTCATGATCCGTCAGTGTAGTACGTACGTATATTGTGTTCTACGTGGGTCATGATCCGTCAGTGTAGTACGTACGTATATTGTGTTCTACGTGGGTCATGATCCGTCAGTGTAGTACGTACGTATATTGTGTTCTACGTGGGTCATGATCCGTCAGTGTAGTACGTACGTATATTGTGTTCTACGTGGGTCATGATCCGTCAGTGTAGTACGTACGTATACTGTGTTTCGTTTATCATTACGTGAAGCAAAGGCACAGGACTACTGTGGCTTACTAACGGGCCGGAAGGAGAGGCAAGGCTCAAGCACCCTCCCACAGTGCCCTCAAACTGGAGTGGAGGGAACACTCAGGAAGTGAAGGGCAGGCAGGTTAAGATGGCTGGGAGGGAGGGAGGGAGCACTAGGTTAAGATGGTAGGCAGGGAGGGAGGAAGCATGAGATTAAGATGGCAGGGAGGGAGGGAGCAGTGAGGGGATGCAGGTTGTGGAGGGAGGGAGCAGTGAGGGGATGCAGGTTGTGGAGGGAGGGAGCAGTGAGGGGATGCAGGTTGTGGAGGGAGGGAGCAGGGAAGGGATGCAGGTTGTGGAGGGAGGGAGCAGGGAAGGGATGCAGGTTGTGGAGGAAGGTAGCAGGGAAGGGATGCAGGTTGTGGAGGAAGGTAGCAGGGAAGGGATGCAGGTTGCGGAGGAAGGTAGCAGGGAAGGGATGCAGGTTGTGGAGGGAGGGAGCAGGGAGAGGTGGCTGGCCTGGGTTGGTCCTACATCAACATCAGACAAGGTAGGATCAAGCTGAGAAATCCTCCTTCTCTTCCTCCTCCTTGCTCAGTCTTTCCCTCGTCACATAACCTTCCATTATGTGAGTGTCAGGTTCACCAACACCTGCACAACTATGAGTAATTTCTATTTTCCTTTGCTCATATCTTTCACCCGCGATGCCCTGGCCAGCGGCTCGTGTTGCTCGAGCCACGTCGGTCACATATAGCAGGAAAGTTCACCTGTCTGTGGACTACGTCATCTTACATCATAGCCTCTGGGGTACACTCCCTCCACGCCATTGATATTCTTCAACCATTTCTATATCAACAAAGATGTCTCCGCTCCCTTCACAACGCTGTCAAAGTTGTCAATCTAATACCTTAACAAAAGGTTTTCTGAATGACAATAAAAATCATCCATTTCTATACACGAGAAGTTGCCAAGAGCATTTATTTTGGCTGTTCTCCTTCGGATATTATTCATACCAATGACATCTACCCAGCTTATCCAGTAACCTGTACACATCTTCCCTCTCCTACATTCCCCATGCGTCAGACTTCTCTGTCTACAATCTCTACCTTCTCCCTCACTCAGGTGTGGACATGACCCGTGCCTTCAGCCAGCACACACACCACTTCCACCGACATACATAACACACGTTACCCTCTCCTCCTCCAGCTGTTCTCTTGCTTCCATCAGTAACCAAGCGTTACACTTTCCCTGTACACACCTCATCACTTACTCTCTCATAAACATTCAGTCATTCTCCCATTTTCTTCCAAACGTTTCTGTTTCTCTCTCACCAAACGTTTCTGTTCCTCTCTCACCAAACGTTTCTGTTCCTCTCTCACCAAACGTGGTAAGAACCACCGCTAATATCACGTGACCATTTAATTCCCAGCTCATCATCTTGATCCGTGAGGATTACTGTATAACCCTGTGTTATCTTCCCCTCCTGGACACCTTCCTCACACTGGACATGTTACTCTCAACACTCTCTTCACCCCAACATATTCTCTTCTTTTTTGAAAACGTTTACAAATCTTCACCTTCGCCTCCACAAGATAGTCATCAGACATGCCACCAGCTGCCTTACTCAGCACATTAAAGTCCAAAAGTCTCTCTTTTACACGCCTATCAATTAACACGTAATCTAATGATGCCCTTGGACCATCTCTCTAACTTATATACGTATACTTATGTATATCCCTCTTTTTAAACCAGGCATTCCCAATCACCAGTCTTTGTTCAGCACACAGGAAAAAGTTATGATATTCCATTTTGTGATATTTCTGGCCTGGCAGAGGCTGATCCCAACCCTGTGAGTCCAGATAGTAACATTTAGCTTCCTGTAAGTAAATGATCAGCCAATCCCAGTGGTTCTGTATTATTACCTCCGTCGCTATTAGATAATAATGTCCTCCTCACTGATTCACCCTCACGTATCGCTCTGACATTTCCCTGGCCAAACGCCCCCCCCCCCCCGGTGATGTGACCCATGCTGTCAAGATGTTCCCTTGACCCCCCTTCCCCTCACTCTACCATTATTGAGTACGACGGTACGACACAGCCATTTTCAAGTTCGACTCCACGACCCTTGAGTATGACGGTACGACCCTTGAAAACGACGGTACGACTATTACGTGTGACTATCAAAGGTTAGGCCATCACAATGAAGGGTCGTAACGTGGTCATCAAGGGTCGTACCGTAATCATCAAGGGTCGTACCGTAATCAACAGGGGTCGTACTGGCCATCAAGGGTCGTACTGTGGACATTTTATGTTTCTTGTAACCAAATGTGACAAATAAGGATAAGTCTAAATGTTTAGTGTTGCCCTATTCTCCCAACTTAGCTAATCTAAGACATGTTCTAAAATACAGTGCTTGTAATGTTGCTTTCCAGTACAATAACACCATCAGTAAGACCTTAATAAATAGTAGGCCAAATCATGCAACAATTGGGAGTGTTTACGTCGTCAAATGCAAGTCATGTAAATATATTTATATAGGCCAGACTGGTAAAACTGTAACGGAGATGTGTTATTGGCACCGTCATGCAGTACGCAGGGATGACCACAAAAATGCGATCGCTAAACATTGTCATGAAAATGATCACCCTGGCCATAGATCTTGAAAATCCCGTTATTCTATACCCCTCTGCTGATTATGTCACACGTAACGTTATTGAATCTGTCTTAATTGCTAATACTAAGAACTTTAATTTGTCCCCAGGCAATTTTAAAGCCCATTCTAGCATTAACCAAATCATTATGAGAGAATTGACAAAACACGAAAACATAAAAAGTTGTTCAAGACACACCCAGCTACCCAGGTCAACCCCCGCCACGTGACCCCCCTTAATCACTCTCCCTTACAACGGTTACTGCCAGACAAAGCGGACAGTGGTTGGTCTGTACAGATTGGTGCTGGACGGCGGGACTCAAGTGTGATGTTGGGATTTAAATAACTTTGTTAAGTACTGGCACCACCTGATGATGAGGTGGATTGTCTCCACGAAACATGTCGTGCCACATGTATAGAAAAATTACATGTTAAATATGATTGTATGAACTACTACTGAAGTGCGATTTCACCTTCATATATATATATATATATATATATATATATATATATATTTTTTTTTTTTTTTTTTTTTTTTTTTTTTTTTTTTTTTTTATACTTTGTCGCTGTCTCCCGCGTTTGCGAGGTAGCGCAAGGAAACAGACGAAAGAAATGGCCCAACCCCCCCCCCCCATACACATGTACATACACACGTCCACACACGCAAATATACATACCTACACAGCTTTCCATGGTTTACCCCAGACGCTTCACATGCCTTGATTCAATCCACTGACAGCACGTCAACCCCTGTATACCACATCGCTCCAATTCACTCTATTCCTTGCCCTCCTTTCACCCTCCTGCATGTTCAGGCCCCGATCACACAAAATCTTTTTCACTCCATCTTTCCACCTCCAATTTGGTCTCCCTCTTCTCCTCGTTCCCTCCACCTCCGACACATATATCCTCTTGGTCAATCTTTCCTCACTCATTCTCTCCATGTGCCCAAACCATTTCAAAACACCCTCTTCTGCTCTCTCAACCACGCTCTTTTTATTTCCACACATCTCTCTTACCCTTACGTTACTTACTCGATCAAACCACCTCACACCACACATTGTCCTCAAACATCTCATTTCCAGCACATCCATCCTCCTGCGCACAACTCTATCCATAGCCCACGCCTCGCAACCATACAACATTGTTGGAACCACCATTCCCTCAAACATACCCATTTTTGCTTTCCGAGATAATGTTCTCGACTTCCACACATTTTTCAAGGCTCCCAAAATTTTCGCCCCCTCCCCCACCCTATGATCCACTTCCGCTTCCATGGTTCCATCCGCTGCCAGATCCACTCCCAGATATCTAAAACACTTCACTTCCTCCAGTTTTTCTCCATTCAAACTCACCTCCCAATTGACTTGACCCTCAACCCTACTGTACCTAATAACCTTGCTCTTATTCACATTTACTCTTAACTTTCTTCTTCCACACACTTTACCAAACTCAGTCACCAGCTTCTGCAGTTTCTCACATGAATCAGCCACCAGCGCTGTATCATCAGCGAACAACAACTGACTCACTTCCCAAGCTCTCTCATCCCCAACAGACTTCATACTTGCCCCTCTTTCCAGGACTCTTGCATTTACCTCCCTAACAACCCCATCCATAAACAAATTAAACAACCATGGAGACATCACACACCCCTGCCGCAAACCTACATTCACTGAGAACCAGATATAGGGTGTTTTGGTCGAGGTGGTGTGCAAAGTGAGAGGGTTAGGGAAAATGATTTGGTAAACAGAGAAGAGGTAGTAAAAGCTTTGCGAAAGATGAAAGCCGGCAAGGCAGCAGGTTTGGATGGTATCGCAGTGGAATTTATTAAAAAAGGGGGTGACTGTATTGTTGACTGGTTGGTAAGGTTATTTAATGTATGTATGACTCATGGTGAGGTGCCTGAGGATTGGCGGAATGCGTGCATAGTGCCATTGTACAAAGGCAAAGGGGATAAGAGTGAGTGCTCAAATTACAGAGGTATAAGTTTGTTGAGTATTCCTGGTAAATTATATGGGAGGGTATTGATTGAGAGGGTGAAGGCATGTACAGAGCATCAGATTGGGGAAGAGCAGTGCGGTTTCAGAAGTGGTAGAGGATGTGTGGATCAGGTGTTTGCTTTGAAGAATGTATGTGAGAAATACTTAGAAAAGCAAATGGATTTGTATGTAGCATTTATGGATCTGGAGAAGGCTTATGATAGAGTTGATAGAGATGCTCTGTGGAAGGTATTAAGAATATATGGTGTGGGAGGCAAGTTGTTAGAAGCAGTGAAAAGTTTTTATCGAGGATGTAAGTCATGTGTACGTGTAGGAAGAGAGGAAAGTGATTGGTTCTCAGTGAGTGAATATATATATATATATATATATATATATATATATATATATACATATATATATATATATATATATATATATATATATATATATATATATATATACTTCTTATATGTACAATTTCTAAGTTATAACCATATAAACCCACAACACCTCCATCATCACCATATATGCCTCTATGTGATAAACCACATGCTCGGTTGGGCGTGTGACAACCGTATTCATCATCTATAACCAGGCCCAGGGTTCGACCCCCGTCCTCTAAGGACAAATAACTAGCATGATCAGAATATCTTCCTCCACAGCAACTTGTTTATGTCCCACACACCCACACGCTTAGCTTGGACTTCCTCCCCACACTGCCCCACAGGCTGGGCTTACCTCCCCACACACACACCTGCATGATGGTATAGAATGTTCAAGATAAGGATTCCCCCCCCCCCCGTACAGTACAAGAGATGGGGCCCCACCAGTGTACAACTCCCCCCCCGTACAGTACAAGAGATGGGGCCCCACCAGTGTACAACTCCCTCCCCGTACAGTACAAGAGATGGGGCCCCACCAGTGTACAACTCCCTCCCCGTACAGTACAAGAGATGGGGCCCCACCAGTGTACAACTCCCTCCCCGTACAGTACAAGAGATGGGGCCCACCAGTGTACAACTCCCTCCCCGTACAGTACAAGAGATGGGGCCCCACCAGTGTAAAACTCCCTCCCCGTACAGTACAAGAGATGGGGCCCCACCAGAGTACAACTCCCTCCCCGTACAGTACAAGAGATGGGGCCCCACCAGTGTAAAACTCCCTCCCCGTACAGTACAAGAGATGGGGCCCCACCAGAGTAGAACTCCCTCCCCGCGCCGTACAAGCATGTAATACACAAACACACACACACACACACACACACACACACACACACATTCACACACACACACACACACACACTAGGCCTGCCTGCTACGTGTAAACAATAAGCTGGTTGGTGGGTCGATGGGTGGGTTGGGTGGGTTGGTGGGTGGGTTGGTTGGTGGATTGGTGGGTGGGTTGGTGGGTGGGTTGGGTGGGTAGGTGGGTGGGTTGGTGGGTGGGTTGGTGTGTGGGTTGGTGGGTGTGTTGGTGGGTGGGTTGGGTGGGTTGGTGGGTGGGTTGGGTGGGTAGGTGGGTGGGTTGGTGGGTGGGTTGGTGTGTGGGTTGGTGGGTGTGTTGGTGGGTGGGTTGGGTGGGTTGGTAGGTGGGTTAGGTGGGTTGGTAAGTGTAGTGTGACATTTCACTGTGTCTGGGTTGCTACGTGTCCATCTATCATGGCTGCCAGTGTCCAACAAAACGATATATTATGAGATTTCATCTAACATTTATAATTAAAAGATAAATCGTAACTCATTTATAACATGTGTTTAAGTACAAGCCAGACAGACGTGTGTCGTATTCAGACGTGAATTTTTCCATAAGCAGCAGATCACATCTTTTATCTTGACTGTGTACCGGGAATAATGGCAGGGCTATTGAGGGAAATCCCTGACATATTGGGTAAATATGAGTTGGTATTGTTAGGGAAATGTCATTTGGGGAAAATCTACCAGTGATTAGGGGAAATTTATCAGTCAGTGAGGAAATCTATTGTTCGCTAGGGAAAATGTATCGGTAACTGGAGAAAATCTATCGGCCAGTGGAGCAGATCTGTCTCTCACTGGAGTAGAATTTATCGGTTACAGAAATAGATTTATCGGGCATGGGGAAAAAACGCTCGGTAATCGGGAAAATATATCGGTCTCTGAGGCAAGTCTTTCCTCTGTTTCTAGCGACACCAGTTACTACTGGCCTGCATCACTGGGTCAGTGAAGCAGGCCTGTCTGCCAGGAAGGGTAAACCTTATCAATATCAGAGGTAAACCTTATCAATATCAGGTGTAAACCTTATCAATATCAGAGGTAAACCTTATCAATATCAGAGGTAAACCTTATCAATATCAGAGGTAAACCTTATCAATATCAGGTGTAAACCTTATCAATATCAGGTGTAAACCTTATCAATATCAGGTGTAAACCTTATCAATATCAGAGGTAAACCTTATCAATATCAGAGGTAAACCTTATCAATATCAGGGGTAAACCTTATCAATATCAGGTGTAAACCTTATCAATATCAGGGGTAAACCTTATCAATATCAGGTGTAAACCTTATCAATATCAGGGGTAAACCTTATCAATATCAGGGGTAAACCTTATCAATATCAGGTGTAAACCTTAATATCAGAGGTAAACCTTATCAATATCAGGGGTAAACCTTATCAATATCAGGTGTAAACCTTATCAATATCAAAGGTAAACCTTATCAATATCAGTGGTAAACCTTATCAATATCAGAGGTAAACCTTATCAATATCAGGGGTAAACCTTATCAATATCAGAGGTAAACCTTATCAATATCAGGGGTAAACCTTATCAATATCAGGGGTAAACCTTATCAATATCAGAGGTAAACCTTATCAATATCAGAGGTAAACCTTATCAATATCAGGTGTAAACCTTATCAATATCAGGTGTAAACCTTATCAATATCAGGGGTAAACCTTATCAATATCAGAGGTAAACCTTATCAATATCAGGTGTAAACCTTATCAATATCAGGTGTAAACCTTATCAATATCAGGTGTAAACCTTATCAATATCAGAGGTAAACCTTATCAATATCAGGTGTAAACCTTATCAATATCAGAGGTAAACCTTATCAATATCAGGGGTAAACCTTATCAATATCAGGTGTAAACCTTATCAATATCAGGTGTAAACCTTATCAATATCAGGTGTAAACCTTATCAATATCAGGGGTAAACCTTATCAATATCAGGGGTAAACCTTATCAATATCAGTGGTAAACCTTATCAATATTAGGTATAAACCTTATCAATATCAGGTGTAAACCTTATCAATATCAGGGGTAAACCTTATCAATATCAGGGGTAAACCTTATCAATATCAGGGGTAAACCTTATCAATATCAGGTGTAAACCTTATCAATATCAGAGGTAAACCTTATCAATATCAGGGGTAAACCTTATCAATATCAGGTGTAAACCTTATCAATATCAGGGGTAAACCTTATCAATATCAGGTGTAAACCTTATCAATATCAGAGGTAAACCTTATCAATATCAGGTGTAAACCTTATCAATATCAGGGGTAAACCTTATCAATATCAGGGGTAAACCTTATCAATATCAGGTGTAAACCTTATCAATATCAGGTGTAAACCTTATCAATATCAGGTGTAAACCTTATCAATATCAGAGGTAAACCTTATCAATATCAGAGGTAAACCTTATCAATATCAGGTGTAAACCTTATCAATATCAGGTGTAAACCTATTGATCAGTGGGGTAACCTATCGATTTCGAAGACAAATCTTGTTTCTTGGGAAATTTGTACTTGGTGTATGAAGTTATCCTGATCAGATATTAAAAGACTTATTGACAAGTTAAATGACCTTATATATTCAGAAGACCTTATCAGCACATTATGTGACCTTTCCCTGCTAACGGGGAGGAAAACCACAGTCTTCATAAACAAAGTTTCCAAGCAAAATTTTGAGTGTTTTGTGAAATTATGTGAACTATTATGACAATACACGACATGTCCGAAATGATAATAACAGGATCTGATGATGATGAAGGTCCTGTAGTGACCGTAGCAGATGATGATGAGGTATGTGAGGGAGGATCTCCTGGCAGACAGGTCATGACTGAGGTAGATGGGTGATGGGAGTTAATGTGATGGTGATGGGAGTTAATGTGATGGTGATGGGAGTTAATGTGATGGTGATGGGACTTAATGTGATGGTGATGGGAGTTAATGTGATGGTGATGGGAGTTAATGTGATGGTGATGGGACTTAATGTGATGGTGATGGGAGTTAATGTGATGGTGATGGGACTTAATGTGATGGTGATGGGAGTTAATGTGATGGTGATGGGAGTTAATGTGATGGTGATGGGAGTTAATGTGATGGTGATGGGAGTTAATGTGATGGTGATGGGAGTTAATGTGATGGTGATGGGAGTTAATGTGATGGTGATGGGAGTTAATGTGATGGTGATGGGAGTTAATGTGATGGTGATGGGAGTTAATGTGATGGTGATGGGAATTAACGTGATGGTGATGGGAGTTAATGTGATGGTGATGGGAGTTAATGTGATGGTGATGGGAGTTAATGTGATGGTGATGGGAGTTAATGTGATGGTGATGGGAGTTAATGTGATGGTGATGGGAGTTAATGTGATGGTGATGGTTAGTTAATGTGATGGTGATGGGAGTTAATGTGATGGTGATGGGAGTTAATGTGATGGTGATGGTTAGTTAATGTGATGGTGATGGGAGTTAATGTGATGGTGATGGGAGTTAATGTGATGGTGATGGGAGTTAATGTGATGGTGATGGGAGTTAATGTGATGGTGATGGGAGTTAATGTGATGGTGATGGTTAGTTAATGTGATGGTGATGGGAGTTAATGTGATGGTGATGGGAGTTAATGTGATGGTGATGGGAGTTAATGTGATGGTGATGGTTAGTTAATGTGATGGTGATGGGAGTTAATGTGATGGTGATGGGAGTTAATGTGATGGTGATGGTTAGTTAATGTGATGGTGATGGGAGTTAATGTGATGGTGATGGGAGTGTGGTGGTCAGGGTCGAGCAGCTGGTGGCATCTTCGACTCAAGCTCTTGGCTTAACTGATGGCAGCGTGGGGTTGGCTGGCTGGCTGGTGGCACACGGGAGAGGTTGTGGCAGGGAGCGGGGTCACTGGCTCTCCAGTTATAGAACCTGTGAATCGAACTGATGATTCGTGGAGGAGTGGAATTGATGGTTACAAGGTAAAGATAGATAAGGTGTGTGGTCAAAGGTAACTATGGCCTTCCGGAGAGATAAAATTGGTGTTTGTGCAACACAGACGACCAACAATATGGCATGATTCAGTTTGTATGGGACCAATTCTCGTGGTCGAGTCAGGTTATTACGGGATCAGAAGGTCGACCCGCGCACGTCGAGCCAAGCTTCATTTGTTGTCTCGAACCACAACTGGTCTGTTTCTCACATGATGACTGCTACCAACACGGGCCACACGTCACAGACTGCCACCAACACGGGCCACACGTCACAGGCTGCCACCAACACGGGCCACACGTCACAGGCTGCCACCAACACGGGCCACACGTCACAGACTGCCACCAACACGGGCTACACGTCACAGACTGCCAACAACACGGGCCACACGTCAAAAGGCCTTCCTAAAGCACAGATAAACAATACGTCATTCCATGTAAACAGTCTACTACCAACACGTCAATAATCTTTAACAGAAATTGACAGAGTAAACAGACTTCTGGATTGTTTACAAACAGACCTGGTTTATGAGGTCAGTTTGGAGATTATGAGGCGATACTCAAGTGTGGACAGGATGAGGCTACTGTATTGGTCACACAATCCTTACTGTTCTGGTCAACACAAGTTCGTCTATATCCCACAACTTAACTGAAACTGTGTAGCTCTTCTGGGAGTTACTGAGTTGTACTTTGATAAAATAATAACCTTGACAGTGTATGTCATCATCATCATCATCATCATCATCATCATCATCATCATCTGGTGATCTGCTGGAGGGGGATCTGATGAGGCGTCTCCCTCTAGCTGTATACACTCCCTCCCTCTACCATCCACCACACGTCACATCACAACTGTATTCCCTCTTGCTTATAAGGAAGTTGACCAGCTATCAGGAGGGTTGGTGACAGTTGTGCAGTGGGACAACACTTCAGTGGTTGTCTAATGTCACTCCTTCATCCCAGGTTACTATGTTTCTCTCTGCCTCACCCACACTTGGCTTGCTGTCCACCAACACACAGTCCCTCCATCTCACAGGTGACAACACGTAACCCACACGACTCGGTCTTCTTAACGCTACACTTTCTTGCGGTGAGAGCTACGCGCCAGCCCTGCATTTTGGCAAAATCTCGTCGGAAGTATTCCTCTCTCTCTCTCTCTCTCTCTCTCTCTCTCTCTCTCTCTCTCTCTCTCTCTCTCTCTCTCTCTCTCTCTAAAGAGTCATACACCAGACACCTCCACCTTGCGTCCTTCATCTGGCTTCCCCTTACACACACACACACACACACACACACACACACACACACACACACACACACACACACACACACACACAAGTTAGCGCGAGTTAGCTTCTGTCCCCCGGGCGTCTACCTCTGGGGGCGTGACCTGCAGCGTCATCTGCACTACCTGGGGTGCCATGTGAGGTACCTGTGGTGGGACCCAGGTCATCCTCAGGTACATGTAGCATGGAACTGGAGTGACCTTATCCTCTACATCAACCCGAATGATTGACTCCAAGTGACGCCAGATGGCTCGAGGGTGACCCCAGCTGAGGCCTAGGTACAATACTGACCCTCCGCCAGCCTGACCCCGGCTGAGCAACACACCATCTGGCAACAGGCGACCCAGCCATCCTGACCACAATGTAACACATGTGAGAATGATGCCGTCATCATCCTGTGTGGTAGGATGATTACCACCTCCTGGTCATCATCATCATCATCCTGTGTGGTAGGATGATTACCACCTCCTGGTCATCATCATCATCATCCTGTGTGGTAGGATGATTACCACTTCCTGGTCATCATCATCATCATCCTGTGTGGTAGGATGATTACCACTTCCTGGTCATCATCATCATCATCCTGTGTGGTAGGATGATTACCACCTCCTGGTCATCATCATCATCATCCTGTGTGGTAGGATGATTACCACTTCCTGGTCATCATCATCATCATCCTGTGTGGTAGGATGATTACCACTTCCTGGTCATCATTATGTGTTGTTGTTTCTGTGGTTTTCCTACATCCTGTGTGGTGTCCATATTAGTCCAGGTGTCACATTCACCCACATTTAACCCTGAGTCTCTGGCCGCACATCATCATCACTATAAAAAACGTGAGACAAGTTAGTTGACTCAAGATGAAACCCAGAAACCTTTCCCGGGTCACTCCTCCTGCCAGGGGAAGACCTAATGCAGCAACACAAGAACCCACCGACGAGAAATGACGCCATGGGCGCCAGGCTAGCCCACACTCCCAGGGTCAGGGTGAACTAGCCTTGGTCTTGCCTAAGGGCCAGGATAGGCCAGCCCTGGCCTTACCCAAGGGCCAAAGTAGGCCAATCCCAGCCTTATCCAAGGGAAGGCCAGCCCCAGCCTTACCCAGGGGCCAAAGTAGGCCAATCCCAGCCTTATCGAAGGGGAGGCCAGCCCCAGCCTTACCTAAGGGCCAGGTTAGGCCAGACCTAGCCTTACCCAAGGGCCAGGGTAGGCCAGACCTAGCCTTGCCCAAGGGTCAGGGCAGGCGAGACCCAGCCTTGCCCCAAGGCCAGTATTGGTCCTGGCACCAACAGCAACACAGGAGTGCCAAGTGTGATGTCATGTGACCCTACTGAGAGCTGCCACAATGAGGTGGCACATGGCCAAGCTTATATGCAACCCGCCACTCATGACACAACACTTCACGGCTTAAAATCTTATCTACTTATACAATCTGGTCAAGTAAATTGGTTGTGTTCTTCCTCGTCTTGTACCGCAACCTCTGGACAACCTAGTACCCAAAGGGCCAATTCTTTTTTGTTCACTCGAGTGGTTAGCAGGTGGTTAGGGTAGGAGAGGGGATGGTGCACCAGTTGAGAACTGCAAGACAGTCATGGAGGGTAGAGGAGTGAGGCGTTACCAAGGTATGTGTAGCGTCTGCTGAGTGAATCAGTATTATAGTTGATTTATTGAATGGGGAAAAAAGGCAAACTGCTCTTTCTTGATGTGTTGATAAATAGAGAATCTGATCATTTGTCATTTAAAATCTACAGGAAGCCTACCAACTCTGAGAGCTATATTCATTATTTCTCAGTACATGATTCTTATATGAAATGTCTGTAGTTATGTCTATGTTTTTAAGAGCACTACGGATATGTGATCCCATAGACCTGGTAGATGAATGTAGTCATATAAGACGTATCTTTAGGCAGTTATATTATCCCAATTGGTTTGTGAACAAAGTTTACTGGAAAGCTAGGAAGACATTTTATGTTTCTTGTAACAAAAATGTGACAAATGATGATGATAGATCTAAGTGTTTGATGTTTGATGTTGCTCTATTCTCCCAACGTAGGTAATCTAAGACATGTTCTAAAATACGGTGCTTGTAATGTTGCTTTCCAGTACAATAACACCATCAGTAAGACCTTAATAAATAGTAGGCCAAATCATGCAACAATTGGGAGTGTTTACGCCGTCAAATGCAAGTCATGTAAATATATTTATATAGACCAGACTGGTAAAACTGTAACGGAGATGTGTTATTGGCACCGTCATGCAGTACGCAGGGATGACCACAAAAATGCGATCGCTAAACATTGTCATGAAAATGATCACCCTGGCCATAGATCTTGAAAATCCCGTTATTCTATACCCCTCTGCTGATTATGTCACACGTAACGTCATTGAATCTGTCTTAACTGCTAATACAAAGAACTTGTCCCAAGGCAATTTTGAAACCCATCCTAGCATTAACCAAATCATTATGAGAGAATTGACAAAACACGAAAACATAAAAGTTGTTCAAGACACACCCAGCTACCCAGGTCAACCCCCGCCACGTGACCCCCCTTAATCACTCTCCCTTACAACGGTTACTGCCAGACAAAGCGGACAGTGGTTGGTCTGTACAGATTGGTGCTGGACGGCGGGACTCAAGTGTGATGTTGGGATTTAAATAACTTTGTTAAGTACTGGCACCACCTGATGATGAGGTGGATTGTCTCCACGAAACATGTCGTGCCACATGTATAGAAAAATTACATGTTAAATATAATTGTATGAACTCCTACTGAAGTGCGTTTTCACCTTCGTATATATATATATATATATATATATATATATATATATATATATATATATATATATATATATATATATATATATATATGTGTGTGTGTGTGTGTGTGTGTGTGTGTGTGTGTGTGTGTGTGTTTCATACAATATGAGTGACAATTCAACGTTAACAGGTTTTTACTGATATTTTCAACTTGGCTAACGATTCTTTCCTTCTTAGGTAGACCACCATCAGTTCACAGCCGGGGTAGAATCAAACTCACGCACAAACCACCAGTGTCATTCCGCCAGGTAAACAGCGACACATCACAACGCAACGCATCGTTTCCTGAGTCGCCTCACGTCCTCAAGGTGTAGAGACAGTACGGTATGGTCTAGGTCTAGGTCCAAAAATCAAAGGAAAAAATGATAGACCAATGAGAGACGAATACGTTAGGCAGCTGCTCCCTTGTCTGACCAATGAAAGCTGGCTGCCTCGGGTCAGCCGAGCCTGCTGCTGCGTGACGTCACCAGTTCTCGTCTGGCTCTCGCTGGGACAGGTCATACGTTGAGCACTTGGTGACACCAGTCAGTCTGCAGGTGAGGTTGAGGTGAGGGACCTCGAGGATCTATGGGCGTCTTGGGTCGGCTAAAACGTCTAAAATGGACGTTCCTTCCTCCAGCATCTGTCTCGTGTTGGTGGTGTTGTGGCAGGATCTCTGGTGTGTGTGTGTGTGTGTGTGTGTGTGTGTGTGTGTGTGTCTGTCTGTCTGTCTGTCTGTCTTTACATGCATAGGATTAAGATATTGGTACATATATACAAGGTATAGAGACGGGGCAACACGAGTGTAAAACTCCATTCGAAATACACAAAAAGCAATCACAAATGTTACTCACACACACATACACACACACACATACACTCACATTGACACACATATGTACAAATATGAATAAATATTTACTATATACAATTACAATAAAACTGGAGGCTACACATGACTAATAAACCTCTGCAAACTCCATGATTAATACAACTCAGATAATGAAAATGTCGACCCCATGTTGCTGGTCGATACCAGTTATGTGGACCCCATGTTGCTGGTCGATACCAGTTATGTGGACCCCATGTTGCTGGTCGATACCAGTTATGTGGACCCCATGTTGCTGGTCGATACCAGTTATGTGGACCCCATGTTGCTGGTCGATACCAGTTATGTGGACCCCATGTTGCTGGTCGATACCAGTTATGTGGACCCCATGTTGCTGGTCGATACCAGTTATGTGGACCCCATGTTGCTGGTCGATACCAGTTATGTGGACCCCATGTTGCTGGTCGATACCAGTTATGTGGACCCCATGTTGCTGGTCGATACCAGTTATGTGGACCCCATGTTGCTGGTCGATACCAGATGAATTGGTTACTATTACCCCCAGACGTCTTTGATGGTAGTGACATTTATGTCCATAAGAACTTTGCTTCATAATATCGGATGTAGCTGTTATAGGGGATACAACTGTATATTGTGGCTGTTGTAGGGGATACAACTGTATATTGTGGCTGTTGTAGGGGATACAACTGTATATTGTGGCTGTTGTAGGGGATACAACTGTATATTGTGGCTGTTGAAGGGGATACAACTGTATATTGTGGCTGTTGTAGGGGATACAACTGTATATTGTGGCTGTTGTAGGGGATACAACTGTATATTTGGTAAGTACGTAAGTTCTAGTATAAGTACTGGTAAGTAAATAAGCACAAGTAAGTAAGTAAGTACTGGTAAGTAAGTAAGTATTCTTCCATCATACTATACTTCCCTACTTCTATATAGCCACATGTCGCCTCCATCTACACATTCTCCATCTTCTCCTCCCTTCCTTCTCCATCCTTCTATCCTTCTACATCTTCCCTCATCCTTCCATCCATTGCTACACCTTCCCTCATCTCCCCACACTACATCTTCCTTCACACCACACCCGTCTCCACTCCCTCCCTTCTACTCCATCAAACTTCCTCCCCACTCCCCCACCACTCTCTCTCTCCACCTCTCCCTCACTCCCCCACCACACTCCCACTCCACCTTTCCCTCACTCCCCCACCACTCTCCCTCTCCACCTCTCCCTCACTCCCCCATCACTCTCCCACTCCACCTCTCCCTCACTCCCCCACCACTCTCCCACTCCACCTCTCCCTCACTCCCCCACCACTCTCCCACTCCACCTCTCCCTCATTCCCCCACCAATCTCCCACTCCACCTCTCCCTCACTCCCCCACCACTCTCCCACTCCACCTCTCCCTCACTCCCCCACCACACTCCCACTCCACCTCTCCCTCACTCCCCCATCACTCTCCCACTCCACCTCTCCCTCACTCCCCCACCACACTCCCACTCCACCTCTCCCTCACCAGTGATCAACACAACAAACAACCAGCAACAATGAACTTCACTATGAAAGTGAACGAATATGTACGTACGTAAGAATATGCATGTATGTACGTGTGTATGTTATGTATGTATGTATGTTTGTACTTATGCATGTATGTAAGTACATATGTATGTACATATGTATGTATATATGTATGTATGTATGTGGTGGTGGTGGAGGCTGTATCATAACAAGTGTTCTAATACACCTGTTCACTTGCACAAGTCCCACACCCATCCACCTCTCTCTCTCTCTCTCTCTCTCTCTCTCTCTCTCTCTCTCTCTCTCTCTCTCTCTCTCTCTCTCTCTCATGTTCGTTATCTACTTATTTGCTTGTTTCACACGTATCATTGTCTGTGGTCGTCCATGGCCAGTCCTCTTGTTAGCCTCTTTCTCACCTTCCCTTCTCCCCACTCATCACTCTCCCCACTCCCCACTCTCCTCCCCATCAATGTACTTACCCTCCGATGCACAAGTTATGGATTGGAAAGAATAAAAAAAAAAATATGACAAATTCAATAAAAAGAACAGCAAATATCATATTCATTGTTTGGGTAATTCAATACAGGTTGGTATATGCAGGCAATGTTCAGACCATAGCATTTGATGTGTTATATCTATAAATATATGTATGAATATAAATATTTATACACAAATACATAAATAAGTAAATGAAAATGTATGAAGATTCACACAAATATATATATATATATATATATATATATATATATATATATATATATATATATATATATATATATATATACACACACACATACGTGTTTCATATATGATCGCCGTTTCCCGCGTTAGGTAGGTATCCCCAGGAACAGATGAAGAAAGGTCACATCTGCACACATCTGTTCTCTAGCTGTCATGTGTAATGCAACCAAACCACAGCTCCCTATCCACATCCAGACTCCATGGATCTTTCCATGGTTAACTCCACACGTTAACATGCCCTAGTTCAATCCACTGACGGCATGTCGATCCCTGTATACCACATCATTCCATTCAACTTCAGTTGCACGCCTTTTTCCTTCCTTCATGTTCAGGCCCCGATTGCTCAAAATGTTTTTACTTCATCTTTCAATTTCCAATATGGCTTCCTGATTCTTGTTCCCTCCACCTCTGACACATACATCCTCTTTGTTACCTTTCCCCAGTCGTTCTCTCCATATATCCAAACCATTTCAATACACACTCTACTGCTCTCTGAACCACACTCTTTTTATTACCAGACACCTCTCTTACCCAACCATTACTTTGATCAAACCACCTCACACTACATATTGTCTCCAAACATTTCATTTCCAACACAGCCACCCTTCTCTGCACAGTCTTTTCTACAGCCCATGCCTCATAACCATATAAAAATATTGGGACTACTATATATTCAAACACAAAAAGTTTTGCCCTCCCATACAGTATCTCTTTCCACACATCTTTCAGTGCTCCCAAAACATTCGCCCCCTCACCCACCTTATGACTCACTACCGCTTCCATGCTTCCATTTGCTGCCATGTCCACTCCCAGATATCTAGAACAATTCACTTCCTTTGAATCGTCTCCATTCAATTCACATCCCAAGTATACTGTTCCTCAACCCTGATAAACCCTAACCTAACCTTGTATACTCACATCCACTCTCAATTTCTTCTTTTCAGATAATCTTCCAAAATACGTAACGAGAGTCTGAAGTTTCTCATTCAAATCTGTCACCAGTGCTTTATCATCAGTAAACAATAACTGACTCCTTCCTTGGCCCTCTCATCCCCTACAGATCGTATACTCACTCCTCTCTCCACGACTCTTGCATTTACCTCCCTCACCGCCCCATCCATAATCAAAGTAAACAACCATGGAGACATCACACACCCCTGCCGCAGACCGACCTTCACTTGGAACAGTTCACTCTCCTTTCGTCTTACTCGTATACATGCTTCACATCCTTGATAAAAAAAAGAAACTCTGCTTCTAGCAGCTTTCCACCCTCACTATATATTCTTGAGACCTTCCACAAGACATCTCTAATGGCCCTAACATATGCTTTCTCCTAATTCATAAATACCTCATACAAATCCATCCATTTCTCTAAGTATTTCTCAAAAACATACCTTAATGCAAACACCTGAGCCACACATCCTCAACCACTTCTGTAACCACACTGTTCCTTGCCAATCTGATGCTCTGTACATGCTTTCACCCACTCAATCATTGCTCTGCCATGCAATTTACCAGGTATACTTAGCAAGCTCATACCCCTGTAGTCTGCACACTCACCTTTATGACCCTTGCTTATACAATGGAACTAGAGATACTTTTCGCCAATCCTCAGGCACCTCACCATGATTCATACAGTCAATGAAAATCCTAACTAGCCAATCAACAATACAGTCATATCCTTCCTTAATGAATTCAACACCAATACAATCAACTCCTTCCACTTTGCCACATTGCATCTTTCGTAAAGCTTTCACCACCTCTTCTCTATTCACCAAACCACTCTCCATAAACATCTGCCACCCTATCATCAAGCACTTTCATCAGTCCTGAATAATCACTCCATCTTCTCACTTCACCAGTACCTGTTGCCACTTCCCCGTTTGCCTTTTCACCGATGTTCCTATCTGCTCCCTTGTTTTTCGCACATTACAACCTTCCAAAATATCTTAAGTATTCATAAAGGTTACTAATACTAGCACAACCTAACTCTCATCTGCCCTCTTTTTCAACCCCTGCACTTCCCTCCTGACCTCCCGCCGCTTTCTCTTATACATCCCCTAATCATATTCAATCCTTCCCTGTAAGCGCTGCTCTAAGACCTCAATCTTCTCTCTCACTAACTACTTTACTTATTCATCCCACCATTCACTACCGATACTCATCTGCCCACCTCCCCATGTGGTGCAGTGGTTCACTGCAGCTGAGAGTCGTATCTCGCCATGTGGTGCAGCGGTTCACTGCAGTTGAGGGTCGTATCTCGCCATGTGGTGCAGCGGTTCACTGCAGCTGAGGGTCGTATCATCTCCACCTGCAAGGAGTGCAGGAGGCGCCTGCCGTAGATCCTAGTTACCTGCTAATGATCCTCATCCACCAGGTTCATCATGGCAGACGGCCGACTTAATGAACACCTGGAGATCATGACCCGAGATGACCACACTCATCCCACGCTATACACCCACACCACGACTCCTGAAGACCCGGCTCTCTCTCTCTCTCTCTCTCTCTCTCTCTCTCTCTCTCTCTCTCTCTCTCTCTCTCTCTCTCTCTCTCTCTGGCGCAGTGGAAGATGTTCTCGTCAGAGTGTCCTCCTGTGGGTGTGGTATAGATCACTCTTCCCTGCAGGTCTTTCCTACCAACACAAACACCTTTTTTTCGTCTTGCATTTCCTTCGTTTACTTTTTCTCCTCTTGCGTTTGTGAGGAGAGCATCATGTGGTGTGTGGCACCAGCTGAGGTGTAGGAGTCTCCTCTGGTCTCTCACTTGTCTCATTCCTTCATTAGCAACGTCAACATTTTTCATCGTCTCGTCGTGTTAAACCTGTCTTGCCTGACTTGATCTCTTCCTCATCTCTGCTCAGACATTTCTTGTTCCTTCTCATATTTCTAAGCTTCTCTCCGTTTTCTTCTTTCCTATTCCACTTTCACTTCTTCCTTCATCTCAGACCAGCTCGGCCGAACATCTGGTTAGAAACACATTGAAACCTTCGTGATGAATACGTGCCTCTCGTCTGCTCTGTTGTGGGTCATGAGGACGCACTTCCTCCTGAGCCATTAAGATGGTATCTCTCGTCTCCTCCACAAGACAATCTTTCTTTCGCCATTTTATTTTACGGATAAACTTCCTATTTCTCTCTGCCTTGTCATGAGGTTATGCGAAAGCTTCTCTTACCATCTTTCTAAGCAACGAACACAGACGATGACAGGAACACATCTGCAGTGCTGGTCGTCCCCCTGAAGGAGGAGCACCGGGAGGACTTCTCACGGGGCGTCGGTCTTCCTCTTCGTCAGCGACGTCAGCAGAGTGAACATGTCTCTTACTGGGTCCTGAATATCAAGTTGTCCTGTCGACTGTATACGTTCTCATGGCTGACGCTCTAAGTAACACTTAGATACACTTTCTCTCTGCGTCAGTAACTGCGTCATCAAGTGGAAACCGTTGCTTCACAATTGTCACGATCTAGAATGTCTTGCCCTGGTTTTCCTTTCATGATTTCAGACGACACAAAATTACTGATAATACTGATCAGCTACGTAACGACGTAACTCCCCGAGCACTGGAAAGCTTAATATCAGAACACGTCTCACTGAGATATCATGACTCCATAACTACAACCTCCTAACTTGGACATGTCTCGAGATACATGAAGAAGTACCACACACACACACACACACACACACACACCAGTCTCTCCCACAGTCATACGTACTAGGGAAAAGCGGCCTTACGGTATGATACCAGTATGACACTGTGTCACATGACACCAGTACGGCACTGAATCTTACGACACCAGTACAGTGTTGTGTGGCATACATGTAACCTTATCACAGAACACGTCAACATAAGTAGTGTTAGGTGGTGTATGAACCCTGAGGTCGCCTTCTGGGTGAGTTAGGTCTTGGTAGTTTGAAGAAAGAGAACAAGAGAGTAATTTAAAGTCATTTAACAGAGGTTAAACGTGATGTGAAGGATGCGTGGTGTGGTGTGGTGTGGTGTTGCGAGGTGTGGTGTGGTGTGGTGTGGTGTGGTGTGGTGAGGTGAGGTGTGGTGTGGTGTGGTGTGGTGTTGTGGTGTGGTGTGGTGTGGTGAGGTGTGGTGTGGTGTGGTGTGGTGTGGTGTGGTGTTGTGAGGTGTGGTGTGGTGAGGTGAGGTGTGGTGTGGTGTGGTGTTGTGAGGTGTGGTGTGGTGTGGTGTGGTGTGGTGTGGTGTGGTGAGGTGAGGTGTGGTGTGGTGTGGTGTTGTGAGGTGTGGTGTGGTGTGGTGTGGTGTGGTGTGGTGTTGTGAGGTGTGGTGTGGTGTGGTGTGGTGTGGTGTGGTGTGGTGTAGTGTGGTTCGGTTAGATGTGGTGTTGTGTGGTGTGGTGTGGTGTGGTGTGGTGTGGTGTGGTGTTGTGAGGTGAGGTGTGGTGTGGTGTGGTGTGGTGTGGTGTGGTGTGGTGAGGTGAGGTGAGGTGAGGTGTGGTGTGGTGTGGTGTTGTGAGGTGTGTTGTGGTGTGGTGTGGTGTGGTGTGGTGTGGTGTGGTGTAGTGTGGTTCGGTTAGATGTGGTGTTGTGTGGTGTGGTGTGGTGTGGTGTGGTGTGGTGTGGTGTTGTGTGGTGTGGTGTGGTGTAGTGTGGTTCGGTTAGATGTGGTGTTGTGTGGTGTTGTGTGGTGTGGTGTGGTGTGGTGTGCTGCGGTGTGGTGTAGTGTGGTTCGGTTAGATGTGGTGTGGTGTGGTGTGGTGAGGTGTTGTGTGGTGAGGTGTGGCGCAAAACGTTTAAGACAAGCAGGAGAGGTCGTCAAACAGGTCAGGTGTTGCACATAATGACTCACACTATAGACAAATCAGTGACCTTGGCAGTGTTACCAACATGAAACATCCTTGGATCCCACAATGTTAACAACATGAAACATCCTTGGATCCCACAATGTTACCAACATGAAACATCCTTGGATCCCACAATGTTAACAACATGAAACATCCTTGGATCCCACAATGTTAACAACATGAAACATCCTTGGATCCCACAATGTTAACAACATGAAACATCCTTGGATCCCACAATGTTAACAACATGAAACATCCTTGGATCCCACAATGTTACCAACATGAAACATCCTTGGATCCCACAATGTTAACAACATGAAACATCCTTGGATCCCACAATGTTAACAACATGAAACATCCTTGGATCCCACAATGTTACCAACATGAAACATCCTTGGATCCCACAATGTTACCAACATGAAACATCCTTGGATCCCACAATGTTACCAACATGAAACATCCTTGGATCCCACAATGTTAACAACATGAAACATCCTTGGATCCCACAATGTTAACAACATGAAACATCCTTGGATCCCACAATGTTACCAACATGAAACATCCTTGGATCCCACAATGTTAACAACATGAAACATCCTTGGATCCCACAATGTTAACAACATGAAACATCCTTGGATCCCACAATGTTAACAACATGAAACATCCTTTGCTTCCCACAGAGCCATTAACCCACCCGCTAAGGAGGTGAGTCTGTAACATCTATGTACTAATCTGCCACCCTCATTCCCTCCCCAACCCTCTGTATTGATTGGTGCAGGTCATCATTACAGCACATGTAGTCACTACAGTACAGGTCATCACTACAGTACAGGTCATCACTACAGTACAGGTCATCACTACAGTGCAGATCACTACAATACAGGTCATCACTACAATACAGGTCATCACTACAGTACGGGTCATCACTACAGTACAGGTCATCACTACAGTACAGGTCATCACTACAGTACAGGTCATCACTACAGTACAAATCATCACTACAGTGCAGATCACTACAATACAGGTCATCACTACAGTACAGGTCATCACTACAGTACAGGTCATCACTACAGTGCAGATCACTACAATACAGGTCATCACTACAGTACAGGTCATCACTACAGTACAGGTCATCACTACAATACAGGTCATCACTACAGTACGGGTCATCACTACAGTACAGGTCATCACTACAGTACGGGTCATCACTACAGTACGGGTCATCACTACAGTACAGGTCATCACTACAGTACAGGTCATCACTACAGTACAGGTCATCACTACTTTCCTTGAAGATCTCACTGTATTCTTATCGGAAATAGTGGGGAGAGCAGCAACCTGGGTGTGGGGTGATGGGAAGGGTGGGGAGAGCAGCAACCTGGGAGTGGGGTGATGGGAAGGGTGGGGAGAGCAGCAACCTGGGTGTGGGGTGATGGGAAGGGTGGGGAGAGCAGCAACCTGGGAGTGGGGTGATGGGAAGGGTGGGGAGAGCAGCAACCTGGGAGTGGGGTGATGGGAAGGGTGGGGAGAGGAGCAACCTGGGAGTGGGGTGATGGGAAGGGTGGGGAGAGCAGCAACCTGGGAGTGGGGTGATGGGAAGGGTGGGGAGAGCAGCAACCTGGGAGTGGGGTGATGGGAAGGGTGGGGAGAGCAGCAACCTGGGTGTGGGGTGATGGGAAGGGTGGGGAGAGCAGCAACCTGGGAGTGGGGTGATGGGAAGGGTGGGGAGAGGAGCAACCTGGGAGTGGGGTGATGGGAAGGGTGGGGAGAGCAGCAACCTGGGAGTGGGGTGATGGGAAGGGTGGGGAGAGCAGCAACCTGGGAGTGGGGTGATGGGAAGGGTGGGGAGAGCAGCAACCTGGGAGTGGGGTGATGGGAAGGATGGGGAGAGCAGCAACCTGGGAGTGGGGGGTGATGGGAAGGGTGGGGAGAGCAGCAACCTGGGAGTGGGGTGTGATGGGAAGGGTGGGGAGAGCAGCAACCTGGGAGTGGGGTGATGGGAAGGGTGGGGAGAGCAGCAACCTGGGAGTGGGGGGTGATGGGAAGGGTGGGGAGAGCAGCAACCTGGGAGTGGGGTGTGATGGGAAGGGTGGGGAGAGCAGCAACCTGGGAGTGGGGTGATGGGAAGGGTGGGGAGAGCAGCAACCTGGGAGTGGGGTGATGGGAAGGGTGGGGACAGCAGCAACCTGGGTGTGGGGTGATGGGAAGGGTGGGGAGAGCAGCAACCTGGGAGTGTGGGGTGTGATGGGAAGGGTGGGGAGAGCATCAACCTGGGAGTGGGGTGTGATGGGAAGGGTGGGGAGAGGAGCAACCTGGGAGTGGGGTGATGGGAAGGGTGGGGAGAGCAGCAACCTGGGAGTGGGGTGATGGGAAGGGTGGGGAGAGGAGCAACCTGGGAGTGGGGTGTGATGGGAAGGGTGGGGAGAGCAGCAACCTGGGAGTGGGGTGATGGGAAGGGTGGGGAGAGCAGCAACCTGGGAGTGGGGGGTGATGGGAAGGGTGGGGAGAGCAGCAACCTGGGAGTGGGGTGATGGGAAGGGTGGGGAGAGCAGCAACCTGGGTGTGGGGTGATGGGAAGGGTGGGGAGAGCAGCAACCTGGGTGTGGGGTGATGGGAAGGGTGGGGAGAACGTGAGGCTGGCAGTAGTAGTGAACGCCCCGCAGAACGGCAGACGTTCCCGGAATTCAGTATTTTGCGGATGGTGGTCACGTCGGGGTTGTTAGGGGGGGATGGGGGGCCCCCTCACCCAGGCAAACCCCCTCCATACGTCTGGATTGCTGCCGTGAGAGGGCCGACCCAGCAGGCACAGGTAGTGGGAGGGAGAGTGAGGCACAGGTAGTGGGAGGGAGAGTGAGGTACAGGTAGTGGGAGGGAGAGTGAGGTACAGGTAGTGGGAGGGAGAGTGAGGTACAGGTAGTGGGAGGGAGAGTGAGGCACAGGTAGTGGGAGGGAGAGTGAGGTACAGGTAGTGGGAGGGAGAGTGAGGTACAGGTAGTGAGAGGGAGAGAGGGAGAGTAAGCCGCTGCTACTGGAAGGGAGAGAGGGAGAGTGAGGCACACTTAATGGAAGGGATAGAGGGAGAGGGAGGCACTTGTAGTGGGAGAGAACAAACCCTTCCATCCTACACATTATATGTCCAATATTAAGCTCATCAAATATCTCTATCTCTATTATATATATACATATATATATATATATATATATATATATATATATATATATATATATATATATATATATATATATATATATATACGAAGGTGAAATCGCACTTCAGTAGTAGTTCATACAATTATATTTAACATGTAATTTTTCTATACATGTGGCGCGACATGTTTCGTGGAGACAATCCACCTCATCATCAGGTGGTGCCAGTACTTAACAAAGTTATTTAAATCCCAACATCACACTTGAGTCCCGCCGTCCAGCACCAATCTGTACAGACCAACCACTGTCCGCTTTGTCTGGCAGTAACCGTTGTAAGGGAGAGTGATTAAGGGGGGTCACGTGGCGGGGGTTGACCTGGGTAGCTGGGTGTGTCTTGAACAACTTTTATGTATTCGTGTTTTGTCAATTCTCTCATAATGATTTGGTTAATGCTAGGATGGGCTTTAAAATTGCCTGGGGACAAATTAAAGTTCTTAGTATTATCAATTAAGACAGATTCAATGACGTTACGTGTGACATAATCAGCAGAGGGGTATAGAATAACGGGATTTTCAAGATCTATGGCCAGGGTGATCATTTTCATGACAATGTTTAGCGATCGCATTTTTGTGGTCATCCCTGCGTACTGCATGACGGTGCCAATAACACATCTCCGTTACAGTTTTACCAGTCTGGCCTATATAAATATATTTACATGACTTGCATTTGGCGACGTAAACACTCCCAATTGTTGCATGATTTGGCCTACTATTTATTAAGGTCTTACTGATGGTGTTATTGTACTGGAAAGCAACATTACAAGCACCGTATTTTAGAACATGTCTTAGATTACCTACGTTGGGAGAATAGGGCAACACTAAACATTTAGACTTATCCTTATTTGTCACACTTTTGTTACAAGAAACATAAAATGTCTTCCTAGCTTTCCAGTAAACTTTGTTCACAAACCAATGGGGATAATATAACTGCCTAAAGATACCTCTTATATGACTATATTCATCTACTAGACCTACATAAGTGCGATTTCACCTTCATATATATATATATATATATATATATATATATATATATATATATATATATATATATATATATATATATATATATAGAGAGAGAGAGAGAGAGAGAGAGAGAGAGAGATAGATAGTCATATTTAATCGTCATTTCTCGTATTAGTGAGGTAGCAACGGGAACGGACGAAAAAAGACCACCTTCGTTCACACTCAGTATCTAGCTGTCATGAGTAATGCACCGAAACCACAACTTCCTATCCACATCCAGGCTCCACACGCCTTTCTATGGTTTACCCCGGTCGTTTCACATGCCCTGGTTCAGTCCACTGAGAGCAGGTCAATCCCGGTATACCACATAATTCCAATTCACTCTGACCCGCGCATGCCTTCACCCTCCTGCTTGTGCAGGCCCCGATCGCTCAAAATGAACAGAAAAGAGGTAGTGAAAGCATTGCGGAAGATGATAGCCAGCAAAGCGGCGGGTTAGGATGGTATTGCACTGGAATTTATTTAAAAAAAGAGGTGACAGTGTTGTTGACCGGTTGGTAAGGACATTCATTGCATGTATGATTCATGGTGAGGTGCCTGAGGATTGGCGGAATGCATGCATAGTGCCATTGTACAAAGGCAAAGGGGATAGAGTGAGTGTTCAAATTACAGAGGTATAAGATTGTTGAGTATTCCTTGGAAATCATATGGGAGGGTACTGATTGAAAGGGTAAAGGCATGTACAGAGCATCAGACTGGGGAAGAGCAGCGTAGTTTCTGAAGAGGTAGAGGATGTGTGGATCAGGTGTTTGCTTTGAAGAATGTATGTGAGAAATACTCAGCAAAACAGATGGATTTGTAGCGCTAGGAGAAGACAACAAAGGCCACATTCGTTCACACTCAGTCCCTTACTGTCATGTGTAATGCATCAAAAACACACCTCCCTTTCCACATCCACGCCCCACAGAACTTTCCATAGTTTACCCTAGGCGCTTCACATTCCCTGGTTCAATCCATTGACAGCATGTCGACCTCGATATACCACATCGTCCCAGTTAACCCTATTCCTTGCAAGCCTTTCACCCTCCTGCATGTTCAGGCCCCGATCACTCAAAATCTTTTTCACTCCATCTTTCCACCTCCAATTTGGTCTCCCACTTCTCCTCGTTCCCTCCACCTATGACACATATATCCTCTTGGTCAATCTTTCCTCACTCATTCTCTCCATGTGACCAAACCATTTCAAAACACCCTCTTCTGCTCTCTCAACCACACTCTTTTTATTTCCACACATCTCTCTTACCCTTACGTTACTTACTCGATCAAACCACCTCACACCGCATATTGTCCTCAAACATCTCATTTCCAGCACATCCATCCTCCTCTGCACAACTCTATTCGTGGCCCACGCCTCGCAACCATATAACATTGTTGGAATCACTATTCCTTCAAACATACCCATTTTTGCTTTCCGAAATAATGTTCTCGACTTCCACACATTCTTCAAGGCTCCCAGAACTTTCGCCCCCTCCTCCACCCTATGATTCACTTCCGCTTCCATGGTTCCATCCGCTGCCAAATCCACTCCCAGATATCTAAAACACCTCACTTCCTCCGGTTCTTCTCCATTCAAACTTACCTCCCAGTTGACTTGTCCCTCAACCATACTGTGCCTAATAACCTTGCTCTTATTCATATTTACTCTCAGCTTTCTTCTTTCACACACTTTACCAAACTCAGTCACCAGCTTCTGCAGTTTCTCACATGAATCAGCCACCAGCGCTGTATCATCAGCGAACAACAACTGATTCACTTCCCAAGCTCTTTCATCCATAACAGACTGCATACTTGCCCCCTCTTTCCAAAACTCTTGCATTCACCTCCCTAACAACCCCATCCATAAACAAATTAAACAACCATGGAGACATCACGCACCCCTGCCGCAAACCTACATTCACTGAGAACCCTGAGAACCAACCACCTTCCTCTCTTCCTACACGTACACATGCCTTACATCCTCGATAAAAACTTTTCACTGCTTCTAACAACTTGCCTCCCACACCATATATTCTTAATACTTTCCACAGAGCATCTCTATCAACTCTATCATATGCCTTCTTCAGATCCATAAATCCTACATACAAATCCATTTGCTTTTCTAAGTATTTCTCACATACATTCTTCAAAGCAAACACCTGATCCACACATCCTCTACCACTTCTGAAACCACACTGCTATTCCCCAATCTGATGCTCTGTACATGCCTTCACCCTCTCAATCGATACCCTCCCATATAATTTACCAGGAATACTCAACAAACTTATACCTCTGTAATTTGAGCACTCACTTTTATCCCCTTTGCCTTTGTACAATGGCACTATGCAAGCATTCCGCCAATCCTCAGGCACCTCACCATGAGTCATACATACATTGAATAACCTTACCAACCAGTCAACAATACAGTCACCCCTTTTTTTAATAAATTCCACTGCAACACCATCCAAACCCGCTGCCTTACCGGCTTTCATCTTCCGCAAAGCTTTTACTACCTCTTCTCTGTTTACCACATCATTTTCCCTAACCCTTTCACTTTGCACACCACCTCGACCAAAACGCCCTATATCTGCCACTCTATCATCAAACACATTCAACAAACCTTCAAAATACTCACTCCATCTCCTTCTCACATCACCACTACTTGTTATCACCTCCCCATTAGCCCCCTTCACTGAAGTTCCCATTTGTTCCCTTGTCTTACGCACTTTATTTACCTTCTTCCAAAAATCTTTTTATTCTCCCTGAAATTTAATGATACTCTCTCACTCCAACTCTCTTTTGCCCTCTTTTTTCAACTCTTGCACCTTTCTCTTGACCTCCTGCCTCTTTCTTTTATACATCTCCACTCATTTGCATTATTTCCCAGCAAAAATCGTCCAAATGCCTCTCTCTTCTCTTTCACTAATACTCTTACTTCTTCATCCCACCACTCACTACCCTTTCTAATCTGCCAACCTCCCACGCTTCTCATGCCACAAGCATCTTTTGCGCAAGCCATCACTGCTTCCCTACATACATCCCATTCCTCCCCCACTCCCCTTACGTCCTTTGTTCTCACCTTTTTGCATATATATATATATATATATATATATATATATATATATATATATATATATATATATATATATATATATATCCCGAGATGCGCTTTACAGCGTGTCTGCTGTTGTGTCTTAAGTGGTTAGGCCAGCAATTACATTATAAAGGTCGAGGAAGGATAGAGCGATGAACAACGAGTCATGTGACTCACTTCCTGCTTCATTTAACTGTTCGTACTCTCATGGGACAGTGACCTCATCATGGCGTCAATTATGGACATAACTCTAAGTAACATAAAGTCCTCAAAATCCCATGTGAGTCTGATGACATCACCCAAGTCTGGCTAGAATTAGTTTCCATAAAAAATTGAACGAAAATGTATTTGTACGCTTGAGACGCGACCACCAGCTGCTAATTAGCCAACCAAATTAGGAGTGAAACTTGAAACCTTAACCAGTGGTAGATGTTTATATAGAGGGGGCAGGGGGAGGGCGTGAACACCACTCATGAGTAAGTTTCTCATGCACGTATATAGAACCTTAGTCACGTAATCTGCCTTTCCTCCATTCTTGCGGGAATCACAACACAATACTGAATACTAACTGAACCGTCTGTATCATTCATCCAATCAGCGACACTTTTTACCCTGTCTAATCATAATCACAGCAATTCAAAACGCTGTTAGTCCAATCTAGGCTTCTCATCAGTCTAGTCCAGGCGCCTTCACCAACCACTAGCAAAGTCCCCCCCCCCGCCACTCACACACACACCACCCACCCTTACCTCCCCCGTCAGACGCACCGCTGTAGGAAGGTCCACTTCTCAGTAACCAGAAGCTTGAGAAAGTAACAACATTTAACATAAAAAAGATACAAAACTTTCGTATCACATTTTTTCCCTACGTTGAAGGCTCCAGTCAAGGAGAAAAGTCCACATCAAGGCCGGGACTTAATTGAAATATAGAGAGAATTATGAAACGGAAAAAGAAAAGACAGGGGAAAGTATCTACGATTTTTGAGAAAGCGAAAGACCTGTCTTTTCAAATGTGTCAGGTCATAGTTATTGGGAAAGACATAAGAAGGTAGAGTTCCTAAGCTCCGACGTGTATGGTAAGAAGCAGGTATCAAAACGGCCCACTCTTGTGTTGCTGATGGCCACACAATAATCTTGTGACGCAGCAGTTTGCCGAGTGTTGCGTGGTCTAGCTAGTGGTGGGGACACACAAGCAGCCAGCTCTAGGGAGCAAAACCAAAGTAATACCTATAAAAGAGGGAAAGTGAACCAACATTGCGGCGTAGGGCAAGGGGTCAAGTTTGGAAGTTACCCTGGGACAGTTTATAAGTCAGATCGCTTTCGACTCTACTGTATCAAGTAAATATGCACAGCTAGAACCACCCCAAACGTGGGGACAGTACTCCATACAAGGACGAATCAATCCTTTGTATAAACGAAGCAAATGTTCAGAAGAGAAGAAGTTTCGACATCTAAACAGGGACACCTTGCTTCTTAGAGGCAGACTTAGCTATTCCCGTACTGTGAGGTTTCCAGTAAAGAGTGGATGTTACAGTAATACCAAGTATGATCACTGAATCAAGAGGTGGGATTACAGAACCGTCAAATGAGAGAAGAGAGTTGTAAAGAATTTGAGAGAGAGAGAGAGAGAGAGAGAGAGAGAGAGAGAGAGAGAGAGAGAGAGAGAGAGAGAGAGAGAGAGAGAGAGAGAGAGAGAGAGAGAGAGAGATGGGTAGAAATTGAGTCTTGGAGACATCAAACTTAACCAGATTTTGTCTACCCTACTAAGCTATCCTGCCCAAGTCTGAGTGTACTGAGAAGTTGTGTCAAGATGAGATGCAGATCGAGTGAGAGAAGAGGAAGACGCAACATGCATGGGTTCCGTGATGAACAACATGGGTTCCGTAGTGAACGTGGATTCCGTGATGAAAAACATGGGTTCCGTAGTGAACGTGGGTTCCGTAGTGAACCACATGGGTTCCGTAGTGAACGTAGGTTCCGTAGTGAACAACATGGGTTCTGTGGTGAACGTGGGTTCCGTGGTGAACAACATGGGTTCTGTAGTGTACGTGGGTTCCATAGCGAACGTGGGTCCCGTAGTGAACGTGGGTTCCGTAGTGAACGTGGGTTCCGTGATGAACAACATGGGTTCCGTAGTGAACGTGGGTTCCGTAGTGAACGTGGGTTCCATAATACTTACTATCTAAAGATTTCAATAAGGTTCTTTGAACATACATTGCATAAAATGAACTTCAACATGCCTGTAGGAGATACATACTGGACCACAACTTACAAATTAAAGTTTCCAGTGAAGTATCACAACAAACTGTTAAGTAAAATCGAGTTACACGACACAAAAAACCGGATATGAGAACTGATCAAGGACTTATTTCAAGCATAAGTGATAGTAAAGGAGGAAGCGTCTGACTGGCTCAAGGTGATAGTGGGGTACCACAAGGATCACTTCTCACACCTTACAAACTCCTGAGTTATGGTAATATTATCACAAACAAATGAAAACTAAAACAAATACGTAGAATAGCAACAATACTATTTCTCTTAATCAAAAATAAACATTGTACAGAAAACTGGAAATGTAAGAACTTATTTTCTGTAAACCAAAATAGCGCAGAGTCCGAGGGGATCGCACAGAAGGTCTCGAGAAAAGTTACTAATTACAATAATACAATTCATAATAATTACAATAATACAATTCATAATAATTACAATAATACAATTCATAATAATTACAATAATACAATTCATAATAATTACAATAATACAATTCATGATAATTACAATAATACAATTCATGATAATTACAATAATACAATTCATAATAATTACAATAATACAATTCATAATAATTACGTTACAGATACTTTGACCAGAAATTACTGGTGTGAAGTAAGAGGGAAGGTATGGAAGACAAATATGGGCAGAAGTTATAAAACAACTGAACCAACTTCCTCCAGATACCCTCATGGTAAAGACTATCATACATTAATAACACCATCAAACACACACACACGTTGAGCATCTCTAATCAGAAAATCTGAAATCCGAAATGCTTCAAAATGCGAGACTTTTTGAGCTGCGACATGACAAGTGGAACATCCCACACCTAAACACATTACTTTTTTCATTGTATTAATGGTATTTTATATTCTTTTTTCTATTAAGTATTTATGTGTGAATAAGTGAAAGAAAATGATTGCTTATCAGTAGCATATAAATTCAGAATCAGGAATGAAAGTGAGGCTAAACAACCACAGACTGTCCACATGGGCAGCTGAGGTTGTGATCTTCGCTTTCTGACTTTTCAAACTTTGTTTCATGCGGAAAAATTAAAAACCCTGTATCTTCAGGCGATGAGTATAAGGTGTATATGAAACATGATTGGATCTTGTGATTAGACTTGAGTCTCATCCCCAAGATATCTAATTGTGTGTATGCAAATAATCCAAAATCCAGAACACTTCTGGTCCCAGGCATATCGGATATGGGATACTCAACCTGTACTTTAATGACATCAATCGCCCTAGTACCAGCTAAAATCCTTTCTAACTACAAGATCCAATTGGAATTTTCCGTTCCTCCTTTTCTATAGAATCTCATGTCAGTATAATACATTGTGTTCCTTCATAGACATTTTCTTGCCTGTTGATGTGTCAGAGGAAGTGTTGGGTGGATGGACGTAACCTTCTCCTTTACTATCCTCTCTCCACCTACGGTACTGGGTAGGGAGAAGCCTATCCCTTTTTCCATCTGTATAGGTTAGTAGATTAGAATACTACTATTATCCTCCAGCAGATAACCTGGTCATAAACCATCGTCCATAGCCTCCCCAGGGAACTCACCACATCTTCCCAACTTAACACACCTCCGTATCTTAACACACCCAAGCACCGTAACACCGTGCTACCTCTCATCACACAGTGCTAAGGTTCAACATCTGACACTTCTGCCTCGCCAGATGTTGAGTATTTAAGGATGGACACAGACACAAGGAAAGGTCTGTGTCTGGAAAACAGACAGACTGTTAGATCAAAGTTCCCAGACGAGTGTAAGACACGCCACCAGCCAGTACTTGGTCGATCCAGACGAGTGTAAGACACGCCACCAGCCAGTACCTGGTCGATCTAGACGAGTGTAAGACACGCTACCAGCCAGTACCTGGTCGATCTAGACGAGTGTAAGACACGCCACCAGCCAGTACTTGGTCGATCTAGACGAGTGTAAGACACGCCACCAGCCAGTACCTGGTCGATCTAGACGAGTGTAAGACACGCCGCCAGCCAGTACCTGGTCGATCTAGACGAGTGTAAGACACGCCACCAGCCAGTACCTGGTCGATCTAGACGAGTGTAAGACACGCCGCCAGCCAGTACCTGGTCGATCTAGACGAGTGTAAGACACGCCACCAGCCAGTACTTGGTCGATCCAGACGAGTGTAAGACACGCCACCAGCCAGTACTTGGTCGATCTAGACGAGTGTAAGACACGCCACCAGCCAGTACTTGGTCGATCTAGACGATTGTAAGACACGCCACCAGCCAGTACCTGGTCGATCCAGACGAGTGTAAGACACGCCACCAGCCAGTACTTGGTCGATGCAGACGGGTGTAAGACACGCCACCAGCCAGTACTTGGTCGATCTAGACGAGTGTAAGACACGCCACCAGCCAGTACTTGGTCGATCTAGACGGGTGTAAGACACGCCACCAGCCAGTACTTGGTCGATGCAGACGGGTGTAAGACACGCCACCAGCCAGTACTTGGTCGATCTAGACGGGTGTAAGACACGCCACCAGCCAGTACTTGGTCGATGTAGACGAGTGTAAGACACGCCACCAGCCAGTACTTGGTCGATCTAGACGGGTGTAAGACACGCCACCAGCCAGTACTTGGTCGATCTAGACGAGTGTAAGACACGCCACCAGCCAGTACCTGGTCGATGCAGACGGGTGTAAGACACGCCACCAGCCAGTACTTGGTCGATGCAGACGAGTGTAAGACACGCCACCAGCCAGTACTTGGTCGATCTAGACGGGTGTAAGACACGCCACCAGCCAGTACTTGGTCGATCTAGACGAGTGTAAGACACGCCACCAGCCAGTACTTGGTCGATCTAGACGGGTGTAAGACACGCCGCCAGCCAGTACCTGGTCGATCCAGACGAGTGTAAGACACGCCACCAGCCAGTACTTGGTCGATTTAACGGTATGAGCGTCGCCTGGCGGCCCAGCCCCTCCAGGTCACTGGCTTTAAGTGGTCTTCGGAAATTCGGTAGCGAGGACCACCACCGCCACTATATCTAGTACAGCTAACTCCACAGCTACAGCAACGCCTCCAGCCTCATCTACAACTATCATATATATATATATATATATATATATATATATATATATATATATATATATATATATAGTGTGTGTGTGTGTGTGTGTGTGTGTGTGTGTGTGTGTGTGTGTGTGTGTGTGTACATAATTTGCGAGAAACAAAAAGAGACAAAGAACACAACGAGAGACCAGAGGAACGAGAGACAAGAGATGAGGGAGACTTGGAGGTAAATGTGCAGGTGAAAACACAGCCCAAAATGTGAGATAAAAATCTTGTAGTATAAGAGGGGAAGCAAGAGAGAGGAATGTAAAATTAATAACAGTGTCCAGGGTGGAAATTGAAGAGAACCAAGTGGAAGGGAAATACCCAACAACAAGAGGAAAGTGAAAAGGTGGATTAATTGGTGAATGATGATGTCTGGGGTTAACAGAGAATGTCTGGGGTTAACAGAATGTGTTCCGGGATAACAGAATACGTCTGAGGTTAACAGAGAATGTCTGGGGTTAACAGAATATGTTCCGGGATAACAGAATATATCCGAGGTTAACAGAGAATGTCTGGAGTTAACAGAGGATGGCCGGGGTGAAGAGAGAATGCCTGCAGTTGATAGAAGGTGTCAGGGTTAAACGAAAATGTATAGGGTTACCAGAGGATGTCTGAGGTGAAGAGGGAATATGTCTGAGATTAACAGAGAATGTCTGGGGTACCATAAAATGTCTGGGGTTACCAGATAATGTCTGGGGTTAAGAGAGAATGTCTGGAGTTAACAGAGGAAGGTAAACAAAAGGCAGACATCAGTGAAATGGTGTCAAAAGTTTATAGTTGAAAGGACGCCATGGACCAGGGAAGCAGGAATTGGTCGTTGACGGTGTGGCACTAAGGTAAGCATGGATACGTCAAAAGAAGAAACAAAAACAGAACGACAAGATAATAACACCAGAGTCAACAAGACCAGGAGAGAACGCATCATAACAAGACAAAAACACAACAACGACAGAAATCAAGACAAGGATAGGAACAAAGACAGACTCATAACAAAGACAAAACAAAATGTCGAGAATGAAAGATAACCTAAAACGATTGGAACGGGACAACAGGTCTACCAACAGAAACACTGGAATATGGAACGAAACCACATTTCTACCAACAGAAACACTGGAATATGGAACAGAACCACAGGTCTACCAACAGAAACACTGGAATATGAAACGGAACCACAGGTCTACCAACAGAAACATTCTAGTGAAATAATGAAACACAGGTGTATGAAACAGCTCCTCTAACCATTTGAAAGAAAGCATAAGAAGCATATCCATGAGGGTTAGAAGCTAATCTAGGAGCATTTGAAACAGATCCACAAGCATTTGAAATAGATCCACAAGCATTTGAAACAAATCCACAAGCATTTGAAACATCCATGAGCATTTGAAAAAGATCCATAAGCATTTGAAACAGATCCATGAGCATTTGAAATAGATCCACAAGCATTTGATATAGATCCATGATTATTTGAAATAGATCCATAAGCATTTGAAACAGATCCATGAGCATTTGAAATAGATCTACAAGCATTTGATATAGATTCGCTGAGCATTTCAAACAGATCCATGAGCACTTGAAAGAAAACCAATAGAGTGAAAAATAACCAAATGAAAATGAAACTAAGCTTTAAGGTGACACAACACAACCACAACTGGATGCATGACAAAGATGATAAATTGAGGAAAAACGTGAGAATGGTAGAGAAGCAATGAAAAAGAAAACGGGAAGAAAAAAATGCTTAAGGGGTGACTTGACCAGTGAATAGGAATATAGACGAAGAGCGAGAGATGAATAAATGATGACGAGGAGGAAGTCCCTGCAGGGTGATGGTGTCCGCCCCTACCACCACTACCAACAGGGTGATGGTGCCCGCCCCTGCCACCACTACCACCACCGCGTTCTTTATTACCACACATCTCTCTTACCCTTTCATTACTTGATCAAACTACCTCACACCACATATTGTCCTCAAACATCTCATTTCCAACACATCCACCCTCCTCCACATAGCCTTATCAATAGCCCACGCCTCGCAACCATATAATATTGATGACATTACGAAACTTTCAAACATGCCCATTTTTGCTCTCCAAGATAACGTTCTCTCCTTCCACACATTCTTCAGCGCTCCCAGAACCTTCGCCCCCTCCCCGACCCTATGACTCAACTTCCGCTTCCATGGGTCCAATCGCTGCCATGTCCACACCAAGTATCTCAAACACTTTAGTTCCTCCAATATTTCTCCATTCAAATTCACATCTCAGCTAACCTGTCCATCAATCCTGGAACAATTCCCCCCCCCCTCCACACACACACTCACACACATACACACACACACACACACACACACACACACACACACACACACACACACACCTTATATTTCGTTTCCTAAAAGACGGAACAGTAGAAAGAGCCAGGCAGGTAGTGCTCATCCTCCTCGAAGGCTCACGCTAAGCTGAATAAATATGTGTGTGTGTGTGTGTGTGTGTGTGTGTGTGTGTGTGTGTGTACCTAAGATGAGAAGAGAGGAGAGACAGGTAGTATGTTTGACGAAAGAATCTTGGATGTTCTGGCTCTGAGTGAAAGGAAGTTCAAGGGTAAAGGGAAAGAATGGTTTGGAAAAGTCTTGCGAGTAAAGTCAGGGGTTGGTGTGAGGAAAAGAGATAAGGAAGGAGTAACACTTCTCTTGAAGAAGGAGTTGTGGGAGTGTGTGATAAAGAATAAGGAAGTAAATTCTAGATTAATGTGGGCAAAAATGAAAGTGGATGGTGAGAGATAGGTGATTATTATGCTCACTTTCTCATAAGAAGAAAGACCATGAGAGGCAAGTGTTTTGGGAGCAGCCGAGTGAGTGTATCAGCAGTTATTTTGATGTAAGAGACCGAGTATTAGTGATGGGTGATTTGAATGCGGTGACAGTTGAGGGTATAATCTGAGAGGCATGGTGTATTAAGTAGCATGAATGGAAATGGTGAAGAGCTTGTGGAGTGGTGCTAAAAATGGACTGGTGATTGGGAATACTTGCTTTAAAAAGAGGAACATTTACAAGTACGCGTTTGTAAGTGGGAAAGATAGTCAGCGGACATTACTGTACTACATATCAATTGATAGGCATGTACAAGAGAAGCTTTTGAATGTAAATGTACTGAGAGGGGCTGCTGGTGGGATGTCTGATCACTCTTGTGGAAGTGAGGGTGAAGATCAGTGGAGGTCTTCGGAAAAAAGGAAAGAAGTTGAGAGTAAATGAGAATAAAAGCAAGGATATTTGGTTTAGCAGGGTTGAGAGCTAGATGGGGCGTGAGTCTGAACGGAGAAAAATTAGAGGAAGTGAGTTGTTTAATATTCCTTAGAGTAGACATGGCGAATGGAAACATGAAAACAGAAGTGATTCATAGATTTGGGTAGGGGGCGAAGATTCTGGGAGCGATGAAAAAGATGTGGAAGAGAGAACGTTATCTCGGAGAGCAAAAATGGGTATGTTTGAGGGAATAGCAGTCCCATCAATATCATGTGGATGTAAGGTGTGGGCTATAGATAAGACAACGCGGAGGAGGGTGGGTGTGTTGGAAATGAGATGTTTGAGGACAATCTGTGGTGTGAGGTGGTTTGATCAAGTAAGTAATGAAAGGGTAAGAGAGATGTGTGGTAATAAAAAGCGTGTGGTTGAGAGAGAAGAGGGTGTGTTGAAATGGTTTGGTAACATGGAGAGAATAAGTGAGAAAAGATTGACAAAGAGGATATATGTGTCAGAGGTGGAGGGAACGAGGAGAAGTGGACGACCAAATTGGAGGTGGAAGGATGAAGTGAAAAAGATTTTCAGCGATCGGGACGTGAACATGAAGGAGAGTGAATAGCGTGCACATGATAGAGTGAATTGGAACGATGTGGTATACTGGGGTCGACGTGCCGTCAATGGACTGAGCCAGACTATGTGAAGCGTCCAGGGTAAACCATGGAAAAGTCTGTGGGGCCTGGATGTGGATAGGGTGCTGTGGTTTCGGTGCATTACACATGAAAGCTAAATAATGTACTTGAGCGGATGTGGCCTTTTTTCGTCTGTTTCCCGGCGCAACTTACTTAATGCGATTGTATGATGATCACACTAGTCCGTGATAATAGTATGAAGGTAAAATCGCACTTCAGTAGGAGTTCATACAATTATATTTAACATGTAATTTTTCTATACATGTGGCACGACATGTTTCGTGGAGACAATCCACCTCATCATCAGGTGGTGCCAGTACTTAACAAAGTTATTTAAATCCCAACATCACACTTGAGTCCCGCCGTCCAGCACCAATCTGTACAGACCAACCACTGTCCGCTTTGTCTGGCAGTAACCGTTGTAAGGGAGAGTGATTAAGGGGGGTCACGTGGCGGGGGTTGACCTGGGTAGCTGGGTGTGTCTTGAACAACTTTCTTTTGCTTTCGTGTTTTATCAATTCTCTCATAATGATTCGGTTAATACTAGGTTGAACTTTAAAATTGCCTGGGGACAAAGTAAAGTTCTTCGTATTAGCAATTAAAACATTCAATGACGTTACGTGTGACATAATCAGCAGAGGGGTATAGAATAACGGGATTTTCAAGATCTATGGCCAGGGTGATCATTTTCATGACAATGTTTAGCGATCGCATTTTTGTGGTCATCCCTGCGTACTGCATGACGGTGCCAATAACACATCTCCGTTACAGTTTTACCAGTCTGGCCTATATATATATATTTACATGTCTTGCATTTGACGGAGTAAACAATCCCAATTGTTGCATGATTTGGCTTACTATTTATCAAGGTCTTACTGATGGTGTTATTGTACTGGAAAGCAACATTACAAGCACTGTTTTTTAGAACATGTCTTAGATTAGCTAAGTTGGGAGAATAGGGCAACACTAAACATTTAGACTTACCCTTATTTGCCACAAAAATGCGATCGCTAAACATTGTCATGAAAATGATCACCCTGGCCATAGATCTTGAAAATCCCGTTATTCTATACCCCTCTGCTGATTATGTCACACGTAACGTCATTGAATATTTTAATTACTAATACGAAGAACTTTACTATGTCCCCAGGCAATTTTAAAGTTCAACCTAGCATTAACCGAATCATTATGAGAGAATTGACAAAACACGAAAACATAAAAAGTTGTTCAAGACACACCCAGCTACCCAGGTCAACCCCCGCCACGTGACACCCCTTAATCACTCTCCCTTACAACGGTTACTGCCAGACAAAGCGGACAGTGGTTGGTCTGTACAGATTGGTGCTGGACGGCGGGACTCAAGTGTGATGTTGGGATTTAAATAACTTTGTAAAGTACTGGCACCTGATGATGAGGTGGATTGTCTCCACGAAACATGTCGTGCCACATGTATAGAAAAATTATATGTTAAAATTGTATGAACTATATATATATATATATATATATATATATATATATATATATATATATATATATATATATATATATATATATATCTTTGCGTTTGGTGGGTATGTTGCTCAAGACCTAACTCCTTGGCCTGAGGAAAAGCTTTTACAAAACAACTTGGAAACCCGGGTGGCGGGGTCCCAGCGCCTCAAGTTACCACCTTCCAGGCCAAGTAAAGATTTAATGGATTTCGAAAGAAGAGAAGAATGGCCCTGGTGGAGTTGCTGTAGAGGTGTAAATGGTTTATGGTTTATGGTTTCAGGCCGGCAGATACTAAGGTGTACACACAGACTGCCCACGCTCACCAGAGTGTCAGCTGCTGTCCTCCACTGCCTCAGTCACTGAGAGACCTAACTGGCTACAGTGACTGGTTCACAGTCTCTTTCTCTCTTGTTAGAAAACATTTGAGAGGCTATAAGGGTGAATATCGACCTTCCTGCCACCCCAACATCTGCTTGAGAGTCAGTCAAACCCCATAATTGTCATTGATTGCCTCTTAGGGCTTACTCTGAACTGTTCCTTGACTGGTTGTATTGTATCACGACTGGCTGTGTCATAACGACTGGCTAGGTTGTACAATGGTTGCTGTTCTGTACCATGAATGTTTATGCTATAACGTGATTTTTGAGAGGTATTTTGTAACATGGCTGTCTGTGTTGTACCATGAATGATTGTGTTATAGCATGACTTGCTGGGTTGTACCATGACTGAATATGTCGTACCGTGACTAGTTATGTTGTACCATGAATGGCCTAACCGTAGCAAGACTGGCTGGGTTACACCATGACTGTATGACTGGTGAGGGTTATCGTACCCTTAATAACTGGATAATCATCTTATTGATTAACCTTAAGATAACTTCCCGATCAGGAGGAAGGTCTACGTTATAACAATGGAAGAAGCATTGTAACATGCAAGAGTGGCACTCTGCTTGTGTATGTTTATTTATTTTCGTAAGAAGTACCTGGGGTTGAGGATGGATAGGCTGGCCTGTGTGTGTGTGTTTATCCTAAGCAACCAGAAGCGGTCGGCTGGTCGACCATGTTTATCTTAGTTTACTACTTGCCTAAGGTCCTTCCTCCACAGCCGATGCCCGGCATTAAGCTATCTTCTCCGTGTCTCTTATCCTCTTCCTAAAGCATGATTCATAACGTCCCCTTCACTGCTTGGGACACTGGCGTGGTCAGTGGACAGCCATGGAGCCAGCCAACCAGCCGGTCCTGGATACGTTCAAAAAGGTGAAATATCATGAACTCTGGAACTCTGGAAACTGGAGACGCTATTACGAAAAACGGACAACCTCGACCTGGAACACAGGAACTGGACACAAGGCTACTGCTTACATATACTGGGTTCCTGGAATCTTAATTACCACTGGATATCTTTGAAGTATTACCACTGGATATCTGTGTACGTACTACCACTGGATACCTACGTATTACCACTGGATATCATCTTACGTTACCAGAACGTAAGGACGGGAGGAACTTGTATCAAGTCTACTGGCCCAAGTGAAGCAGATTCGCTAGACACCGTGCCAGCACCAAACCTCTGATCATCATACCACCTAACCTAACCTGACAAACTGTCATATCCGAGTCAGTGACGCCACTCATCAACAACTCTGTGTCCAAACCGATATTTTTCTTCATTTGTATCAAAGCTAAACTCATGTACTTTAAAACCATTGTTGTCAGTTTCTTCTCGACTGGAAACACTAGAGTATTTCAATGATTTATTTATTGATTTTGTTTATTCTGCCATCCACCTACAGACTTTGATCATATCAACCCTTCCTCTACGCATTTCTTGGATATGCAAATCTAATTTCCCTGGTCTCTCGTCATAGGAAAGATTTACATAGCCAGGAATCATTTCTGTCTTCGTGTACATGTTTCCTGACGACTTTAAGTCCATCATGTAAAACAAAGGACAGAACCCGCACAACATAATCAAGGTGAGATCTTACGTGAGACACATACAGCAACTGTATAACCACTGTAACTCTACTGATAGAGACTCTTCTTGATATAAATCTAAGTAATCTACTTACTTTACTCGTGACTTTCCGTCGTTATGCTGTCGATCAAATAATCAGTCCATGAACCGGTCTATCTATCTATCTGTCTATCACTGATTCCATTATCATCTTCAGCCATAGAAGCATCCATCAGCTGTGAACATTTGGTCAAACTGGTGATCTTACTTCAATGCAGGCAGGGGTCCCCAACCACAGCCCTGTAGCCTGGCAGAGGGCAGGCAGGGGACCCCAACCCCAGCCCCGTAACCTGGCAGAGGGCAGGCAGGGGTCCCCAACCCCAGCCCCGTAACCTGGCAGAGGGCAGGCAGGGGTCCCAAACCCCAGCCCCGTAACCTGGCAGAGGGCAGGCAGGGGTCCCCAACCCCAGCCCCGTAACCTGGCAGAGGGCAGGCAGGGGTCCCCAACCCCAGCCCAGTAACCTGGCAGAGGCAGGCAGGGGTCCCCAAACCCAGCCCCGTAACCTGGCAGAGGGCAGGCAGGGGTCCCCAACCCCAGCCCTGTAGCCTGGCAGAGGGCAGGCAGGGGTCCCCAACCCCAGCCCTGTAGCCTGGCAGAGGGTAAAGACGTCCTACCACCGGGGTCAGACCTGCCACCCTGCCTCATACATGGCGTCAGAACGTTGCTGAACATGGAAGGCAGCAGGACGGGTGTGCACGGGGGAGACGAACTGTGTGAGGGGGAGAAGACGAGGATATGTGGTGGGGGACATGTGGCAGCCAGCCACCCCAGGGGGAGGTAGCCAGCCAGTCACACCAAAGCTAGGTAGCCAGCTACCCCAGGGGGAGGTAGCCAGCCACCCCTGGGGTAGGTAGCCAGCAGGCTCGAGGTGGGGAGGGGGGAGCCAATGCTAACATTCCCTGGGGAGTGTTTCTACTCCCAGGCCCCAGAAATTGCGAGGAGGGAGCACCACTGGCATCTGCCTCCCTGAGAGTTACCAGGCTCTGGGGTGAGAGAGAGAGAGAGAGAGAGAGAGAGAGAGAGAGAGAGAGAGAGAGAGAGAGAGAGAGAGAGAGAGAGAGAGAGAGAGAGAGAGAGAGAGAGAGAGTCTGATGAAAAACTGTCAGGCAGGAGGAGCAGTTTGTGGTAATCACCTGCAGATCCTACAACAGATAACGAGGCACAGACAGTTGTATTATTGTGACCAATTCTTCTGTTGACCACTATCTCTCTACTGTAGTCTTGTTGCTATCATTATCAATATCATTATCAATAGTAGTAGTAGAAGTAGTAGTAGTAGTAGTGGTAGTAGTAGTAGTGATAGTGGTGGCAGTAGTAGTAGTGGTAGTAGCAGTAGTAATAGTATTTGTGTTATCAGAATAAGTAATAACAACTCAACAATAATAGCTATCATTATTGTGATAATTTCTGTTATCTTGTAATATTCTTTCTGTTATCATAACCTATCGTTTGTTATCATGACTTATAGTGTTTTTTCTGTTATCATAACTTATAATGTTATCACTGATGAGCATCCCTGCCTTGCTCGACCAGTGTACACGTATCCACTGTACATGTACATACCGTCTGTACGAAGTTGTATGGAATTTCAATATATAAAATGAAACTAGGAAATCGACCAGAATTTTTCGCCATTATCAACAGAGCCACGAGCTGTACGCTTCCACCTTCCCATCTGATATCTAATGAGACAACGATTTCTTGTATATACATATATATTTTCCCTGGGATAGGGGAGAAAGAATACTTCCCATGTATTCCCTGCGTGACGTAGAAGGCGACTAAAAGGGAAGGGAGCGGGGGGCTGGAAATCCTCCCCGCTCGTTTTTTTTTTTTTTAATTTTCCAAAAGAAGGAACAGAGAAGAGGGCCAGGTGAGGATATTCCCTCAAAGGCCCAGTCCTCTGTTCTTAACGCTACCTCGCTATGGCGGGAAATAGCGAATAGTATGAAAAAAAAAAAATATATATATATATATATATATATATATATATATATATATATATATATATATTTTTTTTTTTTTTTTATTTTGCTTTTTCGCTGTCTCCCGCGTTCGCGAGGTAGCGCAAGGAAACAAACGAAAGAAATGGCCCAACCCACCCCCATACACATGTATATACACACACGTCCACACACGCAAACATACATACCTATACATCTCAATGTACAGATATATATACACACACAGACATATACATATATAAACATGTACACAATTCACACTGTGCCTATATTCATTCCCATCGCCACCTCGCCACACATGGAATAACATCCCCCTCCCCCCTCATGTGTGCGAGGTAGCGCTAGGAAAAGACAACAAAAGCCCCATTCGTTCACACTCAGTCTCTAGCTGTCATGTAATAATGCCCGAAACCACAGCTCCCTATCCACATCAAGGCCCCACACAACTTTCCATAGTTTACCCCAGACGCTTCACATGCCCTGATTCAATCCATTGACAGCACGTCGACCCCGGTATACCACATCGATTCAATTTACTCTATTCCTTGCCCGCCTTTCACCCTCCTGCATGTTCAGGCCCCGATCACTCAAAATCTTTTTCACTCCATCTTTCCACCTCCAATTTGGTCTCCCACTTCTCCTCGTCCCCTCCACCTCCGACACATATATCCTCTTGGTCAATCTTTCCTCACTCATTCTCTCCATGTGACCAAACCATTTCAAAACACCCTCTTCTGCTCTCTCAACCACGCTCTTCTTATTTCCACACATCTCTCTTACCCTTACATTACTTACTCGGTCAAACCACCTCACACCACATATTGTCCTCAAACATCTCATTTCCAGCACTTCCATCCTCCTGCGCACAACTCTATCCAAAGCCCACGCCTCGCAACCATACAACATTGTTGGAACCACTATTCCTTCAAACATACCCATTTTTGCTTTCCGAGATAATGTTCTCGACTTCCACACATTCTTCAAGGCTCCCAGGATGTTCAGTCCTGCACTGAACACCTCGAGTAAGGTGACTGAACACTGCAGTAGGGAGACTGAACACTTCAGCAGGGTGACTGAACAATTCAGCAGGGTGACTGAACACTTCAGCACGGTGACTGAACACTTCTGCAGGGTGACTGAACACTTCAATAGGGTGAGTGAACACTTCAGCAGGGTGACTGAACACTTCAACAGGGTGAGTGAAGAGCATCAGTTCTTCCCTTACAATAGATTCTGATCCCTTCAGTATTGTCTCAGATCTACGACCCTACACGCAGCATCAGCCACGGTAGATTCTGATCCCTTCACTTCTACGATGCTGTTCATTGTGTTATTCACACGACCGTCGCTACACTCACCCCCATACGGCCCTCCCTCTCACCACTCTTTGAAGGCAGACTTTTGAAGGCAGACTTTTGAAGGCAGACTTTTGAAGGCAGACTTTCGGGGAAAAACAAAAAACATTTTTTTTCCCTCCGGTTTGTTTTGCATCGTGCGTACATGAGGAGGACCACCATGACCTTACGTTGTCACCAGTGAAGTCTCGCATTACCTGACCCAGCCCACCCCACCCCCCCAACCCCCACCCCCCCACCCTCCCTACCCTTTGCAAAAAGGATTCTCGTGCTAAAAACTGAGTATGTTTTCCCGCGTTTCTTGTAATCCAATAAGCGCTGCAAAGTCCTCTAACTGGCGGCAAAAATTGGACTAACTCTATGTATAGAAATGGCAAAGGCAATTATCCCGGTGTGGAAAGTTCCATTTGTCGCCACGGTCGCCGTTTTTTGTGAACAAATCTAATTATTGGACATTCCACACTAAGTTCACACTGCTTGTAGGAACACATCATCTAACCATACCAGGATGCTTAGGGCAAACGTGACACACACGTATGTATATATATATATATATATATATATATACATATATATATATATATATATATATATATATATATATATATATATATATATATATATATATATATATATATATATATATATTGGAAAGGATCACAATTTTGCGCGTGATCAAGATGTTCCTATGTGTCTCCCCTGATGATGTGATTATTACACGAAAGTGCACTTGGGAACTTTTCGTGTTTCATTTTCCCCGTGGACTCATAGGAATATATATATATATATATATATATATATATATATATATATATATATATATATATATATATATATATATATATATAGTATCATCTTATGTATATCATATTTTCCAGTTCAGAAACGTTCATCTCAGATCAGGGTCAGGGTTCGAGACCCGCCCGGCGTCATATGGCCCACAGTCAGGACCGCTCCTCATCGTTGTTGTCTGTTCCTCCCGCCATCATCCATGCATGACCCGACACCAGTCATGCGGTACAGAGGGCAACTATAACAACGTTCATCGTTGAACTGTATCTCTAGGTTATCAACAAGTCAGTGGAATGAGAGAGTTGATCAACGTAAATAAATACACCAGAAGTGTAATGGTTGTTGACCCACGCCGGGTGTGGTCCCACACCCCAGACCAACGGCCATGAAGATGTCATAACCCAGCACCAGAGCAGGTCAAGGTCATAACCCAGCACCAGAGCAGGTCAAGGTCATAACATCCACCCTGCTCCCAAACATCCATCCTGCACCCAAACATCCATCCTGCTCCCAAACATCCATCCTGCTCCCAAACATCCATCCTGCTCCCAAACATCCACCCTGCTCCCAAACATCCATCCTGCTCCCAAACATCCATCCTGCTCCCAAACATCCATCCTGCTCCCAAACATCCATCCTGCTCCCAAACATCCATCCTGCACCCAAACAACCATCCTGCTCCCAAACACCCATCCTGCTCCCAAACATCCATCCTGCTCCCAAACATCCATCCTGCTCCCAAACATCCATCCTGCTCCCAAACATCCATCCTGCTCCCAAACATCCATCCTGCTCCCAAACATCCATCCTGCTCCCAAACATCCATCCTGCTCCCAAACATCCATCCTGCTCCCAAACATCCATCCTGCTCCCAAACACCCATCCTGCTCCCAAACATCCATCCTGCTCCCAAACATCCATCCTGCTCCCAAACATCCATCCTGCTCCCAAACATCCATCCTGCTCCCAAACATCCACCCTGCTCCCAAACATCCATCCTGCTCCCAAACATCCATCCTGCTCCCAAACATCCATCCTGCTCCCAAACATCCATCCTGCTCCCAAACATCCATCCTGCTCCCAAACATCCATCCTGCACCCAAACATCCATCCTGCTCCCAAACATCCATCCTGCTCCCAAACATCCATCCTGCTCCCAAACATCCATCCTGCTCCCAAACATCCATCCTGCTCCCAAACATCCATCCTGCTCCCAAACATCCACCCTGCTCCCAAACATCCACCCTGCTCCCAAACATCCATCCTGCTCCCAAACACCCATCCTGCTCCCAAACATCCATCCTGCTCCCAAACATCCATCCTGCTCCCAAACATCCATCCTGCTCCCAAACATCCATCCTGCTCCCAAACATCCATCCTGCTCCCAAACATCCACCCTGCTCCCAAACATCCATCCTGCTCCCAAACATCCATCCTGCTCCCAAACATCCATCCTGCTCCCAAACATCCATCCTGCTCCCAAACATCCATCCTGCTCCCAAACATCCATCCTGCACCCAAACATCCATCCTGCTCCCAAACATCCATCCTGCTCCCAAACACCCATCCTGCTCCCAAACATCCATCCTGCTCCCAAACATCCATCCTGCTCCCAAACATCCATCCTGCTCCCAAACATCCACCCTGCTCCCAAACATCCATCCTGCTCCCAAACATCCATCCTGCTCCCAAACATCCATCCTGCTCCCAAACATCCATCCTGCTCCCAAACATCCATCCTGCTCCCAAACATCCATCCTGCTCCCAAACATCCATCCTGCTCCCAAACATCCATCCTGCTCCCAAACATCCATCCTGCTCCCAAACATCCATCCTGCTCCCAAACATCCATCCTGCTCCCAAACATCCATCCTGCTCCCAAACATCCATCCTGCTCCCAAACATCCATCCTGCACCCAAACATCCATCCTGCACCCAAACATCCATCCTGCTCCCAAACATCCATCCTGCACCCATGCCAGCATCAATTACTTAACCAATATACAAATATTAAAGGAATCATTCCATAACCAGTTAACTTATGCAATTGCATTTCACTTAAATCTTGTTTTTTGTACAAAAAATATTCACTGGATCCAGCTTAAAAGTCATCCAGCAATTCCCTGTTTTCCAATGTTTTCAGAACAGAGTTTGAGGAATGACTGTGATACAGAGACATGATCTGTGTGCTACAGTGAGGCCAGCCTCCACCACTGCAACCTCCAGGTGCCTCCACCACTACAACCTCCAGGTGCCTCCACCACTACAACCTCCAGGTGCCTCCACCACTACAACCTCCAGGGGCCTCCACCACTGCAACCTCCAGGTGCCTCCACCACTACAACCTCCAGGTGCCTCCACCACTACAACCTCCAGGGGCCTCCACCACTACAACCTCCAGGTGCCTCCATCATTACAACCTCCAGGTGCCTCCATCATTACAACCTCCAGGGGCCTCCATCATTACAACCTCCAGGTGCCTCCACCACTACAACCTCCAGGTGCCTCCACCACTACAACCTCCAGGTGCCTCCACCACTACAACCTCCAGGTGCCTCCACCACTACAACCTCCAGGTGCCTCCACCACTACAACCTCCAGATGCCTCCACCACTACAACCTCCAGGTGCCTCCACCACTACAACTAGATCATCTCCAGTCTGGTCACCGCGCCGACTGAAGCACAAGGAGCTAATAGAGAAGGTCCAAAGGAGGGTTGTAAACATGATACCAGAATTAAGAGAAGATGACTAACAGCAATGGTTGAAGGCCTTGAATTTACCCACTACAGAAGAGAAAAGAGTCGGGAGTGACTTGATCAAATACTTTAAGGTTGCATAGAAACTCAGTGACCTGGACAGTGAACAGTTCTTCGAAAGATGCTGGGATAGAACAACCAGAGGACAGAACATGCTGGGATAGAACAACCAGAGGACAGAACATGCTGGGATAGAACAACCAGAGGATAGAACATGCTGGGATAGAACAACCAGAGGACAGAACATGCTGGGATAGAACAACCAGAGGACAGAACATGCTGGGATAGAACAACCAGAGGATAGAACATGCTAGGATAGAACAACCAGAGGATAGAACATGCTAGGATAGAACAACCAGAAGACAGAACATGGAATTAAAAAGTTATAGTAAAGTATATCAAAAAGTACTTTTATAGTATAAGAGTTGTAGATAACACGAATAAATCGGAAAATAAGACAGTGAACATTAGTAAGTTATACAACACAAGAGATGGGGCTCCACGAAGGTAACACTCCCCCCCCCCTCCCCCCACTGTACACATGAGTAATTACACAGACACACACACACACACACACACACACACACACACACACACACACACACACACACACACCTTCAAAGATCTGAAGCAACATCCATCTCAAGGCTAACTCACACCTCATCCTTGAGGTCCATCATCCACCTACTCCTCGAAATCCCCCCCCCCCCCGCCCTTCGAGTGTGACTTGAGTGTGAGCTGTGATCTCTCTCTCTCTCTCTCTCTCTCTCTCTCTCTCTCTCTCTCTCTCTCTCTCTCTCTCTCTCTCTCTCTCTCTCTCTCCAAGTGCATTTCACGTGTGTGTCGAACCTCTATACTTTTGTCCTAACTCCTTGGCCACCACATCACCCACCAGGTCCACCACATCACCCACCAGGTCCACCACATCACCCAGCAGGTCCACCACATCACCCAGCAGGTCCACCACATCACCCACCAGGTCCACCACATCACCCACCAGGTCCACCACATCACCCAGCAGGTCCACCACACTACATACCAGGCCCATCACACTACCAACCAGGTCCACTGAATATATGTGTCACAACCACACTAACCATTACCACATATGTGTCACAACCACACTAACCATTACCACATATGTGTCACAACCACACTACCACATATGTGTCACAACCACACTACCACATATGTGTCACAACCACACTACCACATATGTGTCACAACCACACTACCACATACGTGTCACAACCACACTACCACATATGTGTCACAACCACACTACCACATATGTGTCACAACCACACTACCACATATGTGTCACAAATGTACTGAACTCCGGAAACTACCCGATACATCGTACCGTAACACTACGTGTCTTATCCTCCGTCTGTGGCCATGCGTCACATAGGTCACATACGTCACATAGATCACATAGGTCACATAGGTCACATCGTGTCATAAATACAATTCAGAAAACAGCGGTTAAGTTTGGTGAACCCGGACATCTGTCACTGTTTGTTGCTAAAACGGGAAACACACGTTCGAGCCCCGAGGACCTCATTCAAGGGGAACTGGACACGTTTCTTTAAAGGGTAAGTAATGGTTTGTGGTATGCAGGCGTACGGGACGCGAACAGGGACAACCTCAAGGATCAGGTACATCGAGACAACATGCTGCCCCACAGAAGGGACAGCAAAGGTTATGGCTATAAGCAAGGAAAATCATTCCATGTTGACTACAATGATGCGAGACTGTGCATCGAATATAAACACTCCAGATGGAAAGGAGATGGTGTTGTACCGTCCCACATGATGCGAGACTGTGCATCGAATATAAACACTCCAGATGGAAAGGAGATGGTGTTGTACCGTCCCACATGATGCGAGACTGTGCATCGAATATAAACACTCCAGATGAAACAGTAGATGGTGTTGTACCGTCCCATATGTGACATGTCTCCCACAGCTCAGGAAGTCATCACCAACCATCCTTCATGTTGACTGACGCAAGTGACAAACCCACACTGATGTATCAGTGCCAGTGACTGACGCAAGTGACAAACCCACACTGATGTATCAGTGCCAGTGACTGACGCAAGTGACAAACCCACACTGATGTATCAGTGCCAGTGACTGACGCAAGTGACAAACCCACACTGATGTTATCAGTGCCAGTGACTGACGCAAGTGACAAACCCACACTGATGTTATCAGTGCCAGTGACTGACGCAAGTGACAAACCCACACTGATGTATCAGTGCCAGTGACTGACTAGGAAGAGCTTAACCAAACCCTCTTAATGGCTGTGATATTCCCTCTCTGTACTCCATAATATTCCCTCTCTGTACTCCATGATATTCCCTCTCTGTACTCCATAATATTCCCTCTCTGTACTCCATAATATTCCCTCTCTGTACTCCATAATATTCCCTCTCTGTACTCCATAATATTCCCTCTCTGTACTCCATAATATTCCCTCTCTGTTCTCCATAATATTCCCTCTCTGTACTCCATGATATCCCCTCTCTGTACTCCATAATATTCCCTCTCTGTTCTCCATAATATTCCCTCTCTGTACTCCATGATATTCCCTCTCTGTACTCCATAATATTCCCTCTCTGTACTCCATAATATTCCCTCTCTGTACTCCATAATATTCCCTCTCTGTACTCCATAATATTCCCTCTCTGTACTCCATAATATTCCCTCTCTGTACTCCATAATATTCCCTCTCTGTTCTCCATAATATTCCCTCTCTGTACTCCATGATATTCCCTCTCTGTACTCCATAATATTCCCTCTCTGTACTCCATAATATTCCCTCTCTGTACTCCATAATATTCCCTCTCTGTACTCCATAATATTCCCTCTCTGTACTCCATAATATTCCCTCTCTGTACTCCATAATATTCCCTCTCTGTACTCCATAATATTCCCTCTCTGTACTCCATAATATTCCCTCTCTGTACTCCATAATATTCCCTCTCTGTACTCCATAATATTCCCTCTCTGTACTCCATAATACTCCCTCTCTGTACTCCATAATATTCCCTCTCTGTACTCCATAATATTCCCTCTCTGTACTCCATAATATTCCCTCTCTGTACTCCATAATATTCCCTCTCTGTTCTCCATAATATTCCCTCTCTGTACTCCATGATATTCCCTCTCTGTACTCCATAATATTCCCTCTCTGTACTCCATAATATTCCCTCTCTGTACTCCAGAATATTCCCTCTCTGTACTCCATAATATTCCCTCTCTGTACTCCATGATATTCCCTCTCTGTACTCCATAATATTCCCTCTCTGTACTCCATAATATTCCCTCTCTGTACTTCATGATATTCTGTCTCTGTACTCCATGATATTCTGTCTCTGTAAGGTCTGTGATATTCTGTCTCTGTAAGATCTATGATATTCTGTCTCTGTAATGTCTGTGATATTCTGTCTCTGTAAGATCTATGATATTCTGTCTCTGTAATGTCTGTGATATTCTGTCTCTGTAATGTCTGTGATATTCTGTGTCTGTAAGGTCTGTGATATTCTGTCTCTGTAAGATCTATGATATTCTGTCTCTGTAAGGTCTGTGATATTCTGTCTCTGTAATGTCTGTGATATTCTGTGTCTGTAAGGTCTGTGATATTCTGTCTCTGTAAGGTTTATGATATCATGATTGTGTAATGTCTATGATATTCTGTCTCTGTAATGTCTATGATATTCTGTCCCTGTAAGGTCTAGGGTATTCTGTTTGTGTCCTGTCTATGATAGTCTGTCTGTGAGAATATCTTTAATATTCCATCTCACTTCAAAACACAAACACTTTGAAGTGAACATTCAATATCATTGTTAACTGTTGTGTAAATAAGTAATTACGTAATTACCTCATCCCGACCATGTACTCTCACTGACCGACGCTACAATAACTATTCCATGAAAATGTTCTGAAAAAATATTTGGTGAACTTCAGATCCATTCAAGATTAAGTGACCACTGTGGCTGACATGTGTTGGTGAAGACACCTCATCAAATATGAACCCCTCCCCTCCCCCCCCCCCCCAACACCATAACACAACCATTGATTGCTTAAGAAAAAAGCCAAATGAACAATATATGATTCACAAACACAGGGAACACCATTTACCCCCAGAGCTGGGTCTGGCACCTTACCTTACGATGGTTTGGGAGGTCTTCTCCCCCGCCACCTGGGTATGGCACTTTACCTTACGATGCTTTGGGAGGTCTTCTACCCCCACACCTGGGTCTGGCACCTTACCTTACGATGGTTTGGGAGGTCTTCTACCCCCACACCTGGGTCTGGCACCTTACCTTACCTTACGATGGTTTGGGAGGTCTTCTACCCCCACAGCTGCGTCTGGCACCTTACCTTATCTTACGATGGTATGGGAGGTCTTCTACCCCACACCTGGGTATGGCACATTACCTAACCTTACGATGGTTTGGGAGGTCTTCTACCCCCACACCTGCGTCTGGCACCTTACCTTACCTTACGATGGTATGGGAGGTCTTCTGCCCCCACACCTAGGTCTGGCACCTTACCTTACCTTACGATGGTTTGGGAGGTCTTCTACCCCACACCTGGGTATGGCACCTTACCTAACCTTACGATGCTTTGGGAGGTCTTCTACCCCCACACCTGCGTCTGGCACCTTACCTTACCTTACGATGGTATGGGAGGTCTTCTACCCCCACACCTGGGTCTGGCACCTTACCTTACCTTACGATGGTATGGGAGGTCTTCTACCCCACACCTGGGTATGGCACATTACCTAACCTTACGATGGTTTGGGAGGTCTTCTACCCCCACACCTGCGTCTGGCACCTTACCTTACCTTACGATGGTATGGGAGGTCTTCTACCCCCACACCTGGGTCTGGCACCTTACCTTACCTTACGATGGTATGGGAGGTCTTCTACCCCCACACCTGCGTCTGGCACCTTACCTTACCTTACGATGGTTTGGGAGGTCTTCTACCCCCACACCTGGGTCTGGCACCTTACCTTACCTTACGAATGATAAAGACAGAGGTCACATTAGGTCAGAAGCATGGGTCACATCCCTCAGCATCTCGTCAACACTGAGTGACACCAAGTATGCAGTCCCTGACTGTTGATCTAGATATCCTGGCAGTGAACACGTCCTCTGCTAGCCTGCCCAACATGAGGTCAGAACTGGGGACGTCGGGGTGTCGTGGTCAGCCATATGTTCATAAGTAGAGTGCCCACGTTCGAGGCCAATAGACGACACGTCAATGAAAGGTTCAGATGGCTGACATCCACCATGGGTTCATCACCAGCTGGTTAACTCCCACATGGATGGGTCGGCAGCTGTACATAATGCCACAATAACCTTCACCTCTTGTTGTGAAGGTGGTGTTGGTTGTAGCAATAGTGGTAGTAGTAGTAGTAGTAGTAGTAGTAGTAGTAGTAGTAGTAGTAGTAGTAGTAGTAGTAGTAGGAGTAGTTGCAAAATAGTAATGGTTGAACTACCGAAGTGGCCAATATGGGAATAACATTACTGATGGTAATATTTACCGCTTCACTGACCTACCTCCATACAGCAGGTCAGGTGAGGGCAGGGGTCCTCACCTGACCTACCTCCATACAGCAGGTCAGGTGGAGACAGGGGGTCGCCATCTGACCTGCCCTGGGAACCAGCTGTCCACGACTCACTCCCTCCACCTGACCTGCCCTGGGAACCAGCTCTCCACGACTCACTCCCTCCACCTGACCTGCCCTGGGAACCAGCTCTCCACGACTCACTCCCTCCACCTGACCTGCCCTGGGAACCAGCTCTCCACGACTCACTCCCTCCACCTGACCTGCCCTGGGAACCAGCTCTCCACGACTCACCTGACCTGCCTCTCTCTACCTGACGCAACAGCTTCCTGCAGCAGCTGCTGCACCTTGTTCCTGGGGCGGCTCAGCAGGGGGAACAGCTCCTCTTACTTGTGGTAGCACCACCAGGGAGCCACTAGAAGACACCACTCGAACAGAAGTAGGGGTGAACAACACCAAGAAAAGCAGTAACAGCAGCAGTAACAGCAGCAGTAACAGCAGCAGTAGCAGCAGCAGTAGCAGTAGCAGCAGTAGCAGCAGGAGGAGGAGGAGGGCGGGTGGGAGCAGTGAAAGCCCCAGCAGAGAGCACATGACATATACATGTAGCGTCCCGACCGACACACATGACCCATCTACCTGCCTGCTGCCTGAGTGCCTGCCACGAGAGAGAGAGAGAGAGAGAGAGAGAGAGAGAGAGAGAGAGAGAGAGAGAGAGAGAGAGAGAGAGAGAGAGAGAGAGAGAGAGAGTGAGGAGGCTCAGGTCCTCACCGCCTGGAGTTGCTCAACATCATATTTTCTTCAGTTCCTGTTCGTTTCCCTGCCCAGTGGGGCCCTTCACCTCACACTGGGGAGACACTGCTAACAAACATCTTGTCCCATTATATAACATAGGCGTTACCGGACTCCGCCAACGAGAGTGAAAAGTCACCTTCGGTGAGGTTATATCATCAGAGTACAATCTAAGCCGAAAAACTAACTATAAAAGATTCCATCCTTTCCCTGCCACTGACTGTAGCGCAGACATGAAACTGTTGGAACCCCTGGTGGAGGGTCTTTGGGTTGTATAAATAATAATAATAATAATAATAATAATAATAATAATAATAATAATAATAATTATAATAATGCTAATAATAACAATAATAATAATAATAATAATAATAATAATAATAATAATAATAATAATAATAACAAAAATGGGTATGTTTGAAGGAATAGTGGTTCCAACAATGTTGTATGGTTGCGAGGCGTGGGCTATGGATAGAGTTGTGCGCAGGAGGATGGATGTGCTGGAAATGAGATGTTTGAGGACAATGTGTGGTGTGAGGTGGTTTGATCGAGTAAGTAACGTAAGGGTAAGAGAGATGTGTGGAAATAAAAAGAGCGTGGTTGAGAGAGCAGAAGAGGGTGTTTTGAAATGGTTCGGGCACATGGAGAGAATGAGTGAGGAAAGATTGACCAAGAGAATATATGTGTCGGAGGTGGAGGGAACGAGGAGAAGAGGGAGACCAAATTGGAGGTGGAAAGATGGAGTGAAAAAGATTTTGTATGATCGGGGCCTGAACATGCAGGAGGGTGAAAGGAAGGCAAGGAATAGAGTGAATTGGAGCGATGTGGTATACCGGGGTTGACGTGCTGTCAGTGGATTGAATCAAGGCATGTGAAGCATCTGGGGTAAACCATGGAAAGCTGTGTAGGTATGTATATTTGCGTGTGTGGACGTATGTATATACATGTGTATGGGAGTGGGTTGGGCCATTTCTTTCGTCTGTTTCCTTGCGCTACCTCGCAAACGCGGGAGACAGCGACAAAGCAAAAAAAAAAAAAAAAATAATAACAATAACAATGATTAGTGTTACAACAGTTTGTGTTGGTGTACATGGTTCAGAAGGTGATCCACAATGTAACATCCACTCTTTACTGGAAACCTCAAATTACGGGAATAGCTAAGTCTGCCTCTAAGAAGCAAGGTGTCCTGTTTAGATGTCGAAACTTCTTTTCTTCTGAACATTTGCTTCGTTTATACAAGGGATTGATTCGTCCTTGTATGGAGTACTGTCCCCACGTTTGGGGTGGTTCTAGCTGTGCATATTTACTTGACAGGGTTGAGTCGAAAGCGATCTGACTCATAAACTGTCCCAGGCTAACTTCCAAACTTAACCCCCTTGCCCTACGCCACAACGTAGGTTCACTTTCCCTCTTCTATAGGTATTACTTTGGTTTTTGCTCCCAAGAGCTTGTGTGCCCCCACCACTAGCTAAACCACGCAATACTCGGCAAGCTGCTGCGTCTCATGATTATTGTGTGGACATCAGCAACTCAAAGGTGGGCCGTTTTGATACCTGTTTCTTTCCCTACACGTCGAAGCTTTGGAACTCTCTACCTTTCATGTCTTTCCCAATAACTATGACCTGACACATTTCACAAGACAGGTCTTTCACTTCCTCCAAAATTTGTAAACACTTTCCCTTGTCTTTTCTTTTTCCGTTTGCCATTCTATCTTTCAATTAAGGTCCGGCCTTGATGTGGACTTCTATCCGTGACTGGAACCTTCATCTTGAAGAAAAGAACTGACATCATTCAGAGCCTCAATTAACCCGAAGTCACTTTACTGAGACTACGCGTGCTTGTATGCTTTCGGAGGCTCCTCACCTCTTGATGCTCTCTTACTAAAGATGGAATTCCTGAAGTCACTTTACTGAATCTATCGTATCTACTTTACAGCTTCTTCTCTACTTAGTCTCACTAAAGAAGCTTTAGCTCCTGACCTCACTCAACTAAAGCTTCGCCACTTAGATTGACTAATGAGGCTTCACAAACAGGTATCTCACTGAGTGTCACCAACACGTCTCCACTTTACTGAAGTTTCACATTACAGCTTCACGTCACTGAAGCCTCGAAAGCCACCGTCACCAGCGTGAGGTTTCGCTACAATGTAAGGGTAGTTCGCCTTCTGCCGCTCAACAACGCTTTAGTAAAAATTCAACTTCCGTAGAAAATGGCGCAGCTTTTCACCAACGTGTACATGAATTAACCAAACCATCAGAGTAAAAATCTTTACACAAATATTTCACATTTACAAACTTCACTCCGAAATGCAGGGTCGAGATGGAAGGTCCAGGGTCGAGATGGAAGGTCCAGGGTCGAGATGGAAGGTCCAGGGTCGTGATGGAAAATCCATGGTCGTGATGGAAGGTCCAGGGTCGTGATGGAAGGTCCAGGGTCGAGATGGAAGGTTCAGGGTCGAGATGGAAGGTCCAGGGTCGAGATGGAAGGTCCAGGGTCGTGATGGAAGGACCAGGGTCGTGATGGAAGGTCCAGGGTCGAGATGGAAGGTCCAGGGTCGTGATGGAAGGTCCAGGGTCGTGATGGAAGGTCCAGGGTCGAGATGGAAGGTCCAGGGTCGTGATGGAAGGTCCAGGGTCGAGATGGAAGGTCCAGGGTCGTGATGGAAGGTCCAGGGTCGAGATGGAAGGTCCAGGGTCGTGATGGAAGGTCCAGGGTCGAGATGGAAGGTCCAGGGTCGTGATGGAAGGACCAGGGTCGTGATGGAAGGTCCAGGGTCGAGATGGAAGGTCCAGGGTCGTGATGGAAGGTCCAGGGTCGAGATGGAAGGACCAGGGTCGTGATGGAAGGTCCAGGGTCGAGATGGAAGGTCCAGGGTCGTGATGGAAGGTCCAGGGTCGAGATGGAAGGTCCAGGGTCGTGATGGAAGGTCAAGGGTCGTGATGGAAGGTTGTGGTGAATCAAATCTGTTTCTGGTAACATGGACGACTGAGGAGAGTGGCAGATAACTACAGCTCCTCCTGTTATCTTCTTCTGCTGATGCTGCCTCGCGCAGGAAGATGACACCTGGCGAACTCTGCCACCACCGTCGCCAAACCAGTTGTGAATGTTGTTGTTATTGGACATAACGGCTTGCAACTACTGGATGGTCATTAAGCCAGACGTCATTAACCTACGTTAAACAACTATAATGACAAGTGATCCTTATGGAGGCCACCTGGTCTTGCACTGTCGCATCTGAAGATGACGGTCTAGCCTTCGTACATGTGGTCATCAAGTGTCGTACGCAAGGATGCCACTCTGGCCTTCGTACTCCTCCTTGTCAGTTGTCGTACTCATGCAAGGTGTTGTTCTCCTGATAATAATTTGTCGAACATAAAGCTTCTATCCTTCACTCTTCCATGATTACACAAATCCCAACGTGAACGAAGAGATATGAACCAAGTATGTTACCTCCCACTACAAAAATATCTGACACATGATGGAAATTCTAATATTTTTATGAAGCTCTGGTAACAAACACAGTTTAAATGTATCTTGTTTCAGATTTGTCGTTTTTCTTTATTTCTACACATAACACATGATCCCAATACACAGTTCTTTGCTGCACTACTGAATTATGACAGTCTGCATCTGTACCGGTGTTCCCTAACACTATCCAGCTCTGTGTAATATTGAATGTTACGATCTGATATGAAATCCGGTGTGTGTGTGTGTGTGTGTGTGTGTGTGTGTGTGTGTGTGTGTGTGAGGACAATGAAGCAGTAGCTGATTGGTGTAATCATTGTACCCTGGGTAAGAGGGATCTTGTTTATGGTGCTGGAGAGGTTGGTGGAGGGAGATGGAAGTAATCTCCCCCTTTCTTCCTGGCTGAGGATCCGGCTAGTGTGCCGTCCTCCTGTGTGGCACAGCGCCCCTGCCTCCACGGTGGAGTGTGGCAGTGTGTATGAGGCTTGTTTGCACCTGACCGTCACCACCTGGACACACACACACACCTTGTCTCTCGCTCAGGAACTTCCTCCTCAGCAGTATCATGTACACTACATCACACACCACATTCCTTAGCACAGGTTCCATGTCTCCTTTCTTAAAGATTGCTATAACGTTTGCCCCATGTCATCACCTACGTATTTTACAGTTCTCTCTATGTGGCGGAGACAGTATGTGGTGGTGGCAGAATGTGGTGGAGACAGTATGGGGTGGTGTCAGTATGTCGTGGTGCCAGTATGTGGTGCTGGTAGTATGTCGTGGTAGCAGTATGGGGTGGTGACAGCATGTCTTGGTGTCAGTATGTGGTGGTGGTAGTATGTGGTGGTGGCAGTGTTTGGTGGTAACTTTCTGGTAGTGTCAGTATGTGGTGTTGGTGTCAGTGTCTGGTCGTGTTAAATGCCACACACACACACACACACACACACACACACACACACACACACACACACACACACAACATCACTGCACTTCCTGACCTGTGGTCTCCAAGATGAGCATAGCTGGCTTCCTGAAAGCTGAGGCAGCTACCAGCACTACCAGCAGTGACTACCACCACTAGACACAGCAGCTACCACCACTACCACCACCAGACACAGCACCTACCACCACTACCACCATCAGACACCATCAACCACTCAACCTTCACATTATAACGTAACGTTTGACTGGTGACGCTCAGGTAGGGTGTCCTTGTGGTGTTACCTTGAGGTATGTACCTGCCTGCCTCCCTGCCTCCCTGCCTGCCTGCCTCCCTGCCTGCCTGCCTCCCTGCCTGCCTGCCTCCTGCCTGCCTCCCTGCCTGCCTGCCTGCCTCCCTGCCTGCCTCCCTGCCTCCTGCCTGCCTCCCTCCCTGCCTGCCTCCCTGCCTGCCTCCCTCCCTCCCTGCCTCCCTGCCTGCTTCCCTGCCTGCCTGCCTCCCTGCCTCCTGCCTCCCTCCCTCCCTGCCTCCCTGCCTGCCTCCCTGCCTCCTGCCTCCCTGCCTGCCTGCGTCTTCCTACCATGAGGGGGGGATCTCCTCCCCCTCTCTCAGCCTCTCCACCCCAGCAAGCCGGTAGGGAGAGCAAAGCAAGACCTCTTCCCAGCCCTGATCTCTCTCTCTCTCTCTCTCTCTCTCTCTCTCTCTCTCTCTCTCTCTCTCTCTCTCTCTCTCTCTCCCCGGCGGAAAAGAGATGCAGGAACAAGGATAAAAAGAGGAGAAAAGATACTCCGAGTAAAGGGGACCACCGGATGAGATAAGACAGAAAGACGTAAGAGCAAAACTGAAAATGTGAAATGAGAGAGAGAGAGAGAGAGAGAGAGAGAGAGAGAGAGAGAGAGAGAGAGAGAGAGAGAGAGAGAGAGAGAGAGAGAGAGAGAGAGAGATAATAGTTCCGACAGTTAACAAGAATTGTGTCGTGTAAGTTGTTCCCAAGTGTGATTCTGGCCAGAGTAAGTGTTGACCATGTGATTCTGGCCAGAGTAAGTGTTGACCATGTGATTCTGGCCAGAGTAAGTGTTGACCATGTGATTCTGGCCAGAGTAAGTGTTGACCATGTGATTCTGGCCAGAGTAAGTGTTGACCATGTGATTCTGGCCACACCAGGTGTTGACCATGTGATTCTGGCCACACCAGGTGTTGACCATGTGATTCTGGCCACACCAGGTGTTGACCATGTGATTCTGGCCACACCAGGTGTTGACCATGTGACTCTGGCCACACCAGGTGTTGACCATGTGACTCTGGCCACACCAGGTGTTGACCATGTGACTCTGGCCACACTAGGTGTTGACCATGTGATTCTGGCCACACCAGGTGTTGACCATGTGATTCTGGCCACACCAGGTGTTGACCATGTGACTCTGGCCACACCAGGTGTTGACCATGTGACTCTGGCCACCGCTACATCAAGATAATGCGAGGTCTTTCCTGCAGCAGAGAAGAAGAAGAGGAGGAAGAATCAAGAACTTAATCAATAATAGTGAGGAAGAGTTCATCATTGTGTCACTACATCAACGTCAACACATCAACCACCAGATTATGGAATCATTCACAGGATAATCTACGGAGGAAGACATCAGTAAGAGGTTAGGAAAGATACATCCCTATCCTCCAGCTTCCACTTAAACTTCACAAATATGCAAATCCCAGAGATCAGTTCAGGAAGGAACGAAACGACGGAACGGACGGGCGATGTCAACACTCGAGAAGAAATGACTGGAATGAATCATCAGGACACAAATGGACATGAAACACAATGATCTGGTGAGGCGTCTGGAAGGTACAATATTAAATCACATTTTTTTTCATCTGCAATTCTTTGATCTCACTCCATCACGACCGAGCAGGAAGCATCGTCCTTCTACTCTGCCCTCCATCTATACACTCCCTCCCAGCAGACCCTCCACCACTCACCCCCAACCTCCACCACCCATCCCCAACCTCCATCACTCACCCCCAACCTCCACCACCCATCCCCAACCTCCACCACCCACCTCCAACCTCCACCCACCCACCCCCAACCTCCACCACCCACCCCCAACCTCCACCCACCCACCTTCCACACGGTAAAATGAAAAAAAAAAAGATGGGGACAATATAAATACATATTCGCGGCGCCTGGAGAGACTCAATTAGGACGAACACACTAACCAAAGCTCAACTAATTTCGACTCTCTTACGGCGCGGAAATGAGCGTGATATTGCCAAAGGTGTGGCCGGCCGGGCGTGGACTGGCCCGCCTCAAAGACCGCCATTAAACAAGAGTGAGAAGAACAGCCTCTTTGTCTGTGTGTCTGTGGGAGGGAAGAGGGAAGAGGGAGGGAGGGGGTTGATGTTTCTGTGTGTGTCTGTGGAGGTGGGGAGGGTGCTTCTGTGTGTCTGGGCCCAGGTTGCAGGGCTGGGTCGATGGTCGACCAAGCTGTTGGGGGCAGCAGACCCACACCTTGGCTGGTGTGGGAGAGTTTGTAAATATTCGTCCAGGTTACTCTGCTGTGCATCTCATGGTGCTTCTGATGGAGAGTCTTGAACCCCGGATGCTTAAGGTGTTTTCTCTTGTTGTTGTTACTTTTTTGGATTTCAGAGGCAGCAACTTCGGGTCTTCCTTACTTGTCGTGTCACTAGGAAGTTATTCCCGCGTGTAAGCTGAGCACTAAGCCTTGAGTACCTAGCCTGGGTACAATACCTAAGTTACGATGGTATATCAATCCCGACTGCGCTCCAGGAAGGACAGCCTCAGCGATTTCAGCCGTTTTCGGTTTGAGATCCTTTGCCACGTTTTGTATGAGCCACGAAAGATCTCTGGATCTCTGGACACTTTCTAACTCTGCAGCTTTGAATGCCTTGTAAAGTGATGTTATAACACCACGACACTCTATTCGTGAGAGAATTAACAACTTCAAAATAATTTTCTTTGACTTTTTTTTTCCCTTGTCTTGAAAGTCCGCAGGATCCATCCCATCATATTTCTTTTGAAAGCAACTCTTGTTTTGCTGTGTTCGCTGAAGGTCAGGTCATTAGACATTATCGTTCCGATATATTTCACATAATTCAATCGGTTTATAACTGTTTTTATGTCCATAATGTATTGTGTAATGTTTATGTCCATAATGTATTGTGTAATGTTTTTTATCTCATTTCCCCACACAGAAGTTCACTGAAGAGCATGCTGTTCTCGGTGGCCCACTGGAAAACGTCTACATATTTGAGTCTCCTTGTAGCCTTTCAGCATCCTCTATTGATGTGATTTTCATACTTTTTCTTGTACCATTTGCAAAAAAATGATAGAAAACTGTGGCTCTTGCTCGCGTCAATGTCATATATAAGCATGAAGAACAGGAGGGGTGCAAGTATAGTTTCCTAGTGGGACAGCTTTTTACCGTGAAGGCACCACAGATGGCATAGCTTACAATTATTTGTTGTGATCTGTTAGACAAAAGTTGTACATTCATCTCCCAGTGTTTCCAATTATTCCCTTCTTACGCATTATATGTGTTAGGTCTCACTACAGCGACCCACTTTCGCTCCACAAAGTTTTATCTTACCGATGACGCCCTGACTTGGTTGCAAGTCACAACAGGTTACTTCACCTGACCTAATAATCCTAAAAGAAATGAGTTTGTTGCCTAACCTACGGCCGACCCTGTGATATTTCCCAGCGACGTCCATACTCAACGTTCGGCGGTGGCAGACCAGAAGATGTCGCTGCAACTGTAGATGACCTGACCTTTTCCATTAGAAGCGCCGCTCTCACTCCCCCAGCATGGAGAGAGGTCAGGGCTTGCGACATTAGACTTCGACGACGTGATCTTCCTGCTTCTTATCTACCCGGGTATCACAGCAGGAAGGCTGACAGGTAGTTGACTCGCTTTAGACAAGTACACCACTCCAGTACGTGAAGTCTTGGCCATGTGACACCAGACTCAAGCCGCCCTTCGTGCGTCTCCAAACATCAGTAAACGTGCAAACGTGACTCCTGATGTTTCATCTTCCTGGAAGGTCTTGTTGTGGTACCTCATCTCTGACGTCCACCTTCGGCAGGACTCGCGTGGAACATCGCCTCCGCCCGTCATGAGCAGCAGCTGTAACAGCAAGGGACCTCTGGCCACGCCCGCGGCACTCCTGCAACCCGAGCACAACCCCGGCAGCCGCCACACACACACACCAGGAGCCGCGGTACGTGCCACACCCACCTCTTCTTACAGGAGCTCCACGTCGACTGGGCAGCCAGGCACTTCTCCTACGTCCTCCTGCTTCATCTGGTATCCTCACCAGCATCACAGGACCCCTGCCAAGTCTCATATTACTCGACCAGTATACTTTACCTTACCTCTTCCTCATCATAACCCTGCACCTTCATTAGTAGCTTATTGCCCCTCCGCTGTCTCCCTGTATGGACCTTAACCAATAAAGCATTGTTGTTGTTGTTGTTGTTGTTGTTGTTGTTGTTCTACTTGTTTCTGTTCCCTCTCACTTATGCCACTGTAACAACCCAAGCAGGAACACGCTCTATAACAACCCAACCAGAACACCCACTATAACAACAAGCAGAACACCCACTATAACAACAACCAGAACACCCACTATAACAACCAGAACACCCACTATAACAACAACCAGAACACCCACTATAACAACCAGAACACCCACTATAACAACCAGAACACCCACTATAACAACAACCAGAACACCCACTATAACAACCAGAACACCCACTATAACAACAACCAGAACAACCCACTATAACAACATGGTCACATTTATCAAAAGCTTTATGCCAAGTGTGAGTAAATCTCATCAGTATTTTTGTTTGTTCTTGTGAACCTCAACAATCATATCCTTGTTGTTAAGCAAACAAGGAAGACATGATCTCGCGCCCTGACACCATGTTGTCCTGGGTCATGTACATTGTTCAGTACCATAATGTCACGTCACTTGGCCTCTCACGACTCGTGTGAAGATCTTAATGATGTGTGACGCTAGTGTTGTAAGTCAACAGTTTTTTTTGTTTTGTGTGTGTGGGTGTGTGTGTGTGGGGGGGAGTGCTATAGCTGCACTTGCGTGGAGTGGAGGGACGTGAGTCAGTGTCAGACTCGGGAATGATGCCAGAATCTTGACGCTTTCCCCAGAGGATGTGTAGTGCACGTCGTGATGAAGGTGTTCTGCATTTCCTTATGAAAGCTGAGTTCCATGAGACCGGGACTGGCTGGGGCTGAGTGCACGGGCGTGCTCTCAGTGTGGAGTGTGTACACTTGGGGGCATCACTGTTTAGGAAAAAGTCTGTTGAGTCACTTTAATGTGGTTTTTGGCTTACTGAACAGCGATTCATATTGCCTTTGTAGAACCTCGACCATGTCCTAGCAGTCATCTGTAAAAATACCTTCTATTCTAAGTGGGCCAATGAAGTAGGTGGTCCACGATGTGCGTTTTGTTTATAAGTATCTTGGGTCATTTCTTATTTCACTGATGACTCGTTCTTCTTCTTCTTCCTTTTTCCTGCGTGACATCATCATGGCTTCATGGTCTAGCATACACGTCCGCCAGTTTGATAGGGTCATCATCTTCCTGTTCAGGATCAGCAGTTTTAGAAGGTATGTCATTCATCTTCGCCTCCTGCAGGATGCTCGTCTTCCTCGTTCTATCCTGGAACATTTGTGCTTCCTTCTCGCTGGTATATGTCTGCTGGAGTGCCACAGTGTGATCATATCAGCACACAACTTCCTGAAGATGAACATAATATGAGGAACAATGAGCCACGAGAGAACCCCACACACCATCTAACACCTGACCTTGACCTGTGGACAACTTTCATCTGGGATGAACATCAGAACTCGAGAGACATTTTCCATTAAACAATAATCTCTTAAGATCGTACAAGATGACGAAGGAGTTTCCCCAGATGGCCAGTGCAGGGGAATTGACGACGGCAGCTGCTGAGAGCTGTTGTGCCAAGGAAGCTGCACATACCAGCGGCAGATCCCACTTGGGAGTGAAAATCCATTTAAGTAATCCGTAGTGAGCTGAGGGGAGTTCCGTAAACATAGTGCATAATACGTGCCTCTCCTGTACCTTCACACACACACACACACACACACACACACACAATCTCTCTCTCTCTCTCTCTCTCTCTCTCTCTCTCTCTCTCTCTCTCTCTCTCTCTCTCTCTCTCTCTCTCTCTATCCATCAAGAACAAACATCCTGCTTTCTCCATGATCAAGCAGACTGTTTGGAACGTCCACAAACAAACCCGTATCAAGCTTTCTCCTTCCCTATGACAAGTGATGACGCCTGAGGGGTAACACACAGTGATGTCTGACTTCATGGTAACGCTTCCCTCGTGGCTCTTGGTAACGCTTCCCTCGTGACTCTTGGTAACGCTTCCCTCGTGGCTCTTGGTAACGCCAATAATGTGTAGGAAAGAAACAGGAGCCACAACTTTTACACCAGCCAACATAACCAACCACATAACAAACAAGAGAAACTGTTGACACGTATAAAAAACTTGGTGGTTGATGAAAGTGATGATACAAATGAAACATGATGCCACACGAAACGGATGTACAGCATGAAACTGATACCAGGAGAAACTAGCATGAAACTGATAATACAAGAAAATATCTAAGTATGAAAGATAAGACTGATGAAACCATCGTAAACTTACGTAAGGCAAGGTATCGTACCAGACCCAGCTGTGGAGGTAGAAGACCTCCCAAACCATCGTAAGGTATACGTAAGGTCAGGTAAGGCAAGGCAAGGTAAGGTATGGCAAGGCAAGGTAAAGTATGGTAAGGTAAGGTAAGGTAAGGTAAGGTAAGGTAAGGTAAGGTAAGGTAAGGTGAGGTAAGGTAAGGTAAGGTAAAGTAAGTTTAGCTAAGGTAAGGTAAGATAAGGTAAGGTAAGGTAAGGTAAAGTAAGTTTAGCTAAGGTAAGGTAAGATAAGGTAAGGTAAGGTAAGGTAAAGTAAGTTTAGCTAAGGTAAGGTAAGGTAAGGTAAGGTGAGGTACATTTTGACATAAGAGGCACCAGTGTTCCTGTGGTGCTGGTGATGATGTTCTTCGTGTTCTTCTGTTGTGGTGTTGGTGATGATGTTCTTCGTGTTCTTCTGTTGTGGTGTTGGTGATGATGATGTTCTTCGTGTTCTTCTGTTGTGGTGTTGGTGATGATGATGTTCTTCGTGTTCTTCTGTTGTGGTGTTGGTGATGATGATGTTCTTCGTGTTCTTCTGTTGTGGTGTTGGTGATGATGATGTTCTTCGTGTTCTTGTGTTGTAAAACTCACACACCTGCGTCAAGCCTGCAGGTGGTGGGTCTTCACCTGGCTCATCACCTCCTGTATTACGACAAACCTACAAGACAAAGGAAGACTTTGCGACAACCTCGCAATTTCGTGGCAATCGCGAAAGGCTGTCGTAGCGGGTCACGGGTCACAGGAGCAAATCCTAGGGTCATGTTGACCTCCTCCTGGGTCACCAGCCAGCAGGAGGGGCGCCAGGTGGTAAACCCTCCTGTAGGAGTCCAGCTGGTGTCGTGACCCAACGTATTTCAAGGAAATTTATTGGAAAGTTCCGAGCGGCTGGATGTGCCACGCACGTTACCATAGCAACGTCTACCGCAACTGGTAAAAATACATATAATTTCTCTGATCATAAAAGTGGCGATTGAGAGAGAGAGAGAGAGAGAGAGAGAGAGAGAGAGAGAGAGAGAGAGAGAGAGAGAGAGTACTTGACTCATTGCATTGCTTCAAGCTTTTCCTCCTGCGCCTTTGAGAGAGAGAGAGAGAGAGAGAGAGAGAGAGAGAGAGAGAGAGAGAGAGAGAGAGAGAGAGAGAGAGAGAGAGAGAGAGAGAGAGAGAGAGAGACAGACAGACAGACAGACAGACAGACAGGTTTCGGGGAAAATCACAGACGCACAGACTCCCTTTGTCTTGCTTGATGTCTTGGGTTACGATCGTCTGTGAGGAGCTGGCTGTGGCCAAGTCTGTGTTGCCACTGACCATGATGTCTGTGTTGCCTTCTAAAGGGATGGTTTGATCCTCACTATCACCCTCACCTTCCCTCACCTTCCCTCACACACTGAGCAATGTTCACACTGCCAGACTGAACACACTTTAGGGACAATCAACCACACTACCTCACACTGTCAACACACTCTTGGTGTTATCACACTACCTCACACTGTCAACACACCCTTGGTGTTATCACACTACCTCACACTGTCAACACACTCTTGGTGTTATCACACTACCTCACACTGTCAACACACTCTTGGTGTTATCACACTACCTCACACTGTCAACACACTCTTGGTGTTATCACACTACCTCACACTGTCAACACACTCTTGGTGTTATCACACTACCTCACACTGTCAACACACTCTTGGTGTTATCACACTACCTCACACTGTCAACACACTCTTGGTGATATCACACTACCTCACACTGTCAACACACTCTTGGTGTTATCACACTACCTCACACTGTCAACACACTCTTGGTGTTATCACACTACCTCACACTGTCAACACACACTTGGTGTTATCACACTACCTCACACTGTCAACGCACACTTGGTGTTATCACACTACCTCACACTGTCAACACACACTTGGTGTTATCACACTACCTCACACTGTCAACACATTATAGACGCGCCTCCAACACACTTCAACTTCTGAAGTCAAAAAGGAAATTAAGCCAATGTTTATTGCAGGTCAGCAACCGTATGTGTGAAGGTGAGTCTGCGATGATGAGAGCGTGAAGGTGAGTGTGTGAGCGCATGTGAGTGAGTGCGTGTGGAGGAGCGTCTCATGGTGAAGGACACGTTGCCGTAGAGTGCAAAAGTGTTTGTGTACAGGAGTGGTGAGTGTGTGACCGATATGATGAGAGTGCGTGGGAGGTGCGTGGGAGGAGTGCTGAGGGAGGACTGTGGGGTGTGGGAGGAGTGCTGTGGAAGGAGTGCTGTGGGAGGAGTGCTGTGGGAGGAATGCTGTGGGAGGAGTGCTGTGGGAGGAATGCTGTGGGAGGAATGCTGTGGGAGGAGTGCTGTGGGAGGAATGCTGTGGAAGGAATGCTGTGGGAGGAGTGCTGTGGGAGGAATGCTGTGGGAGGAATGCTGTGGGAGGAGTGCTGTGGGAGGAGTGCTGTGGGAGGAGTGCTGTGGGAGGAATGCTGTGGGAGGAGTGCTGTGGGAGGAGTGCTGTGGGAGGAATGCTGTGGGAGGAGTGCTGTGGGAGGAGCGCTGTGGGAGGAGTGCTGTGGGAGGAGTGCTGTGGGAGGAGTGCTGTGGGAGGAGTGCTGTGGGAGGAGCGCTGTGGGAGGAGTGCTGTGGGAGGAGTGCTGTGGGAGGAGTGCTGTGGGAGGAATGCTGTGGGAGGAGTGCTGTGGGAGGAATGCTGTGGGAGGAGCGCTGTGGGAGGAGTGCTGTGGGAGGAGCGCTGTGGGAGGACTGCTGTGGGAGGAGCGCTGTGGGAGGACTGCTGTGGGAGGAATGCTGTGGGAGGAGTGCTGTGGGAGGAGCGCTGTGGGAGGAGTGCTGTGGGAGGACTGCTGTGGGAGGAATGCTGTGGGAGGAATGCTGTGGGAGGAGTGCCGTGGGAGGAGTGCTGTGGGAGGAGTGCTGTGGGAGGAATGCTGTGGGAGGAATGCTGTGGGAGGAATGCTGTGGGACGAGTGCTGTGGGAGGAGTGCTGTGGGAGGAATGCTGTGGGAGGAATGCTGTGGGAGGAGTGCTGTGGGAGGAGTGCTGTTGGAGGAGTGCTGTTGGAGGAGTGCTGTGGGAGGAGTGCTGTGGGAGGAGTGCTGTTGGAGGAGTGCTGTTGGAGGAGTGCTGTGGGAGGAGTGCTGTGGGAGGACTGCTGTGGGAGGAATGCTGTGGGAGGAGTGCTGTGGGAGGAGCGCTGTGGGAGGACTGCTGTGGGAGGAATGCTGTGGGAGGAGTGCTGTGGGAGGAGCGCTGTGGGAGGAGTGCTGTGGGAGGACTGCTGTGGGAGGAATGCTGTGGGAGGAATGCTGTGGGAGGAATGCTGTGGGAGGAGTGCTGTGGGAGGAGTGCTGTTGGAGGAGTGCTGTGGGAGGAGTGCTGTTGGAGGAGTGCTGTTGGAGGAGTGCTGTGGGAGGAGTGCTGTGGGAGGAGTGCTGTTGGAGGAGTGCTGTGGGAGGAGTGCTGTTGGAGGAGTGGTGTTGGAGGAGTGCTGTGGGAGGAGTGCTGTTGGAGGAATGCTGTGGGAGGAGTGCTGTGGGAGGAATGCTGTGGGAGGAGTGCTGTGGGAGGAGTGCTGTGGGAGCCCCAGTAAAACACCAATAATCCCAGACATCGACTGAAAGTCACACCGCTGCCGGCCCCACATCCCCCCACAACCCCCCCACTACCCGGAGATAAACATGGAAATACATTTCCCAAGTGGTCTGGGGGTGGGGGGGGGGGGGCGATGGTGCAGTGAAGGAAGATAGTGAATGTTACAGGCAGTGAAGGAAGATGTGGTGGTACAGTGAAGGAAGATAGTCTTGAAGGCAGTGAAAGAAGATGGCGTAACTGACAGTGAAAGAAGATGGCGTAACTGACAGTGAAAGAAGATGGCGTAACTGACAGTGAAAGAAGATGGCGTAACTGACAGTGAAAGAAGATGGCGTAACTGACAGTGAAAGAAGATGGCGTAACTGACAGTGAAAGAAGATGGTGTTTCCAGCAGTGAACGGTAGCCCTCACTGTCAGTGGACCCCCCCCCCTCACCCCCCACTACAGGCAGTTCACCTTATGATGACAGTGAAGAATCGTCCTTAACAAGCAGTGACCTTGGACCACTTACATACCCAAGAAGGTCAGGTTCCCTTTGATCCAGTGCCGACTTAAGTATCTCCACTCGCTAGTTCAGTCCCAGTGGGTAATATCTCTATTCGCTAGTTCAGTCCCAGTGGGTAATATCTCTACTCGCTGGTTTATCCCCAGTGGATAATATCTCTACTCGCTGGTTTATCCCCACTGGGTAATATCTCTACTCGCTGGTCCATCTCCAGTGGGTAATATCTCTACTCGCTGGTCCATCTCCAGTGGGTAATATCTCTACTCGCTGGTCCATCTCTAGTGGGTAATATCTCTACTCGCTGGTCCATCCCCAGTGGGTAGTATCTCCACGAGCTGGTCCATCTCCAGCGGATGACATCTTGAACTAGTTCATCTCCAGTGGATAATATCTCCACTAGTTAATTCATTCCAGGTGGATAATATCTCCACTAGGTAGTTCGTCTCCAGTGGGTAATCTATAATGTGTTCTCTAAAGCACAATTTGTTCTCTGGCCGTTCCTTCCACTGCAGAAGTCGCTGATGAAGTGACTTTTTCCATTTATCCTATCACCAGTGGTGTTCCTCAGGGTTCTGTCCTATCACCAGTGGTGTTCCTCAGGGTTCTGTCCTATCACCAGTGGTGTTCCTCAGGGTTCTGTCCTATCACCACTGGTGTTCCTCAGGGTTCTGTCCTATCACCACTGGTGTTCCTCAGGGTTCTGTCCTATCACCAGTGGTGTTCCTCAGGGTTCTGTCCTTTCACCAGTGGTGTTCCTCAGGGTTCTGTCCTTTCACCTCCTCTGTTTCTTCTCTCTTCGCTGGTGACGACCTCATCTTCCACCGTGTCCTCTCTCATGTGTTTGTCCTCCTCACACACAACATATTTCCTCTCTCTTAATTCGACCCACGCAGCATGACGGAATGAGGGTGAAGCAGTAACCTGATTAAATTCAACAACACAATAAAAGTAATTTCTACCTGTATCTCCCTCAATCTCCCTCATATCCTGATATTGAATTTCAAAACACAACAGTTCAACCCTGAAGCGACATGAACAAGTTGGCCACAAACAATTCTTCTTAGGTCCTGCCTGGGAACTGCAGAAAATGAACACTGTACAATACCCTCACTAGAGGTCTGGGTCCTGACCTGACCTATGTCCCTACCCTAAGGTCAACAGGTCACACTATCTGACACATGACCTGACCTATGTCCCTACCCTAAGGTCAACAGGTCACACTATCTGACACATGACCTGACCTATGTCCTTACCCCTCAGGTCAACAGGTTACACCCACTCGACACATGACCTGACCTATGTCCTTACCTCAGATCAACAGGTCACACTTGCCTCCTTTCAGGTCAACAGGTCACACCTACTCGACACGTGACCTGACCAACGATAATAAGTTTATCAAGATAAAACTATAAGAAAGGAACGAGGTCAACCAGACAAACGGTAATGATCGTTGTCACCAATTCCACTGCCCTCACTGTTCATGACCCATGTCTGATCACTGTAACTGGGAACACTGTAACCACGTGGTAAAAGCTCACTAACAGAGAGAAGATGATTTTCTCTGATTCAATATATTTTTACATTGTTTTTAAGGGCGAAGATCATGTCTGTCCTCAGTAGTAATGACACACCAGACGGAGAGAGAATTTTTGATCAGATGTCAAATGGAATTTTTGACATCATGTCTTACATCTTGAACAGATTGGCTCTGGCCGGCGGATAGATTTTTCATGTCCTGGTGAGGTTCACCTGATTGGCTCTTTATAACCAGATGGAGACCCATCCACCAGTCTGTCTGGACTGATGTATTTCTTAGTTGTAATCTATCTGGGAGGAGCCACCACCACGCAGCGTACAACTCTACACAACATCTTCCTAAGTACAACTAATACTTTAAAATACACACATTCCGTTTTCATTCTGCTATTCGACATATGTCACATTTTCACTCTGGTACTTGACGTGGTTACATACATTTATTTCCTTTAATTCGACACCGAATGTTTTCCTTCTGCTATTCGACACATCTTACAATTTCTCTCACCTGTTCTCGACCGTCTGAACTACTTGCATCGTTACATTGCATTCCTCACAACCTCCCGATGATGCTTTGAAATATCTCTTCACATTTACTACGTGTCAACATCCTATAACATCTGGCTAATGTTGTAACGTATAGTACAGTCACAACTTGGTGTCCCAACATATGATGACTCAGGTTACAATAAGCATCGGAACTTCAGAAGGTTTGAACATTTCAACTTGGTATCATAGATAAAGTCGTGTGTGCAGACATGTCCTCCATCCCTTCATGCGAGACACTGACAGACCAAAGCAATTCTCCCTCTCTCACCCTGCGACCCCCAGACAGCAAGATGTGAAGCGCCGGGGTGGCCACTGCCGCTCAGCCATGAGATCATCGTTATACTTCCTCACCGTCGACAGTGCCAGCAGTGTCCGCAGCAGTACCACCAGCCTCTACCACAGGACAGAGCAATCCTCAGGTTACATCACACATGACCTTTCGGGTTATCAGGCTAACTGTCCCACTGGAATTGATAATCGTCGTGAAATGCTAATTAGTAATTAGTGTGTACGGCGGTCATGTCCAGGGTGTACTGCGGTCTGTGTCAACAGGTTATAACAGCGTCTTTGATGGTTTCTCTCTCCTTCTCCCTCCAACCCCAGCAATAATAGTCTTGGGTCATCAGTATATACAAACTATAACTACGCCACATATTTATCACAGAAATAATTTCCATCAGCAACCCACACTACATCTTCACTATCAGCAACCCACACTACATCTTCACTATCTGACACATCTTCACTACTGTAATAATCCCGCAGCATCCTCGCAGCCACTGGCCATCTGTGCAGATGACCTCCTGACCTGACCCCTACAGGTCAGGTCTTTGCTCCGCTCTTACCTACACTATAATCCCGACATCAATGACCTTTGACCTGACTTCTCCAAGTCAGGTCTTTGCTTCACTCTTACCTTCACTACAACCACGATATCAATGGCCTATGACTTGACCCTTACAGGTCAGGTCGAAGGCCCTGCTTTAGTGGCGTTGAGTTTGACCTGACTTTTATCAGTCATGTTAAACGTTATTTCACTAAACAAGTTCGAGGAACCTGGCTGCTCACTAGACCTGTGAGCCACAAATATGTTTCTCATCGAATGCTGGAGACACAAGCGACCGTAGTGATGATACTGGCCCGCGAGCGGATGCGACCAGCCATGACAGGTCATGTGGGGTCAATTGAGATTTCGATAATTGTAGTGGATAAACAATCTGTCACAAGTCATTATTCATCTTGTGTCATTACCACAACACATCAAGGAAAGTAACAAGGGATCGAGCACGACTCATACGTGATTAAGAGTATTATAATCCATCAAACTCTGACCAAACCATCGCATCAAGCTGAGGAAATCCTGCCCACGCAGCCAAACGCCCTCGAGAAAGCAGGTGGTTATCCATGTGGAGGTGGTGGATGAAGTGGAGATGTGGTTACCAATGTGCAAGTGGTGGGTGATGTGGAGATGTTGTGGTTATCTATACCTTGAGGAAACCGCCTGGGGCAGGTGGTCATGAACTGACAGAAGGGAACCACCTGCAGGAGGCGCTGTAGGAACTAACAGAGGGGAACCACCTGCAGGAGGCGCTGTAGGAACTAACTCCTCCTGCACTAGAGACCCGCCATCTTGGGCTGACCCAGAGTGAGGTCGAGGTCAAAGGGTAACCCACTTGTCCTCTTAAGACGTCGTACCTGATCCTTGCACGACGTAGCTCATCCCTCACCCAGGTTCTCCCTCCCCTGCCACCTTCTCACGCCCTTCCCTCCCTCCCTCCCACCCTATCTAAGCCCTTCCGCAACACCTCCTCCTCCTCCGTCATTACCCCGGGAGGGTGTCCGCCCGCGTCCATTGTGTGGGGCCTGGAGAGGAGCGCCACCCGTCATAATTGGCTCTTTCTTCTCGTTGCTCGCACCTCCAGTTGTTCCGGTCGACTGTGGTATCTTTATTGGAGACGGTCGTGAAGCAGGTCATTGTTGTGGTCGGAATGTTGAAGTTGGGACGGTGGGGAGCAGGACGGGACCAGGTTATCTGCTGGAGGATAGTACATGGGAAGGACAGATAACACAAGACCTGATGGTCTATGACCAGGTTATCTGCTGGAGGATAGTACATGGGAAGGACAGATAACACAAGACCTGATGGTCTATGACCAGGTTATCTGCTGGAGGACAGTACATGGGAAGGACAGATAACACAAGACCTGATGGTCTATGACCAGGTTATCTGCTGGAGGACAGTACATGGGAAGGACAGATAACACAAGACCTGATGGTCTATGACCAGGTTATCTGCTGGAGGATAGTACATGGGAAGGACAGATAACACAAGACCTGATGGTCTATGACCAGGTTATCTGCTGGAGGATAGTACATGGGAAGGACAGATAACACAAGACCTGATGGTCTATGACCAGGTTATCTGCTGGAGATTTTCACACTTCTGAGGTGAGCATATCGCCCCGTGTGAATATGTTCTGGACCAGAGATACGGGTTCTAGAGAAGGACTTTACCTGTAAACAGGTATTCCATTTGCTGTAAGCAGGTGTTCCATTTTCTGTCCACATACTTGCCACTTGCTGTCAACAGATGTGCCCCTTGCTGTAGACAGGTGTTCCACTTGTTGCAGACAGATGTGCCCCTTGCTGTAAACATGTGTGCCACTTGGTGTAGACAGATGTCTCACTTGTTACGAATGACATTCTTGGGAGCTTTGCTTCACAAGAAAATTATAGAAATTCCTTAACTTTTAATCTTTCTGTTCGACCACCATATGGAGGGGGCAACACACAGAATACATGAAATACAAAACTTACAGATACAGATTCAGGTACAGGATTATGACCAACATAGCCAAGTTGTACTGAGAGACGTGAAGTATGTAAGACTACAGCCTTAGTTCATAAAGTGAAACTTAAGAAGCACTTTATAAGTGTTTTATAAGTACATGTATCACGTGAACATACTGGTCGTGTGTGTGTGTGTGTGTGTGTGTGTGTGTGTGTGTGTGTGTGTGTGTGTGTGTGTGTGTGTGATAATGTGAGGTTATATGTACCTGAACCATTCCACACATGTGGGACGGGAGTACAGACTGATAGATGGATGGATACATGGATAGATTATAAGATGGTTGTCATCATATGTTTGGGAGGTAAGGAGAGACCTGGGGTGACCTGTGGGGTGGACGACCTGGGGGTGACCTGGAGTGTCATTTTAGGTCCATGTATCGTGGGAAGTGAGGTCGAGGCTCCAGCAGGCCATTAAAGGTCACCTCACGTAGGAGTAACCACCTTCCCAACTCAGGTGCTGGAGTTATGAAGGATCCAGGGGGGTCTGGAGCGAGGCCAGGCCTGCCCCAGGCTGCAGACGTCGCTACCATTGGTTTACATACGCGGGAAGAGGTTGCTGGGTTAACACTTCCAGTGACAACTCTTGTTAAGTTGGTTGTGGAGGAGGTGAGACTCTCGTCTCTCTTTATAGCTGTCTCTATTGTCTCACCGAAGGAGGAGATCCAGAGGAAGATGCTGGAGAAGAAGGGAGACAAGAGGAGAGTGTCTTGGGAGGGGAGAGAACACGGGGAGAGAGATGAAGGAAGTGTGATGATAAGAAGAGAAAAAGGAATAATGTGATGTTAGATATACCCTACCATCCTGGTACACAGGAGACATATACGTGTAGAGGAATACTGTCCTCATAACCTTCCCAGCTACTGACGGTAGATGTTATCAGTGTTTCATCACACTGATAACACATATCGGCCTACAACACACACCCACCGACAGACATACACAAGACACCTGGTGAGGTAGGATGATAGCATATTCAACAACTCATTACCAACAAGTATCATCACTATACGACATTGCGTCATCACTATAAGACATTGCGTCATCACTATAAGAAATTACGTCATCATTATAAGGCATTACGTCTTCTACAATTACATCAGAAATATGTGGGGCAATGACATGTTGTCAGACCTGTCCGAATCCAACGTATCTAATCAAAACAGTAAAAACATAAGATATATGAATGAAAACACTGATTACATACATGTATATATATATATATATATATATATATATATAGAGAGAGAGAGAGAGAGAGAGAGAGAGAGAGAGAGAGAGAGAGAGAGAGAGAGAGAGAGACAGAGAGACAGAGAGAGAGAGAGACTGCATATAAGCCCTACCCCAAAGCACCCAGTGACACCCCTGACCTCCAACACAGAAGCACAAGAAACTAAAATAATCAGTGAAAAACTTGGTCAAGTAAAACCAAGTGAAGCTTGGCCAGGCCAGTGTGGCCCGGAGCCAAATATCCCATTACGTATTAACATTCCCAGGGCTGGGGGGAACGCCGCAAAAGACCTCCCAAACTTAGTGTTGCCGACAAGTTAGGCGAAGCACAAGTTGTCTGTCTTGTGACCTGCCTGCCTGCGGTGCTGTGTGTGTGTGTGTGTGTGTGTGTGTGTGTGTGTGTGTGTGTGTGCTGTCAGTGGCACAACCACTGCTACTGTTCCTCCTGCTCCTGCAGCGTCTACTACCCCCAGCTGTTGCTGCCATACCCACTTACCTGTGGTGTCTGCCACCCCTTCTGCTGCTGCTGCTGCTGCTCACACCTACCTGTAGACACAAGAAACATGTTCGTGGTTACCTGCCACATCTTGGTCATCATTAGTATGATTGTGTATGACTTTATGTAAATATATAAACATGGAATTACAGTACTGAATAACACATCAATCAACAGATAAGAAACAAGTTATCAACCTGTATAAAACCATTATATATATATATATATATATATATATATATATATATATATATATATATATATATATATATATATATATATATATATATATATATAAAATCTGGGGATACGGAAGAAAGAATACTTCCCTCGTATTCCCTGCGTGTCGAAGAAGGCGACTAAAAGGGGAGGGAGGTTGGGGCTGGAAATCCTCCCCTCCAGTTTTCACTCTTCCAAAAGAAGGAACAGAGAAGGTAGCCAAGCGAGGATTTTCCCTCTAAGGCTCAGTCCTCTATTCTTAACGCTACCTCGCCAACGCGGTAAAGGGCGGCGGGTTTGGATGGTATTGCAGTTGAATTTATCAAAAAAGGGAGTGACTGTGTTATTGAGTGGTTGGTAATGATATTCAGTGTATGTATGGCTCATGGCAAAGTGCCTGAGGACTGGCGGAATGCATGCATAGTGCCATTGTACAAAGGCAAAGGGGATAAGAGTGAGTGCTCCAATTACAGAGGTATAAGTTTGTTGAGTATTCCTGGGATATTATATGGGAGGGTATTGATTGAGAGGGTGAAGGCATGTACAGAGCATCAGATTGGTGAAGAGCAGTGTGGTTTCAGAAGTGGTAGAGGATGTGTGGATCAGGTGTTTGCTTTGAAGAATGTATGTGAGAAATACTTAGAAAAGCAAATGGATTTGAATGTAGCATTTATGGATCCGGAGAAAGCATATGATAGAGTTGATAGATATGCTCTGTGGAAGGTATTAAGAATATATGGTGTGGGAGACAAGTTGCCAGAAGCAGTAAAAAGCTTTTATCGAGGATGTAAGGCATGTGTAAGAGTAGGAAGAGAGGGTATTGATTGAGAGGGTGAAGGCATGTACAGAGCATCAGATTGGTGAAGAGCAGTGTGGTTTCAGAAGTGGTAGAGGATGTGTGGATCAGGTGTTTGCTTTGAAGAATGTATGTGAGAAATACTTAGAAAAGCAAATGGATTTGAATGTAGCATTTATGGATCCGGAGAAAGCATATGATAGAGTTGATAGATATGTTCTGTGGAAGGTATTAAGAATATATGGTGTGGGAGACAAGTTGCCAGAAGCAGTAAAAAGCTTTTATCGAGGATGTAAGGCATGTGTAAGAGTAGGAAGAGAGAAAAATGATTGGTTCTCAGTGCATGTCGGTTTGCAGCAGGGGTGTGTGATGTCTCCATGGTTGTTTAATTTGTTTATGCATGGGGTTGTTAGGGAGGTGAATGCAAGAGTTTTGGAGAGAGGGGCAAGTATGCAGTCTGTTGTGGATGAGAGAGCTTGGGAAGTGAGTCAGTTGTTATTCGCTGATGATACAGCACTGGTGGCTGATTCGGGTGAGCAACTGCAGAAGCTGGTGACTGAGTTAGGTAAAGTGTGTGAAAGAAGAAAGCTGATAGTAAATGTGAACAAGAGCAAGGTTATTAGGTACAGTAGGGTTGAGGGACAAGTCAACTGGGAGGCAAATTTGAATGGAGAAAACTGGAGGAAGTGCAGTGTTTTAGATATCTAGGAGTGGATTTGGCAGCAGATTGAACCATGGAAGCGGAAGTGAGTCACAGGGTGGGGAAGGGGGCGAAGGTTCTGGGAGCGTTGAAGAATGTGTGGAAGGCGAGAACATTATCTCGGAAAGCAAAAATGGGTATGTTTGAAGGAATAGTGGTTCCAACAATGTTATATGGTTGCGAGGCGTGGGCTATGGATAGAGTTGTGCGCAGGAGGGTGGATGTGCTGGAAATGAGATGTTTGAGGAAAATATGTGGTGTGAGGTGGTTTGATGGAGTAAGTAATGGAAGGGTAAGAGAGATGCGTGGTAACAAAAAGAGTGTGGTTGAGAGAGCAGAAGAGGGTGTATTGAAATGGTTTAGTCATATGGAGAGAATGAGCGAGGAAAGATTGACTAAGTGGATATATGTGTCAGAGGTGGAGGGAACGAGGAGAAGTGGGAGACCAAACTGGAGGTGGAAGGATGGAGTGAAAAAGATTTTGAGCGATCGGGGCCTGAACATGCAGGAAGGTGAAAGGCGTGCAAGGAATAGAGTGAATTGGAACGATGTGGTATACCGGGGTCGACGTGCTGTCAATGGATTGAACCAGGGCATGTGAAGCGTCTGGGGTAAACCGTGGAAAGTTTAGTGGGGCCAGGATGCGGAAAGGGAGCTGTGGTTTCGATGCATTATACATGCCAGCTAGAGACTGAGTGTCAACGATTGTGGCCTTTGTCTTTTCCAATCACTACGTTGAAATGTATAGGTATGTATATGTGAGTGTGTGAACGTGTATGTATATACATGTGTATGTGGGTGGGTTGGGCCATTCTTTCGTCTATTTCCTTGCGCTACCTCGCTAACGCGGGATACAGCGACAAAGTATTATAAATATGAACAAATAAATTTATATATATATATATATATATATATATATATATATATATATATATATATATATATATATATATATGTCTGATGACAGAGTGGCAGATATAGGGTGTTTGGGTCGAGGTGGTGTGCAAAGTGAGAGGGTTAGGGAAAATGATTTGGTAAACAGAGAAGAGGTAGTAAAAGCTTTGCGGAAGATGAAAGCCGGCAAGGCAGCAGGTTTGGATGGTATTGCAGTGGAATTTATTAAAAAAGGGGGTGACTGTATTGTTGACTGGTTGGTAAGGTTATTTAATGTATGTATGACTCATGGTGAGGTGCCTGAGGATTGGCGGAATGCGTGCATAGTGCCATTGTACAAAGGCAAAGGGGATAAGAGTGAGTGCTCAAATTACAGAGGTATAAGTTTGTTGAGTATTCCTGGTAAATTATATGGGAGGGTATTGATTGAGAGGGTGAAGGCAGGTACAGAGCATCAGATTGGGGAAGAGCAGTGTGGTTTCAGAAGTGGTAGAGGATATGTGGATCAGGTGTTTGCTTTGAAGAATGTATGTGAGAAATACTTAGAAAAGCAAATGGATTTGTATGTAGCATTTATGGATCTGGAGAAGGCATATGATAGAGTTGATAGAGATGCTCTGTGGAAGGTATTAAGAATATATGGTGTGGGAGGCAAGTTGTTAGAAGCAGTGAAAAGTTTTTATCGAGGATGTAAGGCATGTGTACGTGTAGGAAGAGAGGAAAGTGATTGGTTCTCAGTGAAGGTAGGTTTGCGGCAGGGGTGTGTGATGTCTCCATGGTTGTTTAATTTGTTTATGGATGGGGTTGTTAGGGAGGTAAATGAAAGAGTCTTGGAAAGAGGGGCAAGTATGAAGTCTGTTGGGGATGAGAGAGCTTGGGAAGTGAGTCAGTTGTTGTTCGCTGATGATACAGCGCTGGTGGCGGATTCATGTGAGAAACTGCAGAAGCTGGTGACGGAGTTTGGTAAAGTGTGTGGAAGAAGAAAGTTAAGAGTAAATGTGAATAAGAGCAAGGTTATTAGGTACAGTAGGGTTGAGGGTCAAGTCAATTGGGAGGTGAGTTTGAATGGAGAAAAACTGGAGGAAGTGAAGTGTTTTAGATATCTGGGAGTGGATCTGTCAGCGGATGGAACCATGAAAGCGGAAGTGGATCATAGGGTGGGGGAGGGGGCGAAAATTTTGGGAGCCTTGAAAAATGTGTGGAAGTCGAGAACATTATCTCGGAAAGCAAAAATGGGTATGTTTGAAGGAATAGTGGTTCCAACAATGTTGTATGGTTGCGAGGCGTGGGCTATGGATAGAGTTGTGCGCAGGAGGATGGATGTGCTGGAAATGAGATGTTTGAGGACAATGTGTGGTGTGAGGTGGTTTGATCGAGTAAGTAACGTAAGGGTAAGAGAGATGTGTGGAAATAGAAAGAGCGTGGTTGAGAGAGCAAAAGAGGGTGTTTTGAAATGGTTTGGGCACATGGAGAGAATGAGTGAGGAAAGATGGACCAAGAGGATATATGTGTCGGAGGTGGAGGGAACGAGGAGAAGAGGGAGACCAAATTGGAGGTGGAAAGATGGAGTGAAAAGGATTTTGTGTGATCGGGGCCTGAACATGCAGGAGGGTGAAAGGAGGGCAAGGAATAGAGTGAATTGGAGCGATGTGGTATACAGGGGTTGACGTGCTGTCAGTGGATTGAATCAAGGCATGTGAAGCGTCCGGGGTAAACCATGGAAAGCTGTGTAGGTATGTATATTTGCGTGTGTGGACGTGTGTATGTACATGTGTATGGGGGGGGTTGGGCCATTTCTTTCGTCTGTTTCCTTGCGCTACCTCGCAACCGCGGGAGACAGCGACGAGGTATAAAAAAAAAAATATACATATATATATATATATATATATATATATATATATATATATATATATATATATATATATAGGACAGACTGGTAAAACTGTAACGGAGAGGTGTTATTGGCATCGTCATGCAGTACGCAGGGATGACCACAAAAATGCGATCGCTAAACATTGTCATGAAAATGATCACCCTGGCCATAGATCTTGAAAATCCTGTTATTCTATACCCCTCTGCTGATTATGCCACACGCAACGTCATTGAATCTGTCTTAATTGCTAATACTAAGAACTTTAATTTGCCCCCAGGCAATTCTAAAGCCCATCCCACCATTAATCAGTTCATTAAGATTGAATTGACAAAACACGAAAACATAAATTAAGTTGTTCAAGACACACCCAGCTACCCAGGTCAACCCCCGCCACGTGACCCCCCTTAATCACTCTCCCTTACAACGGTTACTGCCAGACAAAGCGGACAGTGGTTGGTCTGTACAGATTGGTGCTGGACGGCGGGACTCAAGTGTGATGTTGGGATTGAAATAACTTTGTTAAGTACTGGCACCACCTGATGATGAGGTGGATTGTCTCCACGAAACATGTCGTGCCACATGTATAGAAAAATTACATGTTGAATATGCTTGTATGAACTCCTACTGAAGTGCGATTTCACCTTCATACTTATCATCACGGACAAGTATGATCATATATATATATATATATATATATATATATATATATATATAGAGCAGTGCGGTTTCAGAAGTGGTAGAGGATGTGTGGATCAGGTGTTTGCTTTGAAGAATGTATGTGAGAAATACTTAGAAAAGCAAATGGATTTGTATGTAGCATTTATGGATCTGGAGAAGGCATATGATAGAGTTGATAGGGATGCTCTGTGGAAGGTATTAAGAATATATGGTATGGGAGGCAAGTTGTTGGAAGCAGTGAAAAGTTTTTATCGAGGATGTAAGGCATGTGTACGTGTAGGAAGAGAGGAAAGTGATTGGTTCTCAGTGAATGTAGGTTTGCGGCAGGGGTGTGTGATGTCTCCATGGTTGTTTAATTTGTTTATGGATGGGGTTGTAAGGGAGGTAAATGCAAGAGTCCTGGAAAGAGGGGCAAGTATGAAGTCTGTTGGGGATGAGAGAGCTTGGGAAGTGAGTCAGTTGCTGTTCGCTGATGATACAGCGCTGGTGGCTGATTCATGTGAGAAACTGCAGAAGCTGGTGACTGAGTTTGGTAAAGTGTGTGGAAGAAGAAAGTTGAGAGTAAATGTGAATAAGAGCAAGGTTATTAGGTACAGTAGGGGTGAGGGTCAAGTCAATTGGGAGGTGAGTTTGAATGGAGAAAAACTGGAGGAAGTGAAGTGTTTTAGATATCTGGGAGTGGATCTGTCAGCGGATGGAACCATGGAAGCGGAAGTGGATCATAGGGTGGGGGAGGGGGCGAAAATTTTGGGAGCCTTGAAAAATGTGTGGAAGTCGAGAACATTATCTCGGAAAGCAAAAATGGGTATGTTTGAGGGAATAGTGGTTCCAACAATGTTGTATGGTTGCGAGGCGTGGGCTATGGATAGAGTTGTGCGCAGGAGGATGGATGTGCTGGAAATGAGATGTTTGAGGACAATGTGTGGTGTGAGGTGGTTTGATCGAGTAAGTAACGTAAGGGTAAGAGAGATGTGTGGAAATAAAAAGAGCGTGGTTGAGAGAGCAGAAGAGGGTGTTTTGAAATGGTTTGGGCACATGGAGAGAATGAGTGAGGAGAGATTAACCAAGAGGATATATGTGTCGGAGGTGGAGGGAACGAGGAGAAGAGGGAGACCAAATTGGAGGTGGAAAGATGGAGTGAAAAAGATTTTGTGTGATCGGGGCCTGAACATGCAGGAGGGTGAAAGGAGGGCAAGAAATAGAGTGAATTGGAGTCATGTGGTATACAGGGGTTGACGTGCTGTCAGTGGATTGAAGCAAGGCATGTGAAGCGTCTGGGGTAAACCATGGAAAGCTGTGTAGGTATGTATATTTGCGTGTGTGGACGTGTGTATGTACATGTGTATGGGGGGGGGGGGCCATTTCTTTCGTCTGTTTCCTTGCGCTACCTCGCAAACGCGGGAGACAGCGACAAAGTATAAAAAAAAAAAAAAAAAAAAAAAAATATATATATATATACAGAGGAGACGTAGGTCAGTGTGGAGGTAATCTAGTAAACATGACAAGCCAGGTCATAACAGGTTGAATGGGCAGGATCCCATTACATAACTGATTGACAAGTTAGGTCAGAATAGTTCAACTGAGCAGACACCTTTTTCATAATGAACCTGACACCAGCGAATCACAGCGAAAGTAGCCATCGGATATATTCATGTCGTGATTATAAGTCTTACAAATCATACAAGATTGTATCATCTTTCTCTCAAGAGGCGATCTAACCCTAGCTATGTGGGAGGGAGTAGGCCAGTCAATGTGACGATCCTCCTTAGCTTTCTGGTAAAACAAGGCACAGTTTTCTTGACCATTCATGTGTTCAGGTTTTTACCTGTTTGACCTGTATCATACATCTCAGTCTCACATGTCATTCAGGCATGTCATGCTGGCTGCTTTTTCTGGTATAACTGTATATGAATATCATGATTTTCAGAACTGGCGCAACACCAGGAAAAAAATGTCATTCAAAGGAAAACTAAGGACTTATTTCTGTTACCTTCCCGTCTAATCTGTGGAACAGTAAAAGATTTCTGCCATGTTATGTCATGGGAGTGTATTCATAATGTGCATCAGGTATTGAAGTATTCTTCCTATATTTTCTACGTCACTGACCTCTCGGTCTATGTATTCTAGGTCGACAATTTTGTAAGCCTTAAGATGTAATAAACGACAGATCCTGACGCTACAACTTCATTTCTCCTGTGTCTTTATCTGCATCTAAGCCACGTGTACCCAGTTTATTGACCAAGACCCTAAGGAGGATGAACAGCTAGGTGGACTGTGGACCGAATGCTCCACCCAGGATTCGAACCCAAACATGTACGAAAAAGTACATACATACTCATGTAAAATTACACCGGCCTGGCGAAGCGTCGTAGTATCATGTGTTGAATGGTTGACCGCGGAAACATGTCTCTCACACATTGCAGTGTGAGGCAGACAGATGTACCAAGTTACTCTCGTGTTCAGATAACATTACGACTGACGACTTAATTCTCCAACATGAGACGACGGACGGAGGAATAAGATCATCAAACACATGAACAACATTTCTCTGCACAAGTTACAAGTGATTAAGTCATCGGCTCCTTATCAAAAGATGTCAATTAATTATGAAATGAAATCCCAGCAATATTACAGGAGACGTTGCCTTCCTGATTAATGTTCTGATTAAAAGTATTTTCCCCAGACATGTACACAGGCGAGGCTGGTTCCAACCTCCAGTCAGCAATCACCACACAATAGGATCAATGCAGCCGTCAATACATACCAATATCTGCTAAAGACCTAATTACCTACTGCCTTAATGACTATTGATTACCGACCTTCACCACAAACCTGCAGAGACATCGCGGTTTTTAATTCTTAAAATAAAACAGAAAATGGGGAATTCTTTCTTACATTTCGTCCCACAAGTAAAAGAAAAGAAAAAAAGAAAACCTCAGACATGGAAATCTTCCAAATGAGTTCAATTGTTAAGAAGAACAGTTCCAGGGTCGTGAATAATGTTCACAGCGACAAAGACCAAGTAGGATGAAAAATGCTCGTCATTCATTCTTGATGTATCCCACCTGAAGAACACGAAGACCTTCTGACTTATTGAAGGGCCAGCAGTCCCCCCTCTACCCTCTACTCTCTCTCTCTCTCTCTCTCTCTCTCTCTCTCTCTCTCTCTCTCTCTCTCTCTCTCTCAAAATCTCGTGGTTATTTCTTTAGATTCTGACCTACATAATCAGTGTCAGTGTTGCAAGTTAAGGTCCCTGATATAGTTAATCAGCGCCAGTGTTGCAAGTTAAGGTTCTGGCCTATATTCAGCGCTAGTGTTGCAGGTTAAGGTCCTGGCCTATACGCATTCAGCGCCAGCGTTGAAAGTTAAGGTGAGCTACGATATAATCAGGAAATGTATCGTAAGTTAAAGCTTTAATCTCCAATCAGCGCCATATTCGATGTCAAGCTTCATTTAATGTAATAGTGATTATAATCATAATGATAATTATAATCACTCCACGCTGATATGACCTGGACATGTGCAAAACATTACAATGGCTCAGTCGACCTCCACCTGTCTGTATTTAAGGAACCCAGGGGCCGTATGCAGAAAACTTCTTAGAATACTTAAGTATGCTTAACCCCAAAAAATTTTACTTAACTTTAAGAATTTTGCAAAGCATGTTTCTGAAAGCTGCCCTACGCTTAACTATTTGCTTAGCAGACGACAAATATTTTGACCCAAACTGCATTTCATACTTCTTAAATCTTATGCTTAACTTTTGCTAAGCATCGTGCTTAGTCCTTTTCTATGTGGCACTTAAGTCACTTGCTCAGCTAAGCATAAAAATAAGTAGAAATCTAAGATTTTTTACTGCATACTGCATACTGTGATTCATAAAGGGTAAGACTCCGGGGCCAGATATGTAGACCAGAGTTGTGATGTTTGATCACTTGGTGGATACCTGGTGGAGTCTTCGAGGGTCGTCACCCCCTTCGTCCAGGCTGCTGGGTGTGGTCGTTGGTCGACCCAGCTGTTGCAGCCGCCAGGCCCCGCACATCCTGGCTGGTCTGGTAGAATGTAGATCCAGTGCACGTTGTCTACCATGCATCCCAGGATGTGACTGATGATGGTAGATGGCAAGGTGGTGAAGAGTGTTGAGCCCCGTTTAAGTAGTTCTCTATTGTTTATATGGCATCTTCAGGTTTCAGAGGAAGCATTTTACAGTCTTCCATGTCATCTGTCGTGCCAGCAGGATATCATACCCGAACACAAGATGGGAACAATACCTTTCCAGGATTTTCCAGGTATAGATGATGATACACCTCCCCCGTCTGCCCTCCTGGGAATGTACAGCCTCGGTGATTTCAGTCATTTCCAGTGACTTAGTTCCTTTACCACCTCAACGTGGCCTGTGAAACATCTTTGGACTTTATCTAAATCCGCAATTTTGCCTGCCTTGTCAAGTGATATTAGAAACAGCAATGTTCATAAAAAGATTACTGACTCCAGTGATGGTGTCAATAGAATTTCTTATCTTGTCTTAAAGGTCTACAGGATATAACTGGTCACCTAAGTTACTGGTCCAGGATAACAACTGGTAGTGAAGATAACAGCTACTGATAATGATAACAGTTACTGATAATGATAACAGCTACTGATAATGATAACAGATACTGATAATGATAACAGCTACTGATAATGATAACAGCTACTGATAATGATAACAGCTACTGATAATGATAACAGCTACTGATAATGATAACAGATACTGATAATGATAACAGTTACTGATAATGATAACAGCTACTGATAATGATAACAGATACTGATAATGATAACAGATACTGATAATGATAACAGATACTGATAATGATAAGAGTTACTGATAATGATAACAGCTACTGATAATGATAACAGATACTGATAATGATAACAGATACTGATAATGATAACAGATACTGATAATGATAACAGATACTGATAATGATAATAGTTACTGATAATGATAACAGCTACTGATAATGATAACATGTCATGACATATATATATATATATATATATATATATATATATATATATATATATATATATATATATATATATATATATATAAATGTCTGTCGTCCATATGAAGTGTGTAGGGACATTTGATGAAGGCAGCGTCTGCACGGAGGATCTCTGGCCAATGACACCACTATAATGACTGAAGGGTCGAGGCCAGGTGTGTGGAGGCCAGGCCAGGTGGCTACACACCAGACGGTACAACACTGTCGTGTGGGCGCTGTGTTGTCAGTGTTGATGCCCCGGAGAGTGAGTGTACGTAGCGATAAGCACGGAGAACAGCTCATGCAACACATACCGATGATGATCAAACTGTCTGTAACGTTTTAATTTGAGGCTTAAACAATCGGTCAACAGGACCAAATTGTCTATAATTCTTGACGTCATTTTGGAATATTAATCCTCCTGCCCAGTATGCACATGGCGCCACGGTCTGCAAAGGAAGCCACCTTACCCTCCACCACGACACACGCACTACCAGTAACAACATGTCAACCATCACTGCACATTCTCTTGTAGGTCGGTCATCACATCACGAGTCAAAGTATTGGTCAACTTTATCATTTATCAAGTAAAGTTTAAACTAAGGTCGACGTACACGATGCAGGTCACACCTGCTGTGTTGGAGGAGGAGGAGGAGGAGGAGGAGGAGGAGGAGGAGGAGGAGGAGGAAGAGGAGGAGGAGGAGGAGGAGGAGGAGGAGGAGGAGGAGGAGGAGGCCTGAGGCGAGGGGAGCTAGGAGCCTCCCAGCCTCTGTTCCTTCTCCGTCACAAGTCCTCCCGTTGCTGGCGTTCCTTCTGATGATGCTACTGTTGCTCCTACTGTTGTTGTCACTGCCACTGTTGTTGTCACTGCTACTGTTGTTGTCACTGCTACTGTTGCTCCTGCAGTGAGAGCTGTGTCGTGCTGCCTCTCTCGCCCTGAAGGTCAGGAAAGTGTCGTCGTCACAACGACTGAGGGAAGACCTTTGCCTACCAGTGTCGGGTTACTCTCCAGCCAACACGACAGTCCTCCCACCACACGACCGCTGCCCACATCCCCTCATGTACATAATCATGTACTACAATATGTGCTGCACATAAGTACATACGTGTACAGAGGATGGGTGGGTGTATTACTTGTGGGGGGGGGGGGGGGAGGAAGGCAGGTTGCTGGGAGAGGGCGAGGGGAACAAGGGTGTTTGGTTGAGGTGGTGGGAGGTGGTTGAATGATAGAAAGTTGATAGGATGAATGGTTGAGGGAACGGATGTGTGGCGAGGTAGGCCTGGATGATGGACCATCATGATGGGCAACACCGTCCACTGCCTCCTCTCTCTCTCTCTCTCTCTCTCTCTCTCTCTCTCTCTCTCTCTCTCTCTCTCTCTCTCTCTCTCTCTCTCCCCTACAAACACCCACACACACACCCACCCACACACACACACACTGGACATCATGTACACACTGGTACTCACGACATGTAATAATCCATCAAAGAATTTTGCTGTTGATGATGAAGGAAACATTTGAACGTACCTGAAGCACGAACTCCTCTTTTGCTGTTGATGATGAAGGAAACATTTGAACGTAGCTGAAGCACGAACTCCTCTGTCATGATATTCATGGACTGATCATTACGGATTTGAATATAAAGAGACAGACGGAGAGAATTTTCATTCATCATTGTACAAGGTGGACAAAACTACTGAATCATATAGTATTCCATGACCTTCCTCAGTCCCTACTGATGTGGTAATGCAAGTGGACTACAGAGGCTGTATTGTACTGAGCACAGACGGAGGAGGGACATCACCATGTCCATCCGTAAAATCCTTCACCCAATAATCATAGCCTTCTGGCACGACAGGGAAGGAAGACCCTGCAACATATTAACTCTAAGATCAGCGTCAGTATGATGACGGCCTTGGTTGATGCGTTCACTCGCCCGTGTCGTCTCACCAGCATGAAATAGTACGTTAGGCCCAAGATCACTCAACACACCGCTTGCACGGCAGAAAAATTTGGATTAAGCCAGTGATATTTACGGTGTACCAGGCCAGCCAAGCTGTGGTGGCTACATTGAATGCGGCCCGCAACAGTTTAGTTGACCAACGACCCAACACAGCAGCTCACACCCAGCCCCAGCTGTAGAGTTAGTACACCTCAGACGTCTACGTCAGGTAAACATCAAGATGCTTGAAATATTCTTCGGTATGTTGCTGAAAGATGGTATAGTGCCACGGGATTGAAAGAGGCCAAAACTAATGTCGTGCTCATCTTTAAGAAAGAAGACATGGAAACTGTGCTGAACTATAGACTGATCTGTCTAATGAGTGTGGTCTGTAAGGTACTGTATAAGATAATCAGAAAGTAAATGCGTAACTACGTCCAGAGAAACTACCAACATGCGTAACAAACCCTTAACAAATATGAGGAAACGAGAAGGCTGGGTGAACTGTGTATGTCTGGACTGCCAGAAATAATTTGACATTATACCACATGGGAGGCTAACAAAGAGGCTAAATCTTAATGCAGGAATAAGGGAGAAACTCCTTCCACAGACAGACAATCATCTTATCGGAAGGGAACAAAAGTAGCGTCAGAGGAACCTTCTCGAAATGGCTTGAGGTCACCGATGGTGTACCGCAGGACGCATTCTTGGGACAACTGGTCATCTTGAATCCACGTAACTGACTTGCCAGATATTATGCACTTCATCCCTGAACAAGTTTGCGGATGATGCCAAGGTCATGAGGGATGTCAGGAGGAAGATTGCATCAACTTACAAGGGGACCTCGACAAACTCTTAAGTTCGTCTGATACGTGGTTGATGAAATGTAACCCGAGTAAATGTAATGAGACTGGGACGTAGTTACAGAAGTCCTCAGGGTGAACATCACCCAGCCGGAAATAAGCTGCAGGAATCTGTGTATGAGAGGAACGTGTGAGTTAGCATTGCCCCTCACCTCGGTCGTCTGAGCTCAGCTCGACCCTTGGAGAAACTGTCTGCAGGCAAATGACAGAATCACATTCATAAGAACCACATAAGACTGAGAGAGATGGTCCAAAGGAGGCCAAAAAAGATGGAACCAATATTAAGAGATAATAGTTTCACTGAGAAGCCATATACCTGCACATCATGGGGGGAGAAAAGAGCAAGGAGAGAACTGATCACAAAACTTCAGTTTTTTAAACTGGTTTTGATTATGTCAAGATGAAACATTCCCTCGAGAGATACAAAGATGAAGGAATCAGAAGCCATAAAATGATATTGATCAAGAAACATATTGAAGATGATGTAAATTAGCAGTGGCACACTGGTGATGAATGATGGAGTCAGAGTGGTGGATGAATGGAATCAGAGGTGGATTAGTAGAATCTGATGAGTGGACTAATGGAATCAGAGTGGTGGATTAATGGCATCAGAGTGGTGGATTAATGGCACAAACTGAATAATGAACTGTGAATCATTAGTGTAACAAGGTTGACTAAAGTTGTATGATAACAGAGAACGTTGAGAGGTGAAGACCCCAGTACAGTCTCCTCCACGTACTGAATTGTACGTCAGTTATTATAAACAGATGATTCCAGGCACACACGACCACTGAAACCCCCTGAACACCTCACACTTCAGCAAGAGGTTCTGTATAGAAATGTTGGACACATGACTCACAAAAGTTGATAGTTGGGTCGATCAGGAAGAGTGTGTGTGTAGAGTGCAAGGTAGAGTGTGTGTAGAGTGCAAGGTAGAGTGTGTGTGTGGAGTGCAAGGTAGAGTGTGTGTGGAGTGCAAGGTAGAGTGTGTGTGGAGTGCAAGGTAGAGTGTGTGTGTGGAGTGCAAGGTAGAGTGTGTGTGGAGTGCAAGGTAGAGTGTGTGTAGAGTGCAAGGTAGAGTGTGTGTGTGGAGTGCAAGGTAGAGTGTGTGTGGAGTGCAAGGTAGAGTGTGTGTGGAGTGCAAGGTAGAGTGTGTGTGGAGTGCAAGGTAGAGTGTGTGTGGAGTGCAAGGTAGAGTGTGTGTGGAGTGCAAGTATTAACAGAAACTTGGCAATCTTTGTTTTGTGTGTGTGTGTGTGTGTGTGTGTGTGAGAGAGAGAGAGAGAGAGAGAGAGAGAGAGAGAGAGAGAGAGAGAGGTCTGAGAACAGGGAAACATGACAACATGGCCACCATGTGCATAGTAAGGGACCTGAACAATGACCACATTATCATACGACAATGTTGCGTCACGCCGCCGATCAACCAATCACACCACGACTTATATATGACGTAACGTCACATGTAAGGACGAGACTTATCCACCAATCAGATAGCAGGATCTTCCACGGGCAGCCCTACGTGATGGTCATCCCACATGATCAACAGTATCACTGTTTTATTATGACCTTTTTTGTAGGCAATGAGATTAATCTAATAACTTTTTCAACCAAAAGAAATTCAATAACTCTCTTTGTTCGAATTTAAACGTCCAGTAGCGGCATTTTTTCATCTTTTTTTTTTTTAAACTTGCTAATGAATTTTGCACCTGGGGTAGGGGGTTAGGGGGGAATCTACAGCAAAGTCTCTTTCGCAATTAATTATCTGTGAAATAAACTAATTTGCGCTGCGTCACGCCCCCCCCCCCCCCCCCCCCCGTCCTGTTATCACAATAATTCATTTATTCTACATCTCTCCGGCCATCACGAACGTCACACTAGACGAATATATCGACCTTCCTCTACTACCAAACTGGCGACTGTGAACAACTTACATCACACTGACCTTCAACGTGTGTGACGAAGATGTGAGTGTGAGAGTGTGAGTGGTGTTAGTATGAGCGATCCAGAGATCACAGGAGGTCAACTGATGGATTGGGATCATAGGTGACGTGACTGAGATGAGTAATTGTTATTAATGTGAGACAAGCAGCAACACTAACAGTATGAGGGTCTAGTCCCTCTCATTTACTACATTGTTCTCCTCACACTAACCTCATTCTTTATTCTCTCTCATTTTCATCTTCACTCTCTTACCCTATCTCTCAGTTGTCCTCTTTCCTTCATCTCCCGTATCTTTCTCTTTATCTCCTGACGTTTCTCTTGTACTTCTCCTAATCACACACACTCATTCCTAGCAGATACCTACCTCCCGGGCACCTTCCTTTTCCCCTTCACAAATAATCTACCCTCTGTATCTCACCACTCGATACCCGCTTTTCATACGTTCATGTTCCACCCTCAGCATTCCACACAAGTGAGCACTACTTCCTAAACGCCCTCCACCCCTCGCCCACCCTCCCTCTTCCATTTACTCTCCCTGGGCTACCCTTCAATTTCTCTTGGTATCTCCGTACACTGACCCCTTCTCCAACCTCACTAGCTTTATCATCATTCCTTTTTAACACACATGTCATTTTCTTTTTCTCTTAAACCACTACAAACTTTTACTTTCGTCTCTACCAAGAAATGATTATACATTCAGCCTGCTGCCCCTCTCAGCACGTTCACATGCAACAACCTCTCCTACGCACGGCTAACAAATTGTACATAATCCAATTATAACCATTGACACTTGGACCCCACTCAAACACGTATACTAAATGTGCTGACAATTGTTTTTATTTTAAAGCCAGTATTCCTAATTCCCGTTCCTCGTCCAGAGCACATGAATGATCACATGGACCAGACTGACGGCAGCAAGCGACTGGTCCATCTATGTACCGGTTCATGTGTCTCGCTTGTCTCTGACTCTCGTCCCAGCTGCCTTAAAAAACGAGACTAACTAATGGTGGACAGACAGACAGACAGATAAAGAGACAGACGGAAAGACACACACAAGGACGAGAGAGAGAGAGAGAGAGAGAGAGAGAGAGAGAGAGAGAGAGAGAGAGAGAGAGAGAGAGAGAGAGAGAGAGAGGGGGGTAATGACGGATACGAATGGAATTCACAAGAAACATCAAGGCCAGATCACCAACAGGACAACAACAACATTGTTCAGGGGGCTGGTGCCTGTGCCAAGTAATTGCCTCGTTAGGCGAGTTAATGAGGGCAGACTCGCCCACATCATGTAAGCTGGCCAGACGGCACAAGAATCAGTAAGATCTGTCAAGTGAGGAGGCGGGCGACGTGGGACACACCAGGGTGTGTGTACAGCCCGGATCATGGACGAGAGAGAGAGAGAGAGAGAGAGAGAGAGAGAGAGAGAGAGAGAGAGAGAGAGAGAGAGAGAGAGAGAGAGAGAGAGAATGTGGTTGTATATGAATAAAAGAGAGAGTACTCATGGTACCTCGCTCTCTACATTCAGTCACCTGCCTGCTTACCATTATCTCGCAGTACGTGGCGACCGTGCAACACAGCAGTACGTGGCGACCGTGCAACATAGCAGTACGTGACGACCGTGCAACATAGCAGTACGTGGCGACCGTGCAACATAGCAGTACAAGGGGACCGTGCAACATAGCAGTACGTGGCGACCGTGCAACATAGCAGTACGTGGCGACCGTGCAACATAGCAGTAGGTGGCGACCGTGCAACATAGCAGTAGGTGGCGACCGTGCAACATAGCAGTACGTGGCGACCGTGCAACATAGCAGTACAAGGGGACCGTGCAACATAGCAGTACGTGGCGACCGTGCAACATAGCAGTAGAAGGGGACCACATGGCAGTATTCAGTTTTGCTTCCTCTGTACACACTGATCATTGACTGGTCTTGTATGTCTCGTTGTGATACTCGTCATCATCAGACTACATGGTGAGCTCAGTAAGATATATATTTTCAATCATTCAATTCCAGTTTGACCCTTATGATGACTCATAGATCTATGATATCATAGTTTATCTTCAAGTGTCTTTCCTAGTTGCAACCTTGCTACAAGATGCAACTTGTATTCAGTCGATCCCTCTATGTCTTACGTGTTCACATTTTTCTCCACTAACTTGGATCACATTCTCTTCTGGCCATCCATAAATCGTGTGTCTGCATCATGTCTACTTTTGATTGTATCTTCTTACTGACTCTGTGTGTGATCAATAATACATGTGATAATACGTTCTTTACTTTCACCTGTCTCACATTACCATAGAGCCCACAGATCCTACATATACACGGATGGTTAAGGCACTCCATTTCCTTAATATCTCCATACCTGCATAACTCTAGAGACAAAACATTTTCAGGTTCAGCTGGTCTCTACCTCATCCTCCACTCAGGTTCTGCTCATTCTCTACCTAACAAACCCAGAAACCTTACGAGCAGTCTCTCCTCAAAGACCAAAACAAAATTTGTCAAAATTACCAAACTCTCTCTTTCTTATTTCTTCTTTTACTTGTTCATCATTTATTACATCGTCTCCAGCGATATCTCAACAATGTTTCACTTTCTGATGCTGGTTCCTTCACTTATCATTAGATTATATCAAGAAAATCTTTATTTTGCTGTCGTTTTGAAATAAAGATGCCAAAATTCGCATGCCTTGATAGCTGCCTCTACAAAACGCACGCATGTTATAAACCTGAACTTCCCACCATGAAGTACTCCTAAGTTATAACACCTATAAAAAGAATAAGTTTTCCTAATGAATAAGCAATTTTATGCCACAACATGACTCAGAATACAATCAACTGGTCACCTAAAGAGGAGGAAGCTACGGTGTATGTCTGAAGGTCTGTCATGTATTGAGTTATGGTGAGGCCAATAATGTGTTCACAGACACATGGACAGATACAGGGGTAAGTACACAACGTCCCACACACATTCATGCACTGATGTGCAGATGATACACAAGAAACAAGTAATCAAAAGATCCACAAGTGTCAGACGATATATGAATGGGTGTGCCACACAGACTGGATACGGTACTAATCATGATACAAATTGTGATGATCAAAGAATATTGTTTACATGTCGAGCTGTATCAACTGGACCTCCCCACCACCTCAGTGATACTGTCATAAGAAGGTAGAGTCTTTGAGGTAGACGTACTTATAAACGGTCTTCTGGAAACTTGTAAACACAGTTTGGTAATAGGTCAACCCACAACCAGTTTACCAGCAGAACATGATGCTACTACATACAAGGAGTCTACATTTCAGTGTTGTACAACAACTGTTCTATATATACATGAGAACTACTGGGTTACGTTCATGGTCATGTCCAGGCAGGAATCAAAATTGCCAATGACCTATCAATTACCATTGTCATTACACTAACAACCAGGTAGCAGGAAAACATACAACTTCAATGCCCTTTAATGTAACAAATAATTTCATCTTTTTTTTTTCCTTTTGACCAAAGGTCATACCTGGATAATCTCTCTATAGCTGTATCATCCTTATCATCATTACCTTCCCATGTGTCACACTTATTCCAATCATCATTTGACATTTATGAAATGGTTTTCATCATTTATTACAGACAATATCGGTGTTCATATTGTTCCAATAAAACACATTTATCACATGTTTCCCTGTGCCACTACACTGAGCTCTGTACTGACCAGAAACTCTTTGATCCATTGTCTCAACTCCGCTACTGTCTCTAAAGTCTTTTATGGATGGCTTTGTCAAGTATCTCTACAGTGATTAAGGGGGGTCACGTGGCGGGGGTTGACCTGGGTAGCTGGGTGTGTCTTGAACAACTTTTTATGTTTTCGTGTTTTGTCAATTCGCTCATAATGATTTGGTTAATGCTAGGATGGGCTTTAAAATTGCCTGGGGACAAATTAAAGTTCTTAGTATTAGCAATTAAGACAGATTCAATGACGTTACGTGTGACATAATCAGCAGAGGGGTATAGAATAACGGGATTTTCAAGATCTATGGCCAGGGTGATCATTTTCATGACAATGTTTAGCGATCGCATTTTTGTGGTCATCCCTGCGTACTGCATGACGGTGCCAATAACACATCTCCGTTACAGTTTTACCAGTCTGGCCTATATAAATATATTTACATGACTTGCATTTGACGACGTAAACACTCCCAATTGTTGCATGATTTGGCCTACTATTTATTAAGGTCTTACTGATGGTGGTATTGTACTGGAGAGCAACATTACAAGCATCGTATTTTAGAACACGTCTTAGATTAGCTAAGTTGGGAGAACAGGGCAACACTAAACATTTAGACTTATCCTTATTTGTCACATTTTTGTTACAAGAAACATAAAATGTCTTCCTAGCTTTCCAGTAAACTTTGTTCACAAACCAATTGGGATAATATAACTGCCTAAAGATACCTCTTATATTACATCTACCAGGTCTATGGGATCACATATCCGTAGTGCTCTTAAAAGCAGATATAAGTACAGACATTTTCATATAAGAATCATGTACTGAGAAATAATGAATATAGCTCTCAGAGTTGGTAGGCTTCCTTTGAATTTTAAGAACAAATGAGCAGATCAAGAAAGAGCAATTTGCCTTCTTTTTCCCATTCCATCTTGAATTTGATAGTTGGGTGGATGTTATTTAATTCATTAAAGAAAACATCACAATCTTGGAAGGATGGCCACAAGGACTCTCCCTTAACAACGGTTATGTATATACACATCAGACTGTGTTTGGTGTATACATTTTCTCAGTATTATTCTATCATTAAGCAAGTGTTCAAACAGTTGTCCGTGGTCCATTATCTATTACACTCCAGCTTTCCCTAACACAGAGGCATCATCATCAGTAATCTATAAAAAGAGAAAGAAAAAATGCGTCACAAAACCTGGGTATGAAAATAAACCTCAAACAAAATATAAAAACACTCGGAAAACACACACACACACACACACACACACACACATACACACACACACATACACACACACACACACACACACACACACACACACACATACACACACACACACATACACATACACACACACACATACACACACACACACCACACACATACACACACACCACACACATACACACATACACACACACACACACACACACCACACACATACACACAGACACACACACCACACACACACACACACAAACACAAAAACACACACACTACACACACACACACACACACATACACACACACACATACACACACACACACACACACACACACCACACACATACACACACACACACACACACTACACACACACACACACACACACACACACACACACACACACACACACACATATACACACACACACACACACACACCACACACATACACACACACACACACACACACACACACTACACACACACACACATACACACACACACATACACACACACACACACACACACACACCACACACATACACACACACACACACACACACACACACTACACACACACACACACACACATACACACACACACATACACACACACACACACACACACACACCACACACATACACACACACACACACACACACACACACACACACACACACACACACACACACACACACACACACACAGACCAATTCCACAATCATACAGGATCTATTTGTTATCATCTTACACAATCTATACACAGGCTTTAATATGGGTCAAAGGTCAACAAGGGTTACACAGCTCTCCACCCCCCACAGCCTGCAGGTCCACATAGCCCCCACAGCCTGCAGGCCCACATAGCCCCCACAGCCTGGCTGACCGCAGCCTGCAGGCCCACATAGCCCCCACAGCCTGGCTGGTCTGGTGTGGTGTTCAATGTGGACTAGTTTACTGATGATGTATTGCTGGTGCCTTGTGTGTGTGTGTGTGTGTGTGTGTGTGTGTGTGTGTGTGTAGGATATCAAGATATCAGGTGTTTGTGGTCAAGATATCAGGTGTTTGTGGTCAAGATATCAGGTGTTTGTGGTCAAGATATCAGGTGTTTGTGGTCAAGATATCAGGTGTTTGTGGTCAAGATATCAGGTGTTTGTGGTCAAGATATCAGGTGTTCACTGTGTGTACCAAAGTCGCTTCCCTCATGAGTCGGACTCTCCCACGGAATCCAGTGACATGTGTGGCCACAGCTGCCCCAGCTGACCCACGTGACCTCTCCAGCAGCGGGCACCCCTCCACCACCACTCCTCACTACACCCTCCCTCCCTCCCTCCCTCCCTCCCTCCCTGGGCCAGTGGCCAGGCTCGGCTGCCCTCCCCAGCAGTGACCACACTACATGTATGACCCAGGACCCTGGTGTGGCCCCTCCCAGGACCCTGGTGTGGCCCCTCCCAGGACCCTGGTGTGGCCACTCCCTCCCTGCCAGGACCCTGGTGTGGCCCCTCCCTCCCTCCCAGGACCCTGGTGTGGCCACTCCCTCCCTGCCAGGACCCTGGTGTGTCCCTCCCTCCCTGCCAGGACCCTGGTGTGGCCACTCCCTCCCTCCCAGGACCCTGGTGTGGCCACTCCCTCCCTGCCAGGACCCTGGTGTGTCCCTCCCTCCCTGCCAGGACCCTGGTGTGTCCCTCCCTCCCTGCCAGGACCCTGGTGTGGCCACTCCCTCCCTGCCAGGGCCCTGGTGTGGCCACTCCCTCCCTGCCAGGACCCTGGTTTGGCCCCTCCATCCCTCCCAGGACCCTGGTGTGGCCACTCCCTCCCTGCCAGGACCCTGGTGTGGCCACTCCCTCCCTCCCAGGACCCTGGTGTGGCCACTCCCTCCCTGCCAGGGCCCTGGTGTGGCCACTCCCTCCCTGCCAGGACCCTGGTGTGGCCACCCCGCACACCATCTTCATTAATAATCTCGACAAAACTCATTTTCTGAGTGTGGGCCGCGGGTAGAGCAGGCTACCCACCACACATCCTCCCATCAACCTTCACTACTTACTCCCCATCCTCACTACTTACTCCCCATCCTCACTACTTACTCCCCATCCTCACCACTTACTCCCCATCCTCACCACTTACTCCCCATCCTCACCACTTACTCCCCATCCTCACTACTTACTCCCCATCCTCACTACTTACTCCCCATCCTCACTACTTACTCCCCATCCTCACCACTTACTCCCCATCCTCACCACTTACTCCCCATCCTCACTACTTACTCCCCATCCTCACCACTTACTCCCCATCCTCACCACTTACTCCCCATCCTCACCACTTACTCCCCATCCTCACTACTTACTCCCCATCCTCACCACTTACTCCCCATCCTCACCACTTACTCCCCATCCTCACCACTTACTCCCCATCCTCACTACTTACTCCCCATCCTCACTACTTACTCCCCATCCTCACCACTTACTCCCCATCCTCACCACTTACTCCCCATCCTCACACTCACTACTTACTCCCCATCCTCACCACTTACTCCCCATCCTCACTACTTACTCCCCATCCTCACCACTTACTCCCCATCCTCACTACTTACTCCCCATCCTCACTACTTACTCCCCATCCTCACCACTTACTCCCCATCCTCACTACTTACTCCCCATCCTCACCACTTACTCCCCATCCTCACCACTTACTCCCCCATCCTCACCACTTACTCCCCATCCTCACTACTTACTCCCCATCCTCACCACTTACTCCCCATCCTCACCACTTACTCCCCATCCTCACTACTTACTCCCCATCCTCACTACTTACTCCCCATCCTCACCACTTACTCCCCATCCTCACCACTTACTCCCCATCCTCACTACTTACTCCCCATCCTCACTACTTACTCCCCATCCTCACTACTTACTCCCCATCCTCACCACTTACTCCCCATCCTCACCACTTACTCCCCATCCTCACCACTTACTCCCCATCCTCACTACTTACTCCCCATCCTCACCACTTACTCCCCATCCTCACCACTTACTCCCCATCCTCACCACTTACTCCCCATTCCTCACTACTACTCCCCATCCTCACTACTTACTCCCCATCCTCACCACTTACTCCCCATCCTCACCACTTACTCCCCATCCTCACCACTTACTCCCCATCCTCACCACTTACTCCCCATCCTCACCACTTACTCCCCATCCTCACCACTTACTCCCCATCCTCACCACTTACTCCCCATCCTCACCACTTACTCCCCATCCTCACCACTTACTCCCCATCCTCACCACTTACTCCCCATCCTCCCCATGAACAGCACATCTCCCCAACATCCCTCACGACACATTCCCCACCCACACCATGTGGGCTCATCTCCCCATCCTCTCCCACCACACCCCGGCTATCCTCCCCCACCGAGAGGTTTATCTCCCCATCTGGCTGGCAGGAGGTTCATGGTAGCTTCTACGCATCAGCTGATCACCAGACTACACGAACACCATGACGTAGCAGACACTTAGTGACGTCACGAACATATGACGTAAGAAGGTACCCAGTGACATCATACAGGTCATGGTGGAGAGTCATGGTGGTGACCTCAGACTACCATGATGGTGGAGGGTCATAGTGGTGACCTCAGACTACCATGATGGTGGAGGGTCATGTTGGTGACCTCAGACTACCATGATGGTGGAGGGTCATGGTAGTGACCTCAGACTACCATGATGGTGGAGGGTCATGATGGTGACCTCAGACTACCATGATGGTGAAGGGTCATGGTGGTGACCTCAGACTACCATGATGGTGGAGGGTCATGGTGGTGACCTCAGACTACCATGATGGTGGAGGGTCATGTTGGTGACCTCAGACTACCATGATGGTGGAGGGTCATGGTGGTGACCTCAGACTACCATGATGGTGGAGGGTCATGGTGGTGACCTCAGACTACCATGATGGTGGAGGGTCATGGTGGTGACCTCAGACTACCATGATGGTGAAGGGTCATGTTGGTGACCTCAGACTACCATGATGGTGGAGGGTCATGGTGGTGACCTCAGACTACCATGATGGTGGAGGGTCATGGTGGTGACCTCAGACTACCATGATGGTGGAGGGTCATGGTGGTGACCTCAGACTACCATGATGGTGGAGGGTCATGGTGGTGACCTCAGACTACCATGATGGTGGAGGGTCATGTGGTGACCTCAGACTACCATGATGGTGGAGGGTCATGGTGGTGACCTCAGACTACCATGATGGTGGAGGGTCATGGTGGTGACCTCAGACTACCATGATGGTGGAGGGTCATAGTGGTGACCTCAGACTACCATGATGGTGGAGGGTCATGGTGGTGACCTCAGACTACCATGATGGTGGAGGGTCATGTTGGTGACCTCAGACTACCATGATGGTGGAGGGTCATGGTGGTGACCTCAGACTACCATGATGGTGGAGGGTCATGTGGTGACCTCAGACTACCATGATGGTGGAGGGTCATGGTGGTGACCTCAGACTACCATGATGGTGGAGGGTCATGATGGTGACCTCAGACTACCATGATGGTGGAGGGTCATGGTGGTGACCTCAGACTACCATGATGGTGGAGGGTCATGGTGGTGACCTCAGACTACCATGATGGTGGAGGGTCATGTTGGTGACCTCAGACTACCATGATGGTGGAGGGTCATGGTGGTGACCTCAGACTACCATGATGGTGGAGGGTCATGTTGGTGACCTCAGACTACCATGATGGTGGAGGGTCATGGTGGTGACCTCAGACTACCATGATGGTGGGCACATTATCATCATGTGGGATGTGCCTTTCTTCATCTCTCCTCACTCCAGCTGTACATTAAGCCGGTATTCCAGTCTTATTGCTCAACTTCTGACCACTAACACCTCCCAGTGAGCACGTACGTCTGTCTTCCCCCAACCTGGCCTCTTTATCATCTCTACTGGGTCTCAGGGGCTCCTCTCTAACCCCGACACTCATACTGATTCCCCTCTTGAAAGCAGGCACCCGCTTCCCAGTGACATTCCCCCCCCCCCCCCCCACATAAGAAGGTACTGCCAGGCTACTATGGTCGAGCAACGTGGGTGTTACTGATGTGATATTCGACTCTACGTACAGCGCTTCACCCTCATCTTCTCTTGCTTTGTTTACAGCCGCCCAACATGGTCGTCGTCTCTACCAGGTATTTCTTGCTTTATTCACGTACACGTTCGACCAGTCGTGTCCATGTTCGACCAGTCGTGTCCATGTTCGACCAGTCGTGTCCATGTTCGACCAGTCGTGTCCATGTTCGACCAGTCGTGTCCATGTTCGACCAGTCGTGTCCATGTTCGACCAGTCGTGTCCATGTTCGACCAGTCGTGTCCATGTTCGACCAGTCGTGTCCATGTTCGACCAGTCGTGTCCATGTTCGACCAGTCGTGTCCACGTTCGACCAGTCGTGTCCACGTTCGACCAGTCGTGTCCACGTTCGACCAGTCGTGTCCACGTTCGACCAGTCGTGTTCACGTTCGACCAGTCGTGTCCATGTTCGACCAGTCGTGTCCACGTTCGACCAGTCGTGTTCACGTTCGACCAGTCGTGTCCACGTTCGACCAGTCGTGTCCACGTTCGACCAGTCGTGTCCACGTTCGACCAGTCGTGTCCATGTTCGACCAGTCGTGTCCACGTTCGACCAGTCGTGTCCACGTTCGACCAGTCGTGTCCACGTTCGACCAGTCGTGCCCATGTTCGACCAGTCGTGTCCACGTTCGACCAGTCGTGTCCATGTTCGACCAGTCGTGTCCATGTTCGACCAGTCGTGTCCATGTTCGACCAGTCGTGTCCATGTTCGACCAGTCGTGTCCATGTTCGACCAGTCGTGTCCACGTTCGACCAGTCGTGTCCATGTTCGACCAGTCGTGTCCACGTTCGACCAGTCGTGTCCATGTTCGACCAGTCGTGTCCACGTTCGACCAGTCGTGTCCATGTTCGACCAGTCGTGTCCATGTTCGACCAGTCGTGTCCACGTTCGACCAGTCGTGTCCATGTTCGACCAGTCGTGTCCATGTTCGACCAGTCGTGTCCATGTTCGACCAGTCGTATCCACGTTCGACCAGTCGTGTCCACGTTCGACCAGTCGTGTTCATGTTCGACCAGTCGTGTCCACGTTCGACCAGTCGTGTCCATGTTCGACCAGTCGTGCCCATGTTCGACCAGTCGTGTCCACGTTCGACCAGTCGTGTCCACGTTCGACCAGTCGTGTCCATGTTCGACCAGTCGTGTCCATGTTCGACCAGTCGTGTCCATGTTCGACCAGTCGTGTCCACGTTCGACCAGTCGTGTCCACGTTCGACCAGTCGTGTCCATGTTCGACCAGTCGTGTCCATGTTCGACCAGTCGTGTCCATGTTCGACCAGTCGTGTCGACGTTCGACCAGTCGTGTCGACGTTCGACCAGTCGTGTCCATGTTCGACCAGTCGTGTCCATGTTCGACCAGTCGTGTCCATGTTCGACCAGTCGTGTCCATGTTCGACCAGTCGTGTCCACGTTCGACCAGTCGTGTTCATGTTCGACCAGTCGTGTCCATGTTCGACCAGTCGTGTCCATGTTCGACCAGTCGTGTCCATGTTCGACCAGTTGTGAGGTTAGGTGCCGTTGTGTGTGAGGTCAGGTGTGGCAGGCTAGGTGTGGTCAGGGACCAAGACTCAACCTGGCCAGCGTAGGGAAGTGTCTGGCGGTGACTCATGATGGTCAGCAACGCTAGCTCCACCTCTGAGGTTTGTGGAGAGAACCTCCACGCCAACCCCAGCCCTGGGAGGCTGCCAACCCCAGCCCTGGGAGGCTGCCAACCCCAGCCCTGGGAGGCTGCCAACCCCAGCCCTGGGAGGCTGCCAACCCCAGCCCTGGGAGGCTGCCAACCCCAGCCGTGGGGCCAGGCTGCCAACCCCAGCCTCCCTGGGAGCTGGGGTTGGCAGCCTGGCCCCACAGTTATCATGTGACCCAGCTTGTGTGATGTAGATGATGTTTTCATCATACGTATGATGAATACAATGTTGAGTATTATGTAAACATGTGTAACAATTACATATTATGTAAACATGTGTAACAATTACATATTATGTAAACATGTGTAACAATTACATATTATGTAAACATGTGTAACAATTACATATTATGTAAACATGTGTAACAATTACATATTATGTAAACATGTGTAACAATTACATATTATGTAAACATGTGTAACAATTACATATTATGTAAACATGTGTAACAATTACATATTATGTAAACATGTGTAACAATTACATATTATGTAAACATGTGTAACAATTACATATTATGTAAACATGTGTAACAATTACATATTAAATACAACATCTGATGTTACTGTTGCTCTCAGTGGGTCGCGTAGACAACCTCATCCAACACATACACACACACACACGTCTGGCAGCATCTGTTTCTGTGATCAGGTCACCCATCACTCTTCTCTCTTCCACTTTACGTAGATTTACAGCCCACAAGCCTTTGCCTCTGACTCAGCTCATAATGGTTGTTAGTGTGTCCAACGACCAAGGAGCAGCTCTCGTCTGTTCTCAACTGCCTCCCTCAACTTATGTCGCAACAACTGTTGTAGTCACCCTCACAACAGTTGTTATCCACATGTGTTTCATCCACCTCCATCATCCTTAATGTCTCTATCCTTATCTTTATCTTTATCTTTATCTTTATCTTTATCTTTATCTTTATCTTTATCCTAATCTTTATCTTTATCCTTATCTTTATCTTTATCTTTATCTTTATCCTTATCTTTATCTTTATCCTTATCTTTATCTTTATCCTTATCTTTATCTTTATCTTTATCTTTATCTTTATCTTTATCTTTATCCTAATCTTTATCTTTATCTTTATCTTTATCCTTATCTTTATCTTTATCTTTATCTTTATCCTAATCTTTATCTTTATCTTTATCTTTATCCTTATCCTTATCTTTATCTTTATCTTTATCTTTATCTTTATCTTTATCTTTATCTTTATCCTAATCTTTATCTTTAACCACTTCACTGGAAGTTCTTCCCCTCGCCTGCCTGGCCAGGGCCCCGAGTTGTGCCACAAGTGTCCTCCAATTCCAAACTCATCCCGAACATCCACCCAGGGAAGGTCGAATCTGGGTCTTCAAATTACGACGTAAGGGGCGTTATCCAGGGAGCCACAGCATGCATATATATGTGGTCATTAATGTGAGGCTACCTCACTACTCACTACATGAAGCCCACCAGCACTCACTACCTCACTACCTCACTACATGAGGCCCACCAGCACTCACTACCTCACTACCTCACTACATGAGGCCCACCAGCACTCACTACCTCACTACCTCACTACATGAGGCCCACCAGCACTCACTACCTCACTACATGAAGCCCACCAGCACTCACTACCTCACTACATGAGGCCCACCAGCACTCACTACCTCACTACCTCACTACATGAGGCCCACCAGCACTCACTACCTCACTACCTCACTACATGAGGCCCACCAGCACTCACTACCTCACTACCTCACTACATGAGGCCCACCAGCACTCACTACCTCACTACCTCACTACATGAAGCCCACCAGCACTCACTACCTCACTACTCACTACATGAAGCCCACCAGCACTCACTACCTCACTACATGAGGCCCACCAGCACTCACTACCTCACTACATGAAGCCCACCAGCACTCACTACCTCACTACTCATCATACGAGACCCACCAGGACTCACTACTGACCACACGAGACCCACCATGACTCACTACTCACCACAAGAGACCCACCATGACTCACTACTCACCACACGAGACCCACCATGACTCACTACTCACCACACGAGACCCACCATGACTCACTACTCACCACAAGAGACCCACCATGACTCACTACTCACCACAAGAGACCCACCATGACTCACTACTCACCACAAGAGACCCACCATGACTCACTGGCTACTCACCTCCCTCCTCCGTTCTGCGTCACGCAGCGACTCTGGCTGTGACAAATGCCTGACTCAGATAGATTTATCGAGAGTTTTTTTCATAATTGATCATGCCAGGTGGACACTGCTAATTATTACTAGTGTCAACCAGTAATTTATACCAGTGGGTGTCCAGTTCCATGGGGGGGGGGGGGGCCACTTGCCCACTATCGTTCACCCACTGAAAAAGTCTTGTTCCGTGTGATACATACACCCACTGAATCATGGTAAACATACTGGCGGTCATATGTTGTATTCATCTCCACAGACGGACGTGAGGAGTGAGGGAGGTCAGCCCAGGTCAGCTGGGTGGCAGGGGACGTGAGGGAGGTCAGCCCAGGTCAGCTGGGTGGCAGGGGACGTGAGGGAGGTCAGCCCAGGTCAGCTGGGTGGTAGGGGACGTGAGGGAGGTCAGCCCAGGTCAGCTGGGTGGTAGGGGACGTGAGGGAGGTCAGCCCAGGTCAGCTGGGTGGCAGGGGACGTGAGGGAGGTCAGCCCAGGTCAGCTGGGTGGCAGGGGACGTGAGGGAGGTCAGCCCAGGTCAGCTGGGTGGCAGGGGACGTGAGGGAGGTCAGCCCAGGTCAGCTGGGTGGCAGGGGACGTGAGGGAGGTCAGCCCAGGTCAGCTGGGTGGCAGGGGACGTGAGGGAGGTCAGCCCAGGTCAGCTGGGTGGCAGGGGACGTGAGGGAGGTCAGCCAGGGACAGGAGGCTGTGTGTCGTTCATCGTCGTGTTGAAGTCTTGTTCAGCTGTCGTTTACTGATACAACCCCCCCCCCCCACGTCATTCACCCCCCCCTCATGTCACTCACCCCCTCACGTCACTCATCCTCCTCACGTCACTCACAGTCCTTACGTCACTTACAGTCCTCACGTCACTCATCTTCCTCACGTCACTCACAGTCGTAAGTTACTCATCTTCCTCACGTCACTCACAGTCCTCACGTCACTCACAGTCCTCACGTCACTCACAGTCCTCACGTCAGTGACAGTCCTCACGTCACTGACAGTCCTCACGTCACTGACAGTCCTCACGTCACTCACAGTCCTCACGTCACTCATCTTCCTCACGTCACTGACAGTCCTCACGTCACTGACAGTCCTCACGTCACTTACAGTCCTCACGTCACTGACAGTCCTCACGTCACTCACAGTCCTCACGTCACTCACAGTCCTCACGTCACTCACCCTTAGGGATGTGGGAAAGTTAACATCATAAACGGGGCATCACCTTGTGTCTGTCTCGCGCACCCTCATCACACACACGCCACGAACCCTCTCCCTCTCTCTCTCTCTCTCTCTCTCTCTCTCTCTCTCTCTCTCTCTCTCTCTCTCTCTCTCTCTCTCTCTGCCCATCGTTGTTCTCTGTGTAACTCTCTCCTCCACCCTTCCCCTGCCTCCCTCCCTCTGGGTTATCATTTCAAAGGCAGGTGACCGGAACCATAGCAAGGGTGAGGAGCAGGATCGTCTGTGCCCCTACCCAGGCCACGTCGGCCTCACTGACCCCACTCTCCACTCCCACCGCTCCTTCACGCCCACAACATCTCGGCTCTCCAATACGTAGCTGGTCAACTGTGACTGGTAACATGAAGATAACGTACGAATGATCATCATCTCTCGTGAACTTACAAACTTATTAGACCAAGACGATACATTCTTGGTCATGCAACACTTTGTTGCTCCCAGCCAGCACGACTGGATGTCACCAACGCACTTGAAACACTAATGAATACAACTGATGTTAATATCATCAATAGGTCGACAAACCTTTGATTTTTCACATCATATAAAGATTTAACATTGTTAATGTTATTCATGGGGACCTTGTTCATGTGTATATGACATTTCAACATCTAATTCAACATCAGTCATACAGGTTATGTCAGGTTGTGAGTTATATGGCTATGTAAGGTTGTGAGTTATAGAGGTTGTGAGTTATATGGCTATGTAAGGTTGTGAGTTATAGAGGTTGTGAGTTATATGGCTATGTAAGGTTGTGAGTTATAGAGGTTATAAGGTATATGGCTATGTCAGGTTGTGGGTTCGGTCTCCCACATCAGCGACAGTGTGGCACCATGACCTTGTGGGTCCGTGTGGAGCGAGGAACCCCCACACGCGTCGTGTGCCTGCGCAGTAACACACGAAAGATTGAGAGACACCGCGCAGGTGACGCTCTCTCTCTCTCTCAACATGGAAAAGTAACATCGATACAGAAACATATTAGAATCATGAATTATGACAATGTTAGAAGCGTTCACCATCATCTTCATCACCATCATACTTAACCCCTCACCATCACCCACCAAGGCAGCGCCAAACTCTAACACACAAACAACATCAAACAAAAGAATGATTAATGTACATTTTCTTATCTGGTAGCAAACAATAGCACGAAACGCCCTCACGATGCAGCAGCTGTTGTTATAACAAACACAGAATCAACGTAACACTCTCGTAATGCTGTGATGTTTTCCTTCGTCACAAAGGCAAGAAGCACAGAGAAAATCTTCCCTCATTTTTAACGTGAAAAATTCCTTTTTTATCATATCCGCATGAGTCACGCAACGAAAATAATTCTGTTTGTTCCTAATGTTTAGGGACGAAGATGTTTACCTACACCAGCCGAATGTTCTCAGAGAAAGTAAGAGCTGAGAGAACTGTGGGTCAGGCGCTGGGAATCGCTCTACTTAAGGAATGACTGAATCACAGACCATCCATCACCCATTTGGTCTCAGCCTTGCTCCAGGAGGTCGTAGAATGTGTGTGTGTGTGTGTGTGTGTGTGTGTGTGTGTGTGTGTGTGTGTGTGTGTGTGTGTGTGTGTGGAGGTCGTCAGGGGTCAGGCAGTACACCACAAGGTCAGGTCATGCCAGCCACACACCATCCTACCCTCCCTCTCTCCCTCCCACCAGATCCCAATCCTCAGTCCTGCCCAGTTAAGGGATCCGTCAACTACAATACGCCACTTGTCACCCACACACACACACCACCCCCTCCCTGCCTGCCCTCACCTCCCCACGCCCCATCTAAACTCCCCACCGCCAGCTCCTGCCTGCCCTCACCTCCCCACGCCCCATCTAACCTCCCCATCGCCAGCTCCTGCCTGCCCTCACCTCCTCACGCCCCATCTAGCCTCCTCACCGCCAGCTCCTGCCTGCCCCCACTTCTCCATGCCCCATCTAACCTCCCCACCGCCAGCTCCTGCCTGTCCTCACCTCCCCACGCCCCACCTAGCCTCCTCACCGCCAGCTTCTGCCTGCCCTCACTTCCCCATGCCCCATCTAACCTCCCCACCGCCAGCTCCTGCCTGCCCTCACCTCCCCACGCCCCATTTAACCTCCCGATGGCTGAGACACAGGAGCCATTCCTTACTAAACAGAATGAGGACGAGATCATCCACAACATCCATCAGATAATGAGGCCATGGCCAAGATCATCCATTAGATGGTGAGGCTATAGCCATAATCATCCATCAGATGGTGAGGCGATAGCCATAATCATCCATCAGATGGTGAGGCTATAGCCATAATCATCCATCAGATGGTGAGGTTAAAGCCAAGATCATCCATCAGATGGTGAGGTTATAGCCAAGATCATCCATCAGATGGTGAGGTTAAAGCCAAGATCATCCATCAGATGGTGAGGTTATAGCCAAGATCATCCATCAGATGGTGAGGCTATAGTCAAGATCATCATCCATCAGATGGTGAGGTTATAGCCAAGATCATCCATCAGATGGTGAGGCTATAGCCATAATCATCCATCAGATGGTGAGGTTAAAGCCAAGATCATCCATCAGATGGTGAGGTTAAAGCCAAGATCATCCATCAGATGGTGAGGTTATAGCCAAGAGCATCATCCATCAGATGGTGAGGCGATAGCCAAGATCATCCATGCCATCCATCATAAGATGTTGATAAGGATGTTAGTCTCGGTCGTGGACAGAGAGTTGCACCAAGTCAATCTAAGTTGTTGCACTAAGCTTGACAAGGTTAATGTAAGTTGATCCAACACCTCCACTGGTAGCACACACCACTGTGTGTGTGTGTGTGTGTGTGTGTGTGTGTGTGTGTGTCTGTCTGTCTGTCTGAGTGAGTGTGTGTGTGTGTGTGTGTCTGTGTGTGTGTCTGTGTGGTGATCACTGATACACTTCAGAAGTCATCACCAAACGCAAATATATGACTCCTCTCTCTCTCCATCTCTCCCTCTCTCTCTCATCTCTCTCTCTCTCTCTCTCTCTCTCTCTCTCTCTCTCTCTCTCAGGAACATCACTTACTAAATTCACTTTCCGTCAGGTATGGGAGAGCCTCTCATCAAAAGATATTCCACTTAAAGTTGTCATTATTATAAACACACGAACGGGGTAAATGCTGCCGTGCGGGTAGACTACTATACAAATATGTCATTAATTAATAATCATAACAAAAGAACAACTTCAGGAGGCGGGGTCTGCAGGAGGCGTGGTCTGCAGGAGGCGTGGTCTGCAGGAGGTGGGGTCTGCAGCAGGCGGGGTCTGCAGGTGTGGACGTCTCTCGGGAGTATGATGACCAATTGGCGTCCTAAGGTCTGCGAGTCATCACATTTAGTGTACAGTTACCCACCCACTTATCCACCCCTCCCTCTGGCTCACCATAACTTCTCCGGCTCCCTGCAGTTTGGACTTAAGTTTTCCCTCTTCCGCTTCCCCTATCTCTGCCATCTTGTTCCTTTAACGACTAGAGGGTGAACTGTATCCCCATCTTACTAATGAACCTTTAATGAGAACAGCTTTACCTAACCACCACTGAACAGTGAGGACCCACTGCAGGTGGACTCCCCCGCCATCACCAGGTGTCCACATTCTTCATCTTCCACCAACACACAACGTACATACGGCACTTCACCTGCCATCATAACTACCTCATGACCAATTACCACAACATGAAGAAGCGACAGCAAGCCGGCCATTGTCGTCTTCCTAAACCTGGAAAAAACCTTCGAGCTCTCCAGTCCGCTGGTGATCCTGGAGAGTAGTCGAGAAGGGCGTCCAGGGGAGGCTGATCAGGTGGATCCAGGACTACTTAACGCATCATCAAGAACGAGTACCATTCCACGGAGTCGTCTCGTCATGCAAGCCTGTCGAGGATGGTACCCCACAAGGAGGCATTCTCAGCCCAACACTCTTCAACGTCCAGATGGAGAACTGAGTGAAGTCCTCCTTCAGGACAGCGGTTAAGCTGCTCTGCTACGCCGATGATCTCCAGCTGATAGTGCGAGGACGCAGGAGATCCGCCAACGCCCAACACGCACTCAAGCTGGTTGTTAGAACGAGTGCAACAAACTGAGTCTGGAGGTCACTACCACCAAAACAAGGGCGATGGTTGACCTTCCGCTTCACGAGGCCAGACAAGATGCTCTCCATCCAGGGAACGACGGTGACCTGGGTCGACACCCACCTTGCAGTGTGGTTTGACCAAAACCTCAACTTCAGGACGCAGCTTCAGTATCACCGACACAGAACGAAGAACAAAGGAAACATCGTGAGATGGGTGACCAACTCAGCCGCTGGGGGCCAACATGGAGGTGCTCAAGACGCACTATACCATCAGATCGCTGGTAGACCACTGTGCTTCACCATTCATTGGGCTGAGGGATGACCAGGTGACCAACATAGAGGTCATCCAAAATGATGCGCTCATGACCGTGCTGGGAGCTCCCATGTGGACCAGGATCTGCAACCTGTAAATGGAGTCTGGACTGCCACCGGACTAGCAGCAAGAGTCAAGCAGACGACAGCGGTGACTCAAGCTAAGATCTGCAGGTCAGACAAGCCCTCAACCACGATGGCCAGAGTCCGGCCCGAACTCCACTTAGAGGATCTGAGGAGCCACCTGGACACATGATACGGCCAACGCCATACAAGTTCTTGAAGCGGCGGTATCCACACTGGAGACGGACACACGACACCACGGGTACAATGTACCGCCTCCATGAGACCCTCCACCAGCCACTCGCACAGTCACAACACTGGGAAACAAGAAGTGTCCAGCCTCCAGCAGGAAGACCTGAGAAAACTGGCGTTGAGAGCCATGGCCCGCTGAAGCTGTAGCATGCTTCACAGACGGCTCAGTGGACCAGACAGATGGGAGAAGGTCGGGGGTGGCCTTCCACACACAAGGTCATACTCGCCTCTGGAGGCTGTCAGATGGCTGCTCCAAACTACAGACGGAACTGGTAGCCATCTACGAAGTTCTGGAACACGCAGCCACATCGTACTCGAAGCCTGTGATAATACACACGGACTCCAAGTCATCAGTACAAGCGCTGCAACATTAACCTTGTCACCTCGATCCTCGCTCACCTCCAAGAGCTGAAGCGACAAGGACGTCCCGTCACCATACACTGGATCCCCAGCCACGTGAGGGGCGAGGGAAACGAGACAGTAGACGAGGCAGCTAAAGCAGCGACACGTTTTAGCAAGTGCATGTTGCAATGAGCCTGCAACAGGTCAAACACCAGCTACAGAAAGCAGCAAGCAAGGCTGCGGACCAAGAGAAATCTCCAGGACGCCTACAATGCCGGATCCATGTCAGTCAAGTGGTACATGATGGTCACGTTATTGGAGCCATCATGTGACGACAGAGACATGAGCAGGAAAACCCTGGTCAATCTACATCGTCTACGACTGGGGTACCAATGTGGCTGGCAAAGAACTGACGGCGTCATCAGAAACTACGTCTACTGCCAGGAGCCGTCTACGCGCCCACTGGAACACTACATGCTGGACTGCGAAGTGATGAAACAGTCTCCACGCAAGAGTCCCTGACTTCAGTGAGGAAGACCATGTACCACCAGCGTCCTCACTACTGTACCAAGACTGAAAGAATCAGATGGAACACTTGCCCCGGACACACGTACACACCCACATGATAATGCGCGCCCACCACCACACGGCACTGCACAATGAAAGTGACCATGTATAGAGGGCACTGCACAATGAAAGTGACCACGTACAGACGGCACAGCACAATGAAAGTGACCACGTACAGAGGGCACAGCACAATGAAAGTGACCACGTACAGAGGGCACTGCACAGTGAAAGTGACCACGTACAGAGGGCACTGCACAATGAAAGTGACCACGTGAAGAGGGCACTGCACAATGAAAGTGACCACGTACAGACGGCACTGCACAATGAAAGTGACCACGTACAGAGGGCACTGCACAGTGAAAGTGACCACGTACAGAGGGCACTGCACAATGAAAGTGACCACGTACAGAGGGCACTGCACAGTGAAAGTGACCACGTACAGAGGGCACTGCACAGTGAAAGTGACCACGTACAGAGTGGTTGCCTGTTTTTCAGAAGACCTTGAGAATATCATACACAAGACACCGACGTACCTACATGATAACCAGGGAGCGAGCCGACGCCAGGCAAAGGCCCGTATCGGACCAAGCACAAGTCCGACGATCTAACAAACAAAATGCACCGCTTAACAAGGACTTAAATACGTACATGATAACATCATCACTATGGGTCCATCCGACTGGCATCCCCCACGAGTCACAAGGACCCGCAGTGTCCACACAGGGCAAGGAGCAGACCCTCCCTCACCCACCTGCTGGCTTTACAAGAAAACCAAACCATCATGAGACTTTCTAACGTTATCAGACTCTCACATGTATAATGATGCTCCAGTATGATGACGTGCCACACACCTGGTGAAACCGCTCGAAAGATGTTCTCTATCACAAGTGGTCCAGATTACTGTCTGGTTTCTACCATGACCAGTTCACAGTGGCTCCCTCATGACCAGTTCACAGTGGCTCCCCCATGACCAGTTCACAGTGGCTCCTCCATGACCAGTTCACAGTGGCTCCCTCATGACCAGTTCACAGTGGCTCCTCCATGACCAGTTCACAGTGGCTCCTCCATGACCAGTTCACAGTGGCTCCCTCATGACCAGTTCACAGTGGCTCCTCCATGACCAGTTCACAGTGGCTCCTCCATGACCAGTTCACAATGACGGCTGGTATATCATAGCCTGGTTCTCTCTATCTGTCCTCAGTCCTGATGATGTAATTATACGAAAGCGCTTGACATTTCGTATTTTCCATTTCCTTGAGTCTTACCTGCATATATATGTAACATGACGGGACAGGCTGGAAGGAGTGTGTGTGTGTGTGTGTGTAAACATTAGGCAGACCCCAGTGAGGTCTTTGTCACCCGGTTTATGAACCATGGTGGCTCGTGGTCATCCCGCGCCTCACTCACACGTTACTGATTAAGGATAGTGTAAGAACATTGTAAGAGACAATAAATGTGACAACAAAATGTATCGAGTTCGAAGAAGTGAATTAGTTAGCAATTAACGAAGGAAACGGACATAACTGCCTTGGTAATACAACAGATGTCGTCCTACATTACGGTGAACAAAGACGAGGGTCAGTGATCACCCAACCACCACAGGGACAGTTGGCCCAGCACGAGAAGCATAACGCTAACATCGACCACGACTCGTGGTAAGTCATACCTCGCTCTGCTACACCTGACGATGTCTTTATAAAGTGTGCAAGTCTCGTCCCCTTGTAAGGGTAACGAGTCAATACTATGCCAAAAAGAGACTCTGATAACTTCCATTCCAACAGGGCAACAGTAAGGGCCGGGTGTCAACGGTAGGGCCTGACGCCGGCATGGGCGGAAAGAGGATCTTAGCAGTGTGTAGACGGATACAGTGACCTGTAACAAGGACATACGCTGGGCGCACCGTGCGGCATGCGAGTAGTGCAAATACAGGCAAGTCGACTTGACCTGGGGAACGTTGGCCGTCGCTTGGTGAGGACTGCCGCACGCCCGGCTCCCCGTGCACGTACAGACCAACCTGACCGGAAGGACAAGTGTAACCAGTTGAGGCTCCATTATGTGAACTGCTGCCACCAGAGCTGAGCCGCTGGTCCGGAATGTGCTGTGCGGCAGGAATGACAGGGTATATATTGCTTGTTTTGAAATGTTTATTAACTAAATTTTTCTTACACTTGTGACTTAATGTGTTATAGTTATTATCAGCAGGTGTGTTAGGATGCCTGACACATTACTTCTCCCACTGTTACTAGAATTGGATATTAAATGTAAGAATGTTTGCGGCCTTTCCTTAGCCTACAGGAAAGTGAGTGATCACAGTGTGCACGGCTGTCCACTGGCCTAGTTGGGTCATTAATGTTCTCATTAAGGGGCTGTACTTAAACCATGGCTTATGGGCTCCGATGATAATCTTACTTGATCATTATTAACCACCAAGTAATGACAAGTTTTTATTTTTTACCCACACACACACACACATATATATACATATATATACCGAGGGAAGGGTTACAATAAGTAGAGAGCTGGGAGAGGGAGCGGTTTGGTACAGAGAAGTGCGACCAGCAGGGAGGAACAGTTCAATGACACGAAGGAAAAACACAGCAACAAGCACCAGGGAGGAAGATGGCTCTGTGAACCTAACCTGGGCTCTGCTGTAGCGCACATCTCGTGTGTGTATATATATATATATATATATATATATATATATATATATATCCCTGGGGATAGGGGAGAAAGAATACTTCCCACGTATTCCCTGCGTGTCGTAGAAGGCGACTAAAAGGGGAGGGAGCGGGTGGCTGGAAATCCTCCCCTCTCGTTTTTTTTTTTTTTTTTTTTTTTTTTTTTTTTTTTCAAAAGAAGGAACAGAGAAGGGGGCCAGGTGAGGATTTTCCCTCTAAGGCCCAGTCCTCTGTTCTTAACGCTACCTCGCAAATGCGGGAAATGGCAAATCGTATGAAAAAAAAAAAAAAATGAAATATATATATATATATATATATATATATATATATATATATATATATATATATATATACTGACGAATAAGACATCACAATCACACACTGAAGTCCTATTATATCTAGCCAAGTAGTAGTAGTAGTAGTAGTAGTAGTAGTAGTAGTAGTAAAAAATCGACCCCATGTACTCCAACCATCGAAAACGCGTTCTGCCAATGAAGGCGACACTCGACACCCTCCTACAGCACGGATTCGAACCCTGGTCCACGTCCCTTGAGGACATGCAATCGAGGATGTGTGTACTACGTACAGTGAGTCCCGCTGCACTGATACTTTTCCCTCACTTTCCCTTGCCATCTGTCCACTGGTGGAGAGCAGCACCCCAGGCCTCATCCACCTGTTGCCATCAACACGAGTTTCACCTGTGTCTTCCTCACTGTTTGGCTCGCTGGCTCCGGGTCAGTTTCCCCAGCCTGGCTGGGACGAGTCTTGTGCTACTTTCACCAATCCTGTTGCTGTGTGCCAGCGTCTGTCTGTCTGTCTGTGAACCACTCCCACTCACATGAGTGAAGTAAGTCAGTTACATCACAGATCCATACAGACAGTCACAGATCCATACAATGACAGACCCACAGCAGAGTTTCAGGAGGCAATACAGAACTTTACACCACAGAACGTCTGGGAGAGGAACAGCAAGGGTGAATAACGGGCTGGGAGAGGAACGGGCTGGGAGAGGCACGGGCTGGGAGAGGAACAGGCTGGGAGAGGAACAGGCTGGGAGAGGAACGTTCTGGGAAAGGAACGTCCTGGGAGAGGCACGGGCTGGGAGAGGCACGGGCTGGGAGAGGCACGGGCTGGGAGAGGAACGGGCTGGGAGAGGAACGTCCTGGGAGAGGCACGGGCTGGGAGAGGCACGGGCTGGGAGAGGCACGGGTTTTACAGATACCGGATGAGAAGACAAACATATCCACTAACTCTCTACCATCTCAGCAGACGAAGCTTTATGAACAAGCTTTAGGGTCTTATAAAGCTTGGCTGAGCATTTTACGAACTTATACAAAGCTTTAAGAAGTCTGGAACAGATAGACACACAAGGGAGTTTGCAGAAGCTTTATGAAGTATCATAGAACAAGTGAGAGTTACGAGGAGTATTTTCAGACCTCGGAGCATTATGGAACTTTCAAACTGTAAGATAAATTTCAAGGCCTCACAGAGCATTATGAAGCATTTTGATTCCTTACGAGTATAGAGCTTTACTGAGCCTTTTGAAACACTGAGTCCTTGCGAAGAATCATATAGCTCTATAGAGCCTTATGAAGCATCATCTATTCATAAGAAGAATGTATGTAGTTAAGAGTTTCATGAGACTTCAGTACTTAAAGCTGCTTCAGACAGATTTATGAGGTATTATGAGTACTCATAAAGAAACATACAGCTTTACTAAACATGTGAATCATGATGAAATATATAGTTTTCCAAAGCCTTATGAAGTACTAAAAACCCATACGAAAAATTATACAACTTCACAAAGCCTTATAAAACATTATGAACCCTTAGAAAAAACAAACTACAGAGCTTCACAGAGCATTCCGAAGCACAATGAATCCTTGCAAAGCATTATAAAAGTTTCATACAGCCTTATGAATCTGTACGATACATATAACAGGCTTACGAGAGACCTGGGAGCTTTATGAAGTATTATAGAGCCATGAGACCCCCACAGAGCAGCCATGAGCCGTTCAAGTGTACGTCACCAGCAGCGTGGGACAATATAGAGCGACCACAGGGTCCCACACATCAAAGCTTCGTCCCAAAGAAATGTACATTACAACTCCAGGAACAGTCGTGTGGACCAAGACTACCATGAACACCTCAACCCTAGTGAGGAGAGGAGGAGAGAATCATTGTGAAACAAGATGGTCAGCCACTACACTGGAGGATCATAGGAATCAAAATCATACAATATCAAATCCTTTTTAACCGTTCTGGGTGTCATCTCACGTCACTGTTCGCTGTGGGTGCTGGCTCTCTCCCTCTGTTCCACAGGCATCATATCTTCGCCCACCAAACCAATCAGCAGTATAATGTTTTGAGCATAATTAAACACTAAGTACTTTAAGAGCAAGACTTACATGGCATTTGATGAAATGGAGTATTTGAGGTTTCCCAGCGCGTAGTCTGGTTTATCATACTATGGCCCAGTGCACGAAAAACCTCACCTGAGTCTGGTTGTGTTACACATACTACGGTGTGTGACATTACCTGACACATCGCTGCTCTACCACAATGTGTGGGATTATAGCCTTGTTCAGTTCCCCGACTACCACACTGTCCTCAGACTTCGAACTCTCTACAGTTGGTTGTTAAAGACATACATGTTTCAATGTCTCTATGTTAACGTCAAGCCAGTACTCACAATGCCAGCTGTGATGACAGACGTTTAAAAAACAGCAACATGAATAACATGACAGTGAAGCTGAGTACGACGTAGCGTTGGCTGTGTTCCCTCACGCCGGCACTGCTTCACTGATGTGCAGTGAGAACATTATTGAGATCAGCAGTGAAGTATTTTTCCCTGAACTCATTTATAGTATTCTGCCCACAGAGTGTCCACGTGTGTGTGTGTGTGTGTGTGTGTGTGTGTGTGTGTGTGTTCCAGGGACCAGGACGTGAACAAGCGTTACGGTACGTGTATCATTTCACGTGACACTGGTTCAGAGCAGAGCTGTTCAACAGTGAAAGTTTAGCGCCCCAGTAGCCTGGGGTTGGTCGCTGGACCTGTATACACGAGAATATGAGAAGGCTGCCTGGCTGGCTGGCAGTGAGTGTTGCTGTGATCTCATGACAAAGATTCATTCCTGGGTTCGAAGTAGTGGTTCAAAGTGTTATGAACCACTGAGCTCCTGTTGCGCAGCCACTCACCAAGCTTAGTGGACAAGATCACCCAGCTTGGTGCATTAGTCTCCCTGAGTGATGGGTAAAATCAGCCAGCTTAGTGCATTAGTCATTCAGCTTAATGCATAAAATCACAACTTTAAGCCAAGTATTCGAACAACCTAAGCAGTTGTAGAACTGGAGAGAAAAATATATTTTCCTTTCTTTATAAAAATCTTTCGTCTTAATGTATAAAAGTTCAGATGAAAATTCATCAGCCTAAAGTTTGGGGCATCTGCTCGTTGTGTCAAGATCGGCAACTGACAATCAGTTGAATCACATGAACGGTCAGTGAAGCTTTGATGTGACCTGACATAGAAGCCAAACTTGACCTGGCACGGAGGCCTAACTTGACCTGACCGTCTCAACAGCCCACAGCCTGACCTACATAATCTTCATTGAGACTCGTCTACTTCTGTGTCACTTGTGTGTTAAGGATGAACGATTCCCCTCCTGGCTCGCTACCTTCCAACACATCAACAATGAATATTTCACACAATAATCTGACAACTGTTAATTCAGATGGAGTACAAACTACTGTCTAAAATCGGACAGATATTAATATCTGTCTCTATACTCTAAATTCTAAGTTTGAAATGTCTATACATCTCTATATAATATCTATTTACTTCCTGTGTACAAGATTCCTTTACATTTCCACTTCTTGTTCAAGGGTCGTACCGTCGTGCTCAAGGGTCGTACCGTCGTATTCAAGGGTCGTACCGTCGTGTTCAAGGGTCGTACCGTCGTGTTCAAGGGTCGTACCGTCGTGCTCAAGGGTCGTACCGTCGTGCTCAAGGGTCGTACCGTCGTGCTCAAGGGTCGTACCGTCGTGTTCAAGGGTCGTATCGTCGTGTTCTAGTTTTGTATCGTCGTGTTCAAGGGTCGCGCCTTTGAATTCAATGATCGTACCGTCGTGTTCAGGTGTGTGTACCTCCGGGCAGCTCAGCTGAACATCTGTTTGGAACTTCAGTCAACTCAACATCTTGGATCACTTTCCATTGGCCATCTCTAACTACCATCTCTAACTACCCCCATGATCATCAGGCCTTCCTAACTTCCCCCAGTAATAGTTAGACCTTAACTATCGGAGGAAAGAGAGTTCTTCCAAGCCTGATCCCTTGCCTTATATTCTTATACGCATGTATTGCCTTATCCCCATACCGACCGACGAAACTCTCGACCCTTCAGTTGTCAGCGGCTGCACACACCACTGCCTTCCCCCTGATGCAAAGTGAGGTCGTCATGTTTTCCACAGTTCCTGTCTGAGGTGTAGGACACACCAGGTGAATGTGTGTCCACTGAAGACGACTGGCTAGAGAAAGGTTCGTCACACTCAACCATCGAGAATCGTCACGTTTGTAAAACTTGTTTAACTTCAAGTTGTTCCAAATTTAGCGAGGGTGAAACTTGAGGAATCTTGGCTCATGGGGTGTCGTCATAGAGCCATGTCTCCTGGTGCCTGGTGGAGGCAGGGACTGGTGAGGCCTGTGTGGTGGAGTCGTCCAACTCTTGGTGGAGGCAGGGACTGGTGAGGCCTGTGTGTTGGAGTCGTCCACCTCCTGGTGGAGGCAGGGACTGGTGAGGCCTGTGTGGTGGAGTCGTCCACCTCCTGGTGGAGGCAGGGACTGGTGAGGCCTGTGTGGTGGAGTCGTCCACCTCCTGGTGGAGGCAGGGACTGGTGAGGCCTGTGTGGTGGAGTCGTCCACCTCCTGGTGGAGGCAGGGACTGGTGAGGCCTGTGTGGTGGAGTCGTCCACCTCCTGGTGGAGGCAGGGACTGGTGAGGCCTGTGTGGTGGAGTCGTCCACCTCCTGGTGCCTGGTGGCTGGACCTGAGTGGCTGCGTAGTGTGTGGTCGGGTAGCCACCAGCGGTGAGGTCGCTTACCGTCTGCTTCTCGTGTGAAAAGGAGGGTGGTGGTGGTGGTGGTGGGTGAGAGGGGGGGCGGAGAATGAGAGGAGTGGAGAGAGGCTGGAAGTGGTGGGGAAGAGGGGGAGGGTTGAGGGTCGGGCAGGGTGGAGAGTGAGGGAGAGTAAAGAGTAAAGGAACAAATAGTGATGTAGGAGGTGAGAGATGAGTGATGGAGATCTGTGGGAGAGTGGGGAGTGATGGAGATTTGTGGGAGAGTGGGGAGTGATGGAGTAATGACCAAGCCCATCCCAATAACCCGATGGAGGCACCCCCCCCGTCTCTCCATCACCAGTACCATCACCCCACCATCACCAGTACCATCACCCCACCATCACCAGTACCATCACCCCACCATCACCAGTACCATCACCCCACCATCACCAGTACCATCACCCCACCATCACCAGTACCATCACCCCACCATCATCAGTACCATCACCCCACCATCACCAGTACCATCACCCCACCATCACCAGTACCATCACCCCACCATCACCAGTACCATCACCCCACCATCACCAGTACCATCACCCCACCATCACCAGTACCATCACCCCAACATCACCAGTACCATCACCCCAACATCACCAGTACCATCACCCCACCATCACCAGTACCATCACCCCACCATCACCAGTACCATCACCCCACCATCACCAGTACCATCACCCCACCATCACCAGTACCATCACCCCACCATCACCAGTACCATCACCCCACCATCACCAGTACCATCACCCCACCATCACCAGTACCATCACCCCACCATCACCAGTACCATCACCCCACCATCACCAGTACCATCACCCCACCATCACCAGTACCATCACCCCACCATCACCAGTACCATCACCCCACCATCACCAGTACCATCACCCCACCATCACCAGTACCATCACCCCACCATCACCAGTACCATCACCCCACCATCACCAGTACCATCACCCCACCATCACCAGTACCATCACCCCACCATCACCAGTACCATCACCCCACCATCACCAGTACCATCACCCCATCATCACCAGATATTCGAAAAAGACGAAACAATGTCGGGTAAATGAAAGTGGTGAGAGTAAGTGAGCTTAGAAAGGAAACTTGGGTGAAGAAATACCAGGAGAGACTGAGTGTAGAATGGCAAAAGATGAGAGTAATTGAAGCTAGGGAAGTGGGTGAGGAATGGGAAGTATTTAGGGAAGCAGTGATGGCATGTGCTAGAAATGTATGTGGCATGAGAAAGGTGGGAGGTGGGCAGATTAGAAAGGGTAGTGGGTGGTGGAATGAAGAAATAAAGTTGCTAGTGAGAGAGGGTGGGTGGGGGAACCTGCTTACTATACTGTACGTTTATTGTAAACAAATAATCCATGACGAGAGCCAATAACAACAGATACAAGGCGTCTTGCAGGACGAACAAAGATGAACAATCATTAAGAACACCACACTGGAGTGGGAGGCAGGCGATGGAATGTTTGATAGCTAGAGATGTGAGGGCATGATGGCCATATTGCCCCATCAATATTACGTTCCACCGACCTTTGCAATGAGATGGCCGATATAGGCGAAATGTATCAAAAAAAAGATATTGATTCCCTCGAAGTACTGGTCACCAGTTGTCTGACTTTCATGATAGATATGGATGAAACTTGGTAACCTTTTGAAGACTTGGTGACCTTTAGATGGCTTGGTGGCGTTTTCTTTTTTAAATAAGGAGCAATAATTAGTATGAACAGCGTCTGCTGTGACAGAAACCATAATTGAACGTTAAGATCCACGTCTAACATCACTTACATACACGAGGACATCAACAAATACCCTGCCAGGGTTATTATCAATTTCTCACATCATTATCTCTCCGTTCAACACATTCACGAGGTGGATCAGGCGCATCCATTCTCTCATCACACACACACACACACACACACACACACACACACACACATCCTCAGCCCACGTCCAGTGTGGTAAAAGTGGATCAGAAAGTCACACTTATGAATCCATCTTACTTTTCCACTTAACACATCAACTTGTTCCGTCATTCACACCGCCCGCGAGGCTTCTTACGTTCAAGACTGAACTTTGTGAAAGTTCAGAAATAGAGACGAACTCACGAATGTCCTCATTCAGGTTACCGCCAAGCTCAGACCAATGGCTGAGTTCTGAGGTGGTGATGACTGATTAAACCACACCACCCACTCTACATGACCCCACCCTCTGTACCCACAGTGCCACATCACCCACTCTACATGACCCCACCCTCTGTACCCACAGTGCCACATCACCCACTCTACAGGACCCCACCCTCTGTACCCACAGTGCCACACCACCTCCGCTACAGACCCCACCCCCTGTAACACATCCACTGGTGAAATCTTACGCACACTTCCAAGGCCACTAAGGAAAAAGAGTAAATGATCACAAAAATACATAATGATACACAATAATACATAATGATACATAATACAGTTGAAAATTTCTCCAGTACTGAGGTACTCTCCCTCTGCTCTCACAACAGTACAACCAAGGTACTCTCCCTCTGCTCTCACAACACTACAACCAAGGTACCCACCCTCAGCTCTCACAACACTACAACCAAGGTACCCACCCTCAGCTCTCACAACACTACAACCAAGGTACCCACCCTCAGCTCTCACAACACTACAACCAAGGTACCCACCCTCAGCTCTCACAACACTACAACCAAGGTACTCTCCCTCGCAACCTGGAGGACGTAAGTGAGTGAGGGAGAGCGTCTCAAGATGACACAAACCGTCCCATTCTGGCAAGTTTGTCACGTACGTATACACACACAACACCCAGACCTGAGCATGGGTCCGTTCTTATCTGGGTGGGTCTTACGTACTCACTCTGTCTCCTACACTACCCCCTCCCCCCCCTCTCTCTCTCTCTCTCTCTCTCTCTCTCTCTCTCTCGTCACACTACATAAGATCTTTCATTATCTGCCTTTCTTTGTATTCTCTTTCTTTTCGTGTATATATATATATATATATATATATATATATATATATATATATATATATATATATATATATATATATATATATATTATCCCTGGGGATAGGGGAGAAAGAATACTTCCCACGTATTCCCTGCGTGTCGTAGAAGGCGACTAAAAGGGGAGGGAGCGGGGGGCTGGAAATCCTCCCCTCTCACTTTTTTTTTAATTTTCCAAAAGAGGGAACAGAGAAGGGGCCCAGGTGAGGATATTCCCTCAAGGGCCCAGTCCTCTGTTCTCAACGCTACCTCGCTAATGCGGGAAATGGCGAATAGTATGAAAGAAAAAGAAAAAAAAAAAAAAATATATATATATATATATATATATATATATATATGAAGATGAAATCGCACTTCAGTAGTTCATACAATTATATCTAACATGTAATTTTTCTATACATGTGGCACGACATGTTTCGTGGAGACAATCCACCTCATCATCAGGTGGTGCCAGTACTTAACAAAGTTATTTCAATCCCAACATCACACTTGAGTCCCGCCGTCCAGCACCAATCTGTACAGACCAACCACTGTCCGCTTTGTCTGGCAGTAACCGTTGTAAGGGAGAGTGATTAAGGGGGGTCACGTGGCGGGGGTTGACCGGGGTAGCTGGGTGTGTTTTGAACAATTTTTTTTGCTTTCGTGTTATGTAATTTCTCTCAAATGATTTGGTTAATGCTAGGATGGGCTTTAAAAGTGCCTGGGGACAAATTAAAGTCTTTAGTATTAGAATTTAAGACAGATTCAATGACGTTGCGTGTGACATAATCAGCAGAGGGGTATAGAACAACGGGATTTTCAAGATCTATGGCCAGGGTGATCATTTTCATGACAATGTTTAGCGATCGCATTTTTGTGGTCATCCCTGCGTACTGCATGACGGTGCCAATAACACATCTCCATTACAGTTTTTCCAGTCTGGCCTATATATATATATATATATATATATATATATATATATATATATATATATATATATATATATATATATATATAGACACAGACATATACATATGTACACATGTATATAATTCATACTGTCTGCCCTTATACATTCCCGTCGCCACCCCGCCACACATGAACCTCCCCCCCCCCCCCCCCCCCCAGCATGTGCGCGAGGTAGCGCTACGAAAAGACAACAAAGGCCACATTCGTTCACACTCATTCTCTATCTGTCATGTATAATGCACCGAAACCACAGCTCCCTTTCTATATCCAGGCCACACAAAACTTTCCATGGTTTACCCCGGACGCTTCAAATGCCCTGGTTCAATCCATTGACAGCACGTCGACCCCGTATACCACATCGTTCCAATTCACTCTATTCCTTGCACGCCTTTCATCCTCCTGCATGTTCAGGCCCCGATCACTCAGAATCTTTTTCACTCCATCTTTCCACCTCCAATTTGGTCTCCCACTTCTCGTTCCCTCCACCTCTGATACATATATCCTCTTTGTCAATCTTTCCTCACTCATTCTCTCCATGTGACCAAACCATTTCAAAACACCCTCTTCTGCTTTCTCAACCACACTCTTTTTATTACCGCACATCTCTCTTACCCTTTCATTACTCATTCGATCAAACCACCTCACACCACATATTGTCCTCAAACATCTCATTTCTGGCCCGTCAACCTTCCCCCGCACAACGCCCATGCCTCGCAACCATACAACATTGTTGGAACCACTATTCCTTCAAACATATCCATTTTTGCTTTCCAAGACAACGTCCTCGACTTCCACACATTCTTCAACGCTCCCAGAACTTTCGCCCCCTCCCCCACCCTATGATTCACTTCCGCTTCCATGGTTCCATCCGCTGCCAAATCCACTCCCATATATCTAAAACACTTCACTTCACACACACACACACACACACACACACACACACACACACAGAGTAAATCCTCGATTTGTTTTTAGTAAAAGAGAAATGACAGGCGTTTGGACGGTAGTAACAAGGAAGGAGTGAAAAACGATTGGGAGATGTATAAGAGAAAGCAGCAACAGATCCAGAGGAAGGTGCAGGGGTTGAAACAGAGTGCAAATGAGTTAAATCTGGTCCGTTATATCAGGGTCCATATGTACATATGTTAAAATTCATACTTGCTTGCCTTCATCCACTTCCGGCGTCACCCTGCCCCACCGATAACAGCATCGTCACCCCTTGCGTCAGCGAGGAAGCGCCAGGAAAACAGACAAAATATGATGAGAACAGACAAAGACCGCATCCGCTCACACTCATTCTCTAGCTGTTATGTGTAATGCACCGAAACCACAGCTCCCTTTCCACATCCAGGCCCCAAAGACCTTTCCATGGCTTACCCCAGACGTTTCACATGCCCTGGTTCAGTTCACTGACAGCACGTCGACCCCGGTACACCACATCGTTCCAATTCACTCTATCCCATAAATGCCTTTCACTCTCCTGCATGTTCAGGCCCCGATTGCTCAAAATCTTTTTCTCTGTATCAATCCATCACCAATTAGGTCTTCCCGTTATCCTTGTTCCCTTCACTTTTTACACATGCATCCCCTTTGTCAACCTTTCCTCACTCATTCTCTCCATATGTCCAAACCATTTCAATACATCCTCTTCAGCTCTCTCAACCACACTGTTTTTATTACCACACATCTCTCTTACCTTTTCATTATTTACTTTATTAAAACAGCTTGCACCACATATTGTCCTCAAACATTCTATTTCCAACAAATCACCCTCTTCCATACAAACCTATCTATAGGCCATGCCTCACATCCATATGATATTGATGGAACTACAATTCCTTCAATCATACCCATTTTTGCTCTCCGAGATAACGTTCTCTCTTTCCTCACATTCTTCAGTGTCACCAAAACCTTCGCCCCCTCCACCACCCTGTGACTCACTTCCGCTTCCATGGTTCCATTCACAGCCGTGTCCACTCCCAGGTATCTACAGCACTTTACTTCCTCCAGTTTTTCTCCATTCAACCTCACACCTTTACGAATCTGCCCCTCAACCCAGCTGGAGCTAATAGTCTTGCTTTCATTCCCATTTACTCTCAACACTCAATGCATATACTCTTAAAAACTTCGTCGCCAATTTCAGCACTTTCTCATTCGAATCTGCCACTAATGCTGTACCATCAGGAAACATAAACTGACTCACTTCCCAGGTCCTCTCACCCTCTACAGCCTGCATACTCACCCCTCTCTCCAAAACTCTCGCATTTATCTTCCTAACCACCCCATCCATAAACAAATCAAATAACCATGGGGATGTTAAACATCGCTGCCCCAGACCAATCACTCTCCTCTCTTCCTTGTACACATGCCATACACCCTCAACAAAAACTTTTTACTGCTTCTAGCAGCTTACCTCCACACCGTAAACTATCAAGACCTTACACAAAACATCTTGATCAACCCTATCATATGCTCTCTCCAGATCCCTAAACGCTACATTAAAATCCATCTGTTTCTTTAGGTATTTCTCACATACATTCTTTAAAGCAAACACCTGATCCATACATTCTCTTCCACTCCCCAGTCTGAGCTCTATACATGCCTTCACCCACTCAATCAATACTCTCCTGTACAACTTACCAGATATACTTAACAAACTTATATCTCTATAGTTTGAATACTCACCTTTATCCCCTTTGCCTTTAAACATGGTATTATACATGCATTTCACCAATCCTCAAGCACTTCAACATGATCTATACATATATGGAATAGCCTTACCAACCAGTCAACAACACAGCCATCCCATTTCTTAATAAATTCAATTGCAATACCATCCAAACCCGCCGCCTTGTCGGATTTCATCTTCCACAAGGCTTTCACCAACTCCTCTCTCTTCATCAAACCACTCTCCATGACTCTCACACCTGGCACACCACCCCGACCTAAACACCCTACATCTATCTCTCTTATCATGAAACACACTCACCAATCCTTGAAAATAATTACTCCATCTCCTCACTTCATCACCACCTGTTATCACTTCCCCTTTTGCTCCCTTCAATTGGTGTTCCCATTAGTTGTTTTGTTTTTCGCACTTTATTTACCTCCTTCCAAACCATCTTATTCTCCCTTAAATCTACAGATATACGCTTACCTCAACTCTCGTTTACCCTCTTTTTTAACCCCTGCACATTCTTCGACCTCCTGTCGTTTTCTCATATGTATTCCCCAGTCATTTGAATTCTTTCCCTGTAGATACCGCCCAAACGTTTCCCTCCCCCCCCCCCCTTTTTTTTTCTCCTTTCTTAGCTCTTGTCCTCTCACCAATTTCTGACTTTACCTCTATAACATTTGCAATCCATTCCTCTCCTCTAACTTCTGTTAGCATCTTTGTCGCCCTCCTCTGGACCTTCTCTGTTAGCTTTGTGATTCTACATGCGCGGTGACCGAACCTGAGAAAGAGACGATATTCTAGCCCTGCGTATGACGTGAACAGCTTGATGAATATTTCCTTATCCATATCCTGAAAAGCTATTCTAATATTTGCCAAACGACACTTTTGTCTACTTTACCGTTCTCCTAATGTGGGACATGAACGACAGGTTGGAACGATGGCCTCTGTCAAGTTCCTTTTACACATAGACTCCTGTTGCTTATTTCCCTACGTGTGTGTGTGTGTGTGTGTGTGTGTGTGTGTGTGTGTGTGTGTGTGTGAGTGTGTGTGTGTGTGTGTTACAGGGAGAGAATTTACACTCGTGTTACCCCGTCTTTCCTGTGAATGTCTGCACCCACCTTCCACCTTAACACAAGTGCCCATTTATCGACCAGTCATGATAGGACGAACGCCTAGGATGGGTGTGGGCTGCCGTAACGACTTCGAACTCCCGCGAGTCCGACTCTGTGCTTGGCGGGGGTCATTCATGGTCAACACCGCTAACCACTACACCACGATCGTGGCTGGCGTGAGTGTGTAATCACCTCGTGTCGACATAGTTCGTCTCCCACAACGTGGAATATGAAAACATTGTCGAACCGACACCAGAAAAACTTGTTCATGGCCTCTGTACTTAACACCAACATTGCTTGTTCACTGTGCCTCCGCTCACTATGGAAACCTTCTGCTTCCTTATGTACCTGGAGTACACACCTGTTCGAACCTGGGAGTAACACCTGTTATAACAGGATAATAACCCCGGGTCAAAATCTGTTTATACCTGGAGGTGACACCTGTTGTAACGGTATCAACAGAAGAAACAGAACAATGAGGTATGGAACAATACGACGGAGATGGGACATATCCATAAGAGAGAGAGAGAGAGAGAGAGAGAGAGAGAGAGAGAGAGAGAGAGAGAGAGAGAGAGAGAGAGAGAGAGAGAGAGCTACCACTCGTGGCAGCTCAGCCTTTGTATTTATATCAACCTCACGTGTGATACTAGCCGCCAGGTATCTGGTGTGGCCCTCCAGTGTGGCCTTCTAGTGTGACATTCTAGTGTGGCCCCTGTAGTGTGTCTCTATAATATGGCCCTTTAGTGTGGCCCTATAGTATGTCTCTGTAGTGTGGTCCTGTAATGTGGCCCTCACTAAGGGCCTGTAGTGTTACCTAGTATGGCTCTGTGATATAGCCCTCTATCGTGGCCCTGGAATTTGACCCTCCTCTGTGTCCCTATAGTGTGGCCCTGTAGTGTGACTGTAATGTGGCCCTGTAGTGTGACTGTAGTGTGGCCCTGTGGTGTGACTGTAATGTGGCCCTGTAGTGTGACTGTAATGTGGCCCTGTAGCGTGACTGTAGTGTGGTCCTGTAGTGTGACTGTGGTGTTGGCCTGTAGTGTGACTGTAATCTGGCTCTGTAGTGTGACTGTAATCTGACTCTGTAGTGTGACTGTAGTGTGGCTCTGTAGTGTGACTGTAATCTGACTCTGTAGTGTGACTGTAGTGTGGCTCTGTAGTGTGACTGTAGTGTGGCTCTGTAGTGTGACTGTAGTGTGGTCCTGTAGTATGACTGTAGTGTGGCCATGCATCCCCGTAACATACAAATAATAATATCACACACATACACCTGTTTGATGATAAATCCAAGATGGTAAACAAGGGGACTTAATGTAGACAGTATGTACACAAGAGAAGGCTGGAGCATGCTTGTGTGTACACGAAGTCACCAACACAAAACAATAACACTAAAACAACCAGCACGAACGCTACCATCGTAATAACGAATACACACGAACAGATTTACGTAACAGACTATAAAACGCACATATGAATGTTTACAGGCAGGGACCGTACACCACACACCAACAACTGACCGACGCAAACACATTACTTCCTGCCACTAACGAAGGCTGTTGGACCATTACGCACGTTAACTGCCTGCTTTGGACGGGAGAAAGCAACAGTTAAGGCGATCCACTTGTAAGGCAGCGGACGAGGAGGGTGTTGGGTTGTAGATTTGTGTGTTGCGTAGGTGTTGCTTTGTGAAGCTCACAGGAAGGGTGTACATGTGTAGTTATATTATGTGAAATGTTTAGTATTGCCTGCGAGGGGTCGTCAGGACAGTGTGTGTGTGTATGTGTAGTGGTGTGTGTGTGTGTGTGTGTGTAGTGGGGTGGTGGTGGTAGTGGTGTGTGTGTGTGTGTGTGTGTGTGAGTGTGTGAGTAGTGGTGTGTGTGTGTGTGTGTGTGTGTGTGTGTGTGTAGTGGGGTGGTGTATGCGGGTGTACGTGCTGGGGGGTGTGTGTACGGGAGTGTTGCATACTAAAGTAATTACAGGAGTGGGGACGCAGACCTCTGCGGGAAGGGGGAATGCTAGGGGGAGTGTTGGGCCAATATATCTGTCGATATATGAACGAAAAAGTAAAAATATGTTTGTCAGAGTATATTAGCATATCGCCAAATCGATTACAACATCCGGGGGCCAGTATTAACGAACTACGTAAACCATATACAACTGGCGGAGTGGGCTCAGGTCGGGTGACACAACCACAACACCTCACAATCGTACTACAACCTCCCACGTGGCCAGGCCCTTCAAGGCCATGCGACAGTGTCAACATGGTATGGAAGACCCACAGCCAAGACCTGCACTCGACTGAAACCATAACAATATCTTCTTAAAATGGTATTCAAAGCACGACTCCAAAATACCACCCAAATCCTTGAGCAATTTACGGTTATTACACACACACACGCGCGCGCACACACACACGCATAACCTGGTTCCCTCACTGTTGTTATGGAGACGGTGTGGCAAGGCCTCAACCGGCAAATGTATGAAACGAGTTCCTCTCTCTCTCTCTCTCTCTCTCTCTCTCTCTCTCTCTCTCTCTCTCTCTCTCTCTCTGACAAACAAGGACTATCTTCTTTGATTTACATTTATCAACGATCAACACTTTCGCACATGTTTCACTTTCTTTACATCCTCTATTTTGAATGACATTGCACGACTTAAGTGTGGTGTGACGAAGTTCTATTTTGGTTTCAGTGTGCGTCCCAGTAGACTAACAACTCAAGACAGCTTACGGCAAACATTACGCACAAGACAGCATGACCCAACACGTAACACAAACAGTGGTTAGCAACACAAATTAGAAAACCTCTTGACACAAGACCGAGGGACCAACACACACGAGAGGTGTTGCAAGTCAAACATTCGAACAGTCAACTAAAAAACGGTAAGTAAGACATTGTATTAATGTCTGTGAGAGAGCTCTTACTGAGGGAGGTAGAGAGAGGCGGTGGAGGAAGAAAGGAAAGTAGAGATCAAGGAGGACAATGGAACAGGACAATTACTGGTGACTGTGGCAACGGTTGGCTCCCAACTTCCTGAAGTGGTCTGTCCGTCTATGTCACTCCAGAGTTACACGTGTCCACAATGTCTAACATTTACCCCACGTCTTCCAAGTTGAAGAAAACCTCACGTTCTGCCACGAGTACACAACTCCCTCCCTACACGGAACATTAGGTAATAACACGATAATAACACCAGCTGGGCATATCGGCTCTCTACACACAGCTTACATAGCAAGACTCACACTTACTCATATTGACTCACAGTGACTCACACTTGCTCATATTGACTCACACTGACTCACACGTACTCAAACGTTCACGCGGCTCTTTCCTGGATCTACATACTTACATCATAAATCAATATTAGATACTAAAAAGTAGAAATGAGAATATATGACTCTACAGTCCACACAAAAATGTAATATTTTGTCATGCAACTTGTATAACTTCCTCCGTCTGGCAGCGCAGTGCGGCCCAACTGTGAGAGATGTTGTCGTCAACTTGTGGGTAGACACCTAGCAAACAACATAATTACTATACTAAGTTAAACGACACGTGAAACTACTCTTAGTCAACTGTAGAAACGTCGCCCAAGAAAATATAAAATGCAAATAAAGACAGATATCCTTGAACTTTAAGCCAAATAAAACTTGAGAAAATCCTTGACCACCTCGCCTTCCTGGCAATAAATACAATGTTGCCAATTCCCAAGCCACGAAAAAACGTTGGAATTGAGAGTAATCAATTGGGAGCGAAGAGATGTGACGCCCTCCACCATATGTCATTTCTCCAGGAAGCATCGACCGGTATATACGCGTGTAACTCCTCCTCCTCCTCCTCCACCTCCTGGCCCCCTACGCCACTCCACCTGGCAAGTCCCTCGGTGATTTACCATAACATCCACATCGTCCACCTTGCCTACCTCATCCACGATACTGGGAGGGGCTTCCGGCATGACATGCCCCCCCCACACACACACACACACGGCCCGCCGTAACCCACCACGACACACGAGCAGGAGGGAATCCCTAGCGTCCATCTCTAAGATATTATGTATATTTCACCTCCAACTGTTCCTAAAATATGTATGAGGGAAGAAGACAGATGTCGAGTGGAAATGTTACACAGGTAAGATTTCACCAAATACCACTTTTGTTGTACATTAATATTATAAGTTCTATTGGGTCGGACTTCAGTGTACTTCACACCTGCAGAAACAAATGTGTATCTTCATACTGACAGACATGTAGTGTACCCTTATAGTAACTTCTGCCACTACCGAACCCTCATGGTATGGCCGCATTTCAGTAAGAGTTCATACAATTATATTTAACATGTAATTTGTCTATACATGTGGCACGACATGTTTCGTGGAGACAATCCACCTCATCATCAGGTGGTGCCAGTACTTAACAAAGTTATTTCAATCCCAACATCACACTTGAGTCCCGCCGTCCAGCACCAATCTGTACAGACCAACCACTGTCCGCTTTGTCTGGCAGTAACCGTTGTAAGGGAGAGTGATTAAGGGGGGTCACGTGGCGGGGGTTGACCTGGGTAGCTGGGTGTGTCTTGAACAACTTTTTATGTTTTCATGTTTTGTCAATTCTCTCATAATGATTTGGTTAATGCTAGGATGGGCTTTAAAATTGCCTGGGGACAAATTAAAGTTCTTCGTATTAGCAATTAAGACAGATTCAATAACGTTACGTGTGACATGATCAGCAGAGGGGTATAGAATAACGGGATTTTCAAGATCTATGGCCAGGGTGATCATTTTCATGACAATGTTTAGCGATCGCATTTTTGTGGTCATCCCTGCGTACTGCATGACGATGCCAATAACACATCTCCGTTACAGTTTTACCAGTCTGGCCTATATATATATATATATATATATATATATATATATATATATATATATATATATATATATATATTATTATATTTTTTTATATTTTGCTTTGTCGCTGTCTCCCGCATTTGCGAGGTAGCGCAAGGAACAGAAGAAAGAAATGGCCCAACCCACCCCCATACACATGTATATACACACACGTCCACACACGCAAACATACACACCCATACAACTCACTGTACACATATATATACACACACAGACACATACATATATACCCATGCACACAATTCACACTGCCTGCCTTTATTCATTCCCATCGCCACCTCGCCACACATGGAATACCATCCCCCTCCCCCCCTCATGTGTGCGAGGTAGCGCTAGGAAAAGATAACAAAGGCCCCATTCGTTCACACTCAGTCTCCAGCTGTCATGCAATAATGCCCGAAACCAAAGCTCCCTTTCCACATCCAGGCCCCACACAACTGTCCATGGTTTACCCCAGACGCTTCACATGCCCTGATTCAATCCACTGACAGCACGTCAACCCCGGTATACCACATCGATCCAATTCACTCTATTCCTTGCACGCCTTTCATCCTCCTGCATGTTCAGGCCCCGATCACTCAAAATCGTTTTCACTCCATCTTTCCACCTCCAAATAGGTCTCCCACTTCTCGTTCCCTCCACCTCCGGCACATATATCCTCTTGGTCAATCTTTCCTCACTCATTCTCTCCATGTGCCCAAACCATTTCAAAGCACCCTCTTCTGCTCTCTCAACCACTTTCTTTTTATTTCCACACATCTCTCTTACCCTTACATTACTTACTCGATCAAACCACCTCACACCACACATTGTCCTCAAACATCTCATTTCCAGCACATCCACCCTCCTGCGCACAACTCTATCCATAGCCCACGCCTCGCAACCATACAACATTGTTGGAACCACTATTCCTTCAAACATACCCATTTTTGCTTTCCGAGATAATGTTCTCGACTTCCACACATTCTTCAAGGCTCCCAGGATTTTCGCTTGTATTTGACGGCGTAAACACTCACAATTGTTGCATGATTTGGCCAACTATATATTAAGGTCTTACTGATGGTGTTATTTTACAGGAAAGCAACATTACAAGCAATGTCTTTTAGAGCACGTCATAGATTAGCTAAGTTGAGAGAATAGGGCAACACTAAACATTTAGACTTATCCTTATTTGTCACATTTTTGTTACAAGAAGCATAAAATGTCTTCCTAGCTTTCCAGTAAGCTTTGTTCACAAACCAATTGGGATAATATAACTGCTTAAAGACACGTCTTACATGAATACATTCGTCCACCAAACCTATGGGATCACATATCTATAGTGCTCTTAAAAACATAGACATTACTACAGACATTTTCATATAAGAATCATGTACTGAGAAATAATGAATATAGCTCTCAGAGTTGGTAGGCTTCCTGTAGATTTTAAATGACAAATGATCAGATTCTCTATTTATCAACATTACAATATCTATAGTTATGTCTACGTTTTTAAGAGCACTACGGATATGTGATTTCATAGGCCTCGTAGATGTAATATAAGACGTATCTTTAGGCAGTTATATTATCCCAATTGGTTTGTGAACAAAGCTTACTGGAAAGCTAGGAAGACATTTTATGTTTCTTGTAACAAAAATGTGACAAATAAGGATATTCCCTCAAAGGCCCAGTCCTCTGTTCTTAGCGCTACCTCGCTAATGCGGGAAATGGCGAATAGTATGAAAAAAAAAATATATATATATATATATATATATATATATATATATATATATATATATATATATATATATATATAGGCCAGACTGGTAAAACTGTAACGGAGATGTGTTATTGGCACCGTCATGCAGTACGCAGGGATGACCACAAAAATGCGATCGCTAAACATTGTCATGAAAAAGATCACCCTGGCCATAGATCTTGAAAATCCCGTTATTCTATACCCCTCTGCTGATTATGCCACATGCAACGTTATTGAATCTGTCTTAATTGCTGATACTAAGAACTTTAATTTGTCCCCAGGCAACTTTAAAGCCCATCCTAGCATTAACCATATCATTATGAGAGAATTGACAAAACACGAAAACATAAAAAGTTGTTCAAGACACACCCAGCTACCCAGGTCAACCCCCGCCACGTGACCCCCCTTAATCACTCTCTCTTACAACGGTTACTGCCAGACAAAGCGGACAGTGGTTGGTCTGTACAGACTGGTGCTGGACGGCGGGACTCAAGTGTGATGTTGGGATTTAAATAACTTTGTTAAGTACTGGCACCACCTGATGATGAGGTGGATTGTCTCCACGAAACATGCCGTGCCACATGTATGGAAAAAATACATGTTAAATAAAATTGTATGAACTACTGAAGTGCGATTTCACCATATTATATATATATATATATATATATATATATATATATATATATATATATATATATATATATATATATATATATATATATATTCCTATGAGTCCATGGGGAAAATGAAACAAAAGTTCCCAAGTGCACTTTTGTGTAATAATCACATCATCAGGGGAGACACAAGAGAGAAATAACAGTCAGTTGATATACAACGAAGAGACGTAGCTAGGACGCCATTTGGTTAACACGTTGTGTCATATTTTTGTACCACGTACGAGCACTGAACACACACACACACACACACACACACACACTGGGGTTCACACCGTACCTAACCTGTCAACAGGACATCACGTCAGAAGTGCAAAGGAGACAAAGTGTCAGCTGACAAACACAAAAAAATTGTCATTTAAGTCATTGACGTGGAAATGTTTAGCAAACTATTTTAAGACCCAGAATAAAATACGCTTCTGGGTCACCCACTTACAAAAAGCACAAAGAACTGATAAAGAAGGTCCAGAGGAGGACAACAAAGATGGTACCAGAATTGAGCTGAGTTACTATGTGAGGTCACAGGTCATGGAGAACATAAGTGTAAGGGAAGACCTGATCACAGTCTTCAAGGTTCTAAACAATCTTGATAATGTCAGCAGACAACCACTTCTTTGGAAAATGTAAAGACCAAAGGCCATAACTAGAAGCTCGAAACTTATTAGAAAAAATAAAAAAATAATATACTAAATGAGTAGAAGATGAAGAGAATAAATTAACGAAAGTGTAAATGCTATCAGAATATTTCAAATTATAAATATATATATATATATATATATATCACACAAACCTCCAACAGCCAGGATCGAACCCGGGACCCCTGTGCAACAGGCGGGAGCGCTACCGCTAGGCTATGACAGCCCCTAATAGGGAAATGACTAATCGAATACTATGTACTCGAATATCCTTCGTCTTACGATGGTGAGCAACGGGGTCTACGCCCCGTATATGAATACAATCAAAGTGCATATTGCGAAAGGTCAAAGTGGTACGCGTCATGTAGTACATACACATAACTAGGAGGATAATGAGACATGATAAGTTCCCATGTGCACTTTCGTGTAACTGTCACATCGTCTTTTATCTCCCCGACAATGTGATCATTACACGAAGGTGCACTTGGGAACTTATCGTATTTCATTCTCCTCGTGGTTATATGCACATTTTCACCTATGTAGGTGTTGCCGGATGCCTTCTGCTCGACACTGTACTGCGTAAGAGACGCCACCTCTAACCTCACATACAGTATACACCGACCGCCTCCTCACTGGTTAGCAGTCGTCAGTCGTACTGTTTCCAATCTCGCTGTACACACTAACATGTGGACACCAGGTGCTCCCAGTGCTATGTGACTAGAGACTCACCTTCTGCACCTGGAACATTAGGTCTTCACCATCGTAAGTAGCCCCTTATGCGACTCCTGGACTCTCCCACGACCCCTTGTGGCAAGAAGAACATCACCACTGCACTTTGAATTACATGACCTACGCCCACACCCTCCTGCCGCACAAACTACAACTACTCACTAACTAAGGACCTCACCAAGTCCTTCTCTTCTGTAGAAGCTTCGTGAGACCCGGCAGCCACGCAGGTCTCCCGCAGAGCACCTACCCCCTATTCTCGCACCTATACCAGCGCCAAGAGACTCCTGCCAAGTTCGTTTGACCTCACCTCATCTCACCTCCCCTTCTTATCATACTCTTTCAGGTGCCAACACATCACCTCTCGTCTTACTCAACACGTCACTGTGTTGTTCGATACTCGTGTTTCCTTGTCCTTCCTCCAGTCTCCACTGTTACCAGAGAAGCGTTAGACACTCAGGGACACTCGCTAAAGATCCATCTGACGAATTTAATCTCTGCCAATAAAACATCAGAAGGGAAGACAAAGATTAATGTTTTTTAGTTCGCTAATGTTAAATCTATCCTGATCATCACATCTTCAGTACACGACCGAGAAAGCTACCGGCTTCCAAAGAGCTCAGGTAATGACAAGACACTAGAAGTAAAATGAAGAGGAAAAGAGGCGCTATGATTCTTTGATACCCTTCTGTTTTTCATTCTTCTCTGTTTAACTTACTTATCAACACTGCACAAAAAGACGAGAACTCCGAAACTTTTCCGACAGTCAAGATTTCTTTTGAATCACCTCCACTATATTTACCTCAGACCTGTAAGTTATAAAGACGAGCATATTCAGCCTTACTCAGAATTTACAAGTTTGGAAACATATCAAAGTAAGTTTGTATCCGCTGAGCCTTAGCTACAGTAAGAGCACCAATCATATTCTCCAACTAACCTAACCTAACCTAACCTAACAACTTAAACTTCTCATGATTGCTTTACTACAGAAGGTTAATCCAAACTACATATACATTCATAAACCAGTCACTTGGAGTGTAAGTATAAATCTTTACGATTTGATATAAATATTTTGGTATTCATTATAGTCGTCACCAACTGCCGTGAGTCACTTGACGACAACCTCCAAGTTTCTCAACCAAGTTTCACTGTGAAAATATAGAACATGTACAGATGGGGCCCCACCAGTGTAGAACTCCCTCCTCGTACAGCACAAGAGATGGGGCCCCACCAGTGTAGAACTCCCTCCTCGTACAGCACAAGAGATGGGGTCCCACCAGTGTACAACTCCATCCTCGTACAGTACAAGAGATGGAGCCCCACCAGTGTAGAACTCCCTCCCCGTACAGTACAAGAGATGGGGCCCCCACCGGTGTAAAACTCCCTCCTCGTACAGTACAAGAGATGGGGCCCCCACCGGTGTAAAACTCCCTCCTCGTACAGTACAAGAGATGGGGCCCCACCAGTGTAGAACTCCTTCCTCGTACAGCACAAGAGATGGGGCCCCACCAGTGTACAACTCCCTCCTCGTACAGCACAAGAGATGGGGCCCCACCAGTGTACAACTCCCTCCCCGTACAGTACAAGAGATGGGGCCCCCACCAGCGTACAACTCCCTCCTCGTACAGTACAAGAGATGGTGCCCCACCAGAGTAGAACTCCCTCCTCGTACAGTACAAGCAGGTAATCACACACACTTGATCATCATCTTTCAGCCACCAGCGACATAATGGGTCAACACACACACATGTAACTTCCTCTGTGTGTGTGTGTGTGTGTGTGTGTGTGTGTGTGTGTGTGTGTGTGTGTATGTGTGTGCCTCATCATGACGGTGGAGACCTTGTGTAGGTCAGCCACTATATTGTGTAGGTCAGCCACTATATTGTGTAGGTCAGCCACTATATTGTGTAGGTCTGCCACTATATTGTGTAGGTCAGCCACTATATTGTGTAGGTCAGCCACTATATTGTGTAGGTAAGCCACTATATTGTGTAGGTCAGCCACTATATTGTGTAGGTCAGCCACTATATTGTGTAGGTCTGCCACTATACTGTGTAGGTCTGCCACTATATTTCCGTAACCCAACCAACGTGAAGACATCCATCACCTGATGTTCACCACCAAATACACAAGCTACGTCAACACAGCACCACTGCATTGCATCAAGTATGTAACTTTCCATAATGTTCACCATTAAATACATAATGTATGTGAACACAATACAACAGCAATTCATCCATTATATATCACGTAATGTTCAAGTGATCACCACTAAATGTATAATGACTAAATCATAACATTGTCAGACTTCATGTTCAGTGTAGACACACTTGACTCTTGTGCTTCTCCAGCCCGTCTTGATCCTCACATTTTCTGTCATTAATCATTATGACTCCATAGTTATGTGAAGTGTCTCTTGATCCGAATGAGGGTCTGAATTAGATAAATAAACCGTTCTTTATTTATTTATCAATTCTCATACGTAGAGCGAGGGACGAAACGCGAACGATGATCAAGAACAGATAACGTCGCTGATCCAGAGACAATAAAGACGAGATAAGAGACACGAGAGGCGTGAGGAAGAGAGGCGGAGATGTCAGGCGAGGTGAGAGTGTGTGATAATGATGGATGATAATGACTGTAGCCTGATGATGATTGTGATGATGGTAATGATAATGATGATGATGATAATGATGATGATAATTGTGATGATGATGATGGTGATGATGATGACGATGTGTCCACGTCCTTAACTTGTTTCATCTCTCATGATATCATCAACGAGGGACACATTGAACGCGGGTGTAAGTAACGTCAGGTTAACGAAAACATCAACGACTGCAGGTGGAGGCATCTAGTCTACCTGAGGGAGAGGCAGTCTACCTGAGGGAGAGGCAATCTACCTGAGGGAGAGACAGTCTACCTGAGGGAGAGGCAGTCTACCTGAGGGAGAGGCAGTCTACCTGAGTGAGAGGCAGTCTACCTGAGTGAGAGGCAGTCTACCTGAGGGAGAGGCAGTCTACCGGAGGGAGAGGCAGTCTACCTGAGGGAGAGGCAGTCTACCTGAGGGAGAGGCAGTCTACCTGAGTGAGAGGCAGTCTACCTGAGGGAGAGGCAGTCTACCTGAGGGAGAGGCAGTCTACCTGAGGGAGAGGCAGTCTACCTGAGGGAGAGGCAGTTTACCTGAGTGAGAGGCGTCTACCTGAGGGAGAGGCAGTCTACCTGAGGGAGATGCAGTCTACCTGAGTGAGAGGCAGTCTACCTGAGTGAGAGGCGTCTACCTGAGTGAGAGGCGTCTACCTGAGTGAGAGGCGTCTACCTGAGTGAGAGGCAGTCTACCTGAGGGAGAGACGCGCTGGCTATGTCTCCTGTAAACAAACCACTACAGACCGTCCTTTACCAGCGCTGGTTTCCACTAGTGGCGTCCACAGTGCCAGTAATTAGACACTCCATACATCAGCATTGGGTCGAGCACTCCACGTAGCCCAACAGGTCAATGGATCGCTTCCCCGCGAGGGTCGTGGGGCCAATGGCATCTTCCCCTAGGACGATAAACACATCAACACGACCCACAGTGTTGCTTCACAAACAGCTTATAGCCTCCACGAATCTCATTTCCAGCCATTTAAATATCGATCATGGTTCCTGTTCATCCTAGGATCATGAATCCTCTTGCCCGGCTAATCTATATACATGAGGTAATATATAAACTAATACAGCTACTGACTGACGTAATGGAATGTGTAACCCCAGGACGAACGACGCATCATTACCAGAATTTGATCAAAGCAACTGAGAGAATAACTCATCCCTGAATGAAGTTATAACTCATCCCTGAATGAAGTTATAACTCATCCCTGAATGAAGTTATAACTCATCCCTGAATGAAGTTATAACTCATCCCTGAATGAAGTTATAACTCATCCCTGAATGAAGTTATAACTCATCCCTGAATGAAGTTATAACTCATCCCTGAATGAAGTCATAACTCATCCCTGAATGAAGTCATAACTCATCCCTGAATGAAGTCATAACTCATCCCTGAATGAAGTCATAACTCATCGCTGAATGAAGTCATAACACATCTGTGAATGAAGTCATATTTCTAATAAATATCAAAAGTTACATCACATTATATTGAAGTTACTGCAGGTCGAACATTGAGGTTTTAACCAGGGGTTTATAGCACCATGGTTTTTTTCTTACATTTTCGCTACTTAAGAGTGAACGTATGTAGCGGCTAGTGCTACGTGTCTTGGCTTATCAATAGCTGGCTAGCGGCATGTGCTACATGTGACGCCTATATGCTGCTACTACTGGTGACGTTAGTGTGACGCTTGTATCCCGTCACCAATGGTGAAGCTACAGCTGTGACGTTCGTATCTTGTCACCACCAGTGACGCTACAGGTGACGCTAATACTACAGGGTCTCTCTCTCTCTCTCTCTCTCTCTCTCTCTCTCTCTCTCTCTCTCTCTCTCTGCTTCACAGTCTGGTACCACATCCAGTGGGCTGGCCACCGCCTCACCTCGCCTCAAGCCATCTAAACAAGCAACCAAATCTGCGGTTTATTTACGTCACACTTGACAAGGCAGACTCGATCCAGTCACGAAACGGCCGAACATCAGATTGCTGGAGGAAAACTTTGCGTTTGGCGGTGCAGCTTAGGACGATCATACCAATGCTGATATTGTGGAGTTTCAACCTTACAGAAGCTTTAACGTTACCAGCTCTTTGTCATTCAGTGGGATACGTCAAGGAGCTGAGTCCGATATTCCATACGAGCATGGATGGGTTCGAAGCGGTTGCAATATCGGACTGCAACTCGGGGACGAGGGATCTCTGGTTGCAGGAGATGACGGTGGCGGGACTGATGTTCAGTAGCTTCTTCGTGAACAGTTGGATGAGGTCCAGGTGATGGCTGGAGGGAGGCGGGAGGAACAGTGTGTTGAACGCCTCATGACTGGTGGTGTGAGAGGGAGGGAACCAAGATGACCTTGCATGACCTTTCCTGTACAGTTTCCTGCAGCCCCTGTTGTGTGGTGGGTAGGGTCAGGAAGTGTGTGTGTGTGTGTGTGTGTGTGTGTGTGAAAGTCCCCCTCCAGGAGGTGAACACTTTGAGGTCCGTCAGTCTGGTGTACACTACGCCCTACCTGGCGACGCTGACGATCCTCTCTTGTGAATAATGCATCACTTATTCCAGAGAATCTTAATCCAGCTTCCCCCAAGGCTTGGCAGGTGTTCGTCTGCCTCGGTGGTGATGTGATGGCTTTTTACTTGTTATGGCCTCAAGACCGTCTCGCCTCAAGATGACTTAGTTCATCTGAAAACAGCTTCGAAACGTCTCGATTCATGGCATACGTTAGTCTTAAAACTATTTGGAGGTGTCTCGAACTATCAGATAAGTTCGTCTGATAGTTTCGAGATGTTTCAGACCATCGCAGAAGTTCGTCTAAGAACAGGTTCGAGACGTTTCGATTCATTTAACATGTTCACTTGACAACAGTCTGAGATGTCTTGAAACATCACCTTCGTCTGATGCCGAGTTCGAGATGTCTCGGATCATCATGTGAAGCACGACGCTTCATAGGTTCGAAACGCTGTCAGATTTCCATATTGCGTTGTGTTTTCACGTCACATTTTCTTTCTTTTTCTAATCGTTGTCCTTCAGATAGACACGGGTGGGTGGCCTACATGCAGGGGATACCTTAGCACGATAGATGATTCATCGCTGACTAGCTGATCACACAGTTAAGTTCCCAGAAGTACAGCACAACACACACATGACATTCTAACATCACGAAACCTAAAGTTTATTTCGTATCTGCATTCGTAAATCATTTCGTAAACTGTCTTACGATGCAAATGACACACAGAAACAGCTGGATTCGTAAGTAAAGTTAATCTCTGAGTAATGAAATAATTACATTCATTAATGTATGATGTATAAACACAATTTATCATACTTTATCGCCATATACACCTACAGTGTGAACCACACTATCCAAATAACGAGAGATATCCAGAGTTTGTAAACGGCACAGAAAACACAGAAGCACAATTCATAAACCAGAGATGTGTTAGGAAAAGTGTCTGTGATTACTGGGGGGGTCTGTGACTACTGGGAGGAGGGGGGGTGTCTGTGATTACTGGGGGGGAGGGGGGGTGTCTGTGATTACTGGGGGGGAAGGGGGTGTCTGTGATTACTGTGGATAAGGGGAGTGGGGGGGTGTGGGGGGTCTGGTGGACATGGTGTCAGGTGGTCTTCAACCGTGATGACGGGCAGGGAGGGGGGGCAGGGTATGGAATTGGAAGGGGTAGGGTAAGTGGAGGTGGTATGTGGAAAGTGGAGAACCATCGTCTGATTGTTGCCCAATTCTTAATTCAAGATATTACCTACCAATTGTTCTGAACATCACTGAAAAACATGTACAAAGACTTCAATATCAACTTTAAGTTATTCCATAAAGTTCTATCGAGAATAACTTATGTTTCCTTTGAGGGAAATACTAATTCTACATTTCTCAGTAGCCAGAGGCAATTATGTACCAGGAAAATACATATTAATGACACAGATTCCTTCCTTCTTAACTTATGATCTATAAAGGTTTGAAGTGACATCACTTTCTGTACTATAACCTGAAATGCGGTACTCGACTCTATGTAACACCTCCCGGCTCTATGTAACACCTCCCGGCTCTATGTAACACCTCCCGGTTCTATGTAACACCTCCTGGCTCTATGTAACACCTTCCGACTCTATGTAACACCTCCCGGCTCTATGTAACGCCTCCCGACTTTATGTAACACCTTCCGGCTCTATGCAACACTCTCCGACTCTATTTAACGTCTTCCGGCTCTATGTAACACCTCCCGGCTCTATGTAACACCCTCCCGGCTGTATGTAACACCCTTCCGGCTCTATGTAACACACCGTGTCATGTGACACCAGTGTATGTTGGTACCACTCACGACAAGGTTTGTGTCACCAGAGTGTATTGCTGTATCTTAAGCCAAGGTGTGTGTGTGTGTGTGTGTGTGTGTGTGTGTGCTGGATTGCCGCTAGGGACGGTAGCCTGAGGGTCAACAGGCTGTGAGCTACCATCGTTGGGCGGGTCCAGGGAATACACAAGACTGTGGCTATATTCTCGTCACGAGTGGGCCTGTTATGGTTGGAAGATACGTGACGCGCAGTACACCAACACCCTCTCACACACCCTCTCCCTCACCCTCTCACCCTCTCCCTCACCCTCTCCAACACCCTCTCCCTCACCAACACCCTCAGTCTACTGCACTATCGTCATCTCCATCACTCTGCTCCATCTCCTTTTCATTCAAAATCTTCAGAACCGAAATATTAGCTGATAATTTAGATATTCCTTATCATAACCTTCTGGAAGACGACACTTAACATCATACTCCAGTCATGAAGAGGTCGTCACACTACGAACACTTTCCATCATGCCCAGGTCAACCACTAGGAAGAATAGGCACGTCACCACCACGAATGGAAATGTAGCATCTCTTACCATAAGATATGACAGCCATTGGTCTTTCCTGCCACCACATCCTAGAAAATGTCTTTCTGCAGCAACAAACCTTTAAAGCTGCTCTTACCCCCTTCCATACCCTGGAAAGCTGCTGTTACCCCCTTCCATACCCTGGAAAGCTGCTGTTACCCCCTTCCATACCCTGGAAAGCTGGTGTAACCCACTTCCATACCCTGGAAAGCTGCTGTTACCCCTTCCATACCCTGGAAAGCTGCTGTTACCCCCTTCCATACCCTGGAAAGCTGCTGTTACCCCCTTCCATACCCTGGAAAGCTGGTGTTACCCCTTCCATACCCTGGAAAGCTGGTGTTACCCCTTCCATACCCTGGAAAGCTGGTGTTACCCCCTTCCATACCCTGGAAAGCTGGTGTTACCCCTTCCATACCCTGGAAAGCTGGTGTTACCCCCTTCCATACCCTGGAAAGCTGGTGTTACCCCCTTCCATACCCTGGAAAGCTGGTGTAACCCACTTCCATATCCTGGAAAGCTGGTGTTACCCCCTTCCATACCCTGGAAAGCTGGTGTAACCCACTTCCATATCCTGGAAAGCTGGTGTTACCCCCTTCCATGCCCTGGAAAGCTGGTGTAACCCACTTCCATATCCTGGAAAGCTGCTGTTACCCCCTTCCATACCCTGGAAAGCTGCTGTTACCCCCTTCCATACCCTGGAAAGCTGGTGTAACCCACTTCCATATCCTGGAAAGCTGCTGTTACCCCCTTCCATACCCTGGAAAGCTGGTGTAACCCACTTCCATACCCTGGAAAGCTGGTGTTACCCCCTTCCATACCCTGGAAAGCTGGTGTTACCCCCTTCCATACCCTGGAAAGCTGGTGTTACCCCCTTCCATACCATGGAGAGCTGGTAATACCCCCTTCCATACCATGGAAAGCTGGTGTTACCCCCTTCCATACCATGGAGAGCTGGTGTTACCCCCTTCCATACCCTGGAAAGCTGGTGTTACCCCCTTCCATACCCTGGAAAGCTGGTGTTACCCCCTTCCATAACATGGTGAGCTGGTAATACCCCCTTCCATACCATGGTGAGCTGGTAATACCCCCTTCCATACCCTGGGAAGTAAGAGTTAGCCCATTCTATACCCTGGAAAGAGAGTGCAAACCTTTTCCATCCTCTGGAAAGCAAATGGTACCCTATTCCATCACCTGGAAAGAGAGAGAGTGCTACCCCTTTCATACCCAGGAAAGAAAGTAGTACCTCCTGCTTTACACTGGAAAGTACCCATCCAGACCATCAGCTCCTGAAAACTACTCATTCCATACCCGAAGACTGTAAAAGACGACTTGGTTACCATTCGCTTCCAAAAAAGAAAAGAAGGCACATTTTCCACAATCGCATCGTGAACACAACATAGTGGTAGCGTCCCTCCTGCGTAATTCGTGCGTGTTTCAACCAGACGCTGGAAAAATACGCAAAATACGTGTGTCAAGCCGCCAATCCTCCATGGAAAATGGGAGCCGCGTGGTATTGGACGCTGAAGAGGTCTGCCTTCTTCCTCACTGCTGGATCCGTCCTATTTTACAGCAGCTGGGAAGGACACTAACTTAATGGCAGGAAAAACCAAATGATTTAAAAGTGTTTTAATTAAACCGGTCGTTACTTTGATGCCTCAATACTTTGGCTTTCCGAATGTGGAGTCAATTAATCCCTGTGCCGTTGTAATCCCCAAATGACCCAGCACATTACCTAGCCTTCGTGGGGGATTTATCCGCCCACAAGACAGTCTCTGAATATCTAATTACGCGTCACACCAGTCCATCACACTGATACCAGCCTCCTGCTCTGAAACCATGATAACCCCAAGGACCTTGTACGAGTCCCACACTGAACCAACCATCTACTGTCATTATACCAGTCATTACTGAACCAACCATCTACTGTCATTATACCAGTCATCTACTGTCATTATACCACTCATCTACTGAACCAACCATCTACTGTCATTATACCACTCATCTACCGAACCAACCATCTACTGTCATTATAGCAGTCATCTACTGAACCAACCATCTACTGTCATTATAGCAGTCATCTACTGAACCAACCATCTACTGTCATTATACCAGTCATTACTGAACCAACCATCTACTGTCATTATACCAGTCATTACTGAACCAACCATCTACTGTCATTATACCAGTCATTACTGAACCAACCATCTACTGTCATTATACCACTCATCTACTGAACCAACCATCTACTGTCATCATACCAGTCATCTACTGAACCAACCATCTACTGTCATTATACCACTCATCTACTGAACCAACCATCTACTGTCATTATACCACTCATCTACTGAACTAACCATCTACTGTCATTATACCACTCATCTACTGAACCAACCATCTACTGTCATTATACCAGTCATCTACTGAACCAACCATCTACTGTCATTATACCAGTCATTACTGAAACAACCATCTACTGTCATTATACCAGTCATCTACTGTGAAAAAGTTTATGTAGTCCTGCTATCGCCAACCTCTTTCCTTGTTTCTAAAACAAAAACAGTTCCATACAAAAACGACTTAAATAATCTGGAAAAGTAATTGGTTGCTAAATTATAAGTCGTCAAACTCTTTAGCGTAATGATGCTCTCTTGTATAAAAGCAATGTAAGGTAATTTCCTGGTGTTGCATTGAATAGATTCCCCTTTTCTTTGATGAAAATAACTCGTAAATAAGTCCTGGTAACATAAAAGTTATTATCATTAACTTCAAACTTCAGTAAATGTGAAATCCAGGTCGAACTTTCCTTCCTGAATACAGTAATGTGTTCAGAAATCATGGGAGAGCTACAAGACCTTCCAGTGGCAATATATAAATCAAAGCTTTTTACACACGCGGTGTGTGTGTGTGTGTGTGTGTGTGTGTGTGTGTTGCTAGATATGCTTATGTAAAAGAGAGAGAGAGAGAGAGAGAGAGAGAGAGAGAGAGAGAGAGAGAGAGAGAGAGAGAGAGGAGGGTGGGGGGAGACAGCTGCCTTCTAGGGTAGAGAAGTGACACTAGAGAGCAGGGGGGTGGAGGGTGTGTATTCCCAGGAGTGTAACAGTTATCAGTAATGACCAGAATATAATGATGGCGTAGGGTAATAGCCTCCACCACCACCAGGCCAGAGCCAGCATATGTTGTGGGTGAGGCCAGGTCCACCTCCAACACTACCAGGCCAGAGCCAGCATATGTTGTCTGTGAGGCCACGTCCACCTCCAACACTACCAGGCCAGAGCCAGCATATGTTGTCTGTGAGGCCAGGTCCACCTCCACCACTAGCAAGCCACCGCCAGCATATGTTGTGGGTGAGGCCAGGTCCACCTCCAACACCAGCAGGCTACAGTGAGAGCAACTTAGCAGGGTAATGGGTATCTGACTGCGAAAAACATTTCTGTTAGCAGCGAAAGATGAAACAGAAAATACTGCTGTTGTTGCCGTGCTGCTGCTGCTGCTGCTGCTGCCCCTCTCACCTCGTCCCATATTTCTAGTAAAAGAAAAATGGATGACTGTCTTTATGGTAGATTCGGCAGCCAAACGTAAGGCCCAGAACTTTGGTTGATTGGCTGCCGAGCTGGCTGGTTGAGAGGTTGTTAAGATGGTTGGCTGGCTGGTTGAGAAGTTGTTTAGATGGTTGGCTGGCTGGCTGGCTGGCTGGCTGGTTGAGAAGTTGTTTAGATGGTTGGCTGGCTGGTTGGCTGGCTGGCTGGCTGGCTGGCTGGTTGAGAAGTTGTTTAGATGGTTGGCTGGCTGGCTGGCTGGCTGGTTGAGAAGTTGTTAAGATGTTTGGTTGGCTGGCTGGCTGGCTGGCTGGCTGGTTGAGAAGTTGTTTAGATGGTTGTCTGGCTGGCTGGCTGGCTGGTTGAGAAGTTGTTAAGATGGTTGGTTGGCTGGCTGGCTGGCTGGCTGGCTGGCTGGTTGAGAAGTTGTTTAGATGGTTGGCTGGCTGGCTGGCTGGCTGGTTGAGAAGTTGTTAAGATGGTTGGTTGGCTGGCTGGCTGGCTGGCTGGTTGAGAAGTTGTTAAGATGGTTGGTTGGCTGGTTGGCTGGCTGGCTGGTTGAGAAGTTGTTTAGATGGTTGGTTGGCTGGCTGGCTGGCTGGCTGGCTGGTTGAGAAGTTGTTTAGATGGTTGGTTGGCTGGCTGGCTGGCTGGCTGGCTGGTTGAGAAGTTGTTTAGATGGTTGGTTGGCTGGCTGGCTGGCTGGCTGGCTGGTTGAGAAGTTGTTTAGATGGTTGGTTGGCTGGCTGGCTGGCTGGCTGGCTGGTTGAGAAGTTGTTTAGATGGTTGGCTGGCTGGTTGGCTGGCTGGTTGAGAAGTTGTTAAGATGGTTGGCTGGCTGGCTGGCTGGCTGGCTGGTTGAGAAGTTGTTTAGATGGTTGGTTGGCTGGCTGGCTGGCTGGCTGGCTGGTTGAGAAGTTGTTTAGATGGTTGGTTGGCTGGCTGGCTGGCTGGCTGGCTGGTTGAGAAGTTGTTTAGATGGTTGGTTGGCTGGCTGGCTGGCTGGCTGGTTGAGAAGTTGTTTAGATGGTTGGTTGGCTGGCTGGCTGGCTGGCTGGTTGAGAAGTTGTTTAGATGGTTGGTTGGCTGGCTGGCTGGCTGGCTGGTTGAGAAGTTGTTAAGATGGTTGGTTGGCTGGCTGGCTGGCTGGTTGAGAAGTTGTTTAGATGGTTGGTTGGCTGGCTGGTTGGCTGGCTGGTTGAGAAGTTGTTTAGATGGTTGGTTGGCTGGCTGGCTGGTTGAGAAGTTGTTTAGATGGTTGGTTGGCTGGCTGGCTGGCTGGCTGGTTGAGAAGTTGTTTAGATGGTTGGTTGGCTGGCTGGCTAGGTTGAGAAGTTGTTTAGATGGTTGGTTGGCTGGCTGGCTGGCTGGTTGAGAAGTTGTTTAGATGGTTGGTTGGCTGGTGGCTGGCTGGCTGGTTGAGAAGTTGTTTAGATGGTTGGTTGGCTATGACTATCATTATTTTCTTTCTGATGATTATCATTATTTTCTGTGACTTACTGTTTACTTACTGATAAAATTGTTTTTAAGTGATCAACAGTTTTCTCAGTGATTATCACTTGTATTATAATCAGTTTTCAGTAATAATAATGAGCTTGTTCGATGATGATCAATATGGCAATACATGCCTTAATCCATGCCATCTAGGGTGAGAGGAAGGAGTAAAAGGTGATTAATATTGATATTAATCAGGGTTCCTGCAGGGGCTTGTGTACCTGACTCTTAAATGCAGGAAGTTTATATGAAGAGAGAGTGACAAGAGGAGGAAGAAGGTTCCACAACTTAGCTGTTCCAGGGAAGGAGGCAGTATCATAACGCTTAACCCTCGTGTGGTTAGTCCCTACACAGAAACTGTGGGAAGCAGCAGCCAGACGCGTGCTTCGGGCCCAGGCCGTTGCAGGCGGGCACACATGCAGACGCCTCACGAGAACAGTGACCAAAGTAATACCTGCAGAACAGAGAGAGAGAGAGAGAGAGAGAGAGAGAGAGAGGAACATCATCTCCTAGCAGAAGTGTTAGGTTGAAGACGGTGATGCCTAAACAGTATAACAGACAGAACGGTTTTGATGTTCAGTGATCATCACTGTTTTCCTAACAATAATTCTTAGTGATAATCAGCTTTCTTATTGTCATCACTGTTTCCTTAGTAAGAACTATCATCCGTTACTAGGCACTCCAGTTGTCAACAGTAAACGCACCGTTTCTTGGAAATCTACAGTCCCTGTATTCCTAACTGTTTTGTTTTCGCCAGCATGGAGGCCTGTGTCCCTCCTCCCTAACACACTACATTTTTCTGACATTTGCCAGTGATCTGCAAATTTAGTTCTTTAGAGCATTTAAATTCCCTGGTGAGTGGCGATTCATGTTTTGTCAATTCTGATTTGGGAATGGTATCGTTCTTTTTTTTTACAGTCCTTATTTGCGCATTAACCTTTGTTTACCACTGAGCCAAGTCTCTCTCTCTCTCTCTCTCTCTCTCTCTCTCTCTCTCTCTCTCTCTCTCTCTCTCTCTCTCTCTCGTGGCTCATATATATATATATATATATATATATATATATATATATATATATATATATATATATATATAGAGAGAGAGAGAGAGAGAGAGAGAGAGAGAGAGAGAGAGAGAGAGAGAGAGAGAGATGATGATGATAATCACATTTGTCCGTGATGATAGTATGAAGGTGAAATCGCACTTCAGTAGGAGTTCATACAATTATATTTAACATGTAATTTTTCTATACATGTGGCACGACATGTTTCGTGGAGACAATCCACCTCATCATCAGGTGGTGCCAGTACTTAACAAAGTTATTTAAATCCCAACATCACACTTGAGTCCCGCCGTCCAGCACCAATCTGTACAGACCAACCACTGTCCGCTTTGTCTGGCAGTAACCGTTGTAAGGGAGAGTGATTAAGGGGGGTCACGTGGCGGGGGTTGACCTGGGTAGCTGGGTGTGTCTTGAACAACTTTTTTTTAATGTTTTCGTGTTTTGTCAATTCTCTCATAATGATTTGGTTAATGCTAGGATGGGCTTTAAAATTGCTTGGGGACAAATTAAAGCTCTTAGTATTAGCAATTAAGACAGATTCAATGACGTTACGTGTGACATAATCAGCAGAGGGGTATAGAATAACGGGATTTTCAAGATCTATGGCCAGGGTGATCATTTTCATGACCATGAATCAGTATATCAACTGACTGTTATATTCCTCTCTTGTGTCTCCCCTGATGATGTCATTATTACACGAAAGTGCACTTGGGAACTTTTCGTGTTTCATTTTCCCCGTGGACTCGTAGGAATATCTTGATCACGCGCAAAATTGTGATCCTTTCAAATATATATATATATATATATATATATATATATATATATATATATATATATATATAGATAGATAGATAGATAGATAGATAGATAGATATGCCAAACCGGAAAAATACTGTAACGGAGATGTGTTATTGGCACCGTCATGCAGTACGCAGGGATGACCACAAAAATGCGATCGCTAAACATTGTCATGAAAATGATCACCCTGGCCATAGATCTTGAAAATCCCGTTATTCTATACCCCTCTGCTGATTATGTCACACGTAACGTCATTGAATCTGTCTTAATTGCTAATACTAAGAACTTTAATTTGTCCCCAGGCAATTCTAAAGCCCATCCTAGCATTAACCAAATCATTATGAGAGAATTGACAAAACACGAAAACATAAAAGTTGTTCAAGACACACCCAGCTACCCAGGTCAACCCCCGCCACGTGACCCCCCTTAATCACTCTCACTTACAACGGTTACTGCCAGACAAAGCGGACAGTGGTTGGTCTGTACAGATTGGTGCTGGACGGCGGGACTCAAGTGTGATGTTGGGATTTAAATAACTTTGTTAAGTACTGGCACCACCTGATGATGAGGTGGATTGTCTCCACGAAACATGTCGTGCCACATGTATAGAAAAATTACATGTTAAATATGATTGTATGAACTCCTACTGAAGTGCGATTTTACCTCCAGCTATCTATCTATCTATCTATCTATCTATCTATATATATATATATATATATATATATATATATATATATATATATATATATATATAAATAACTTGTACCCAAGAGCCATCAGGGGAACGTCAAGCACAGTAAGTCACCTGAGACACCATCCTTCACCACCAACAAATCAAGACGTCTTAAAGTAGTTGATGACGCACACCTGTGGTGTTAACGGCTCCTCATGACGCACATACACGGTTAATATTAGACCATCATGCGATGCGCAGCCATCGCCAGCCGCCAATGTTCTTGTGAAAAATGATTGCGCACCTACTCTTATTTCAGAGGAAAATGTTCACTTTTAATCACCGTATAAAAATCAATGATTAACGCATTGAACAGTTTTCTCGCCCACCTTATCTGAAGAGTATTTTGCACTATTTCATCCATGCGTGAGATTATCATGTCATCTGTATAGTTCGTGATCCTGGAGGGTCGTGTGTACCTGTGTAGTTCGTGATCCTGGAGGGTCGTCTGTACCTCTGTAGTTCGTAATCCTGGAGGGTCGTGTGTACCTGTGTAGTTCGTGATCCTGGAGGGTCGTGTGTACCTGTGTAGTTCGTGATACTGGAGGGTCGTGTGTACCTGCGTAGTTCGTGATCCTGAAGGGTCGTCTGTACCTCTGTAGTTCGTGATCCTGGAGGGTCGTCTGTGGTTTGCGACTCAAACGTAATCTTATACGACAAGATAAAGACCTATTACGAGCCATGTGTTGATGGATCTCTAGCATGATGGATCCTACCTGGCCTGCACCACTACTACCCACTGTGAGGAGGACATTAGACAGGGCTACCAAGCCACTAAGCACGTACAGGATGCCACATAACAGGCACGTCAAGCCCCTGCAACACTGGTCTACTGAACATGAAAATGTCTGTATCATCAAAGAAACCTCCCGTCTCCCCCTTAACCCCTGACAAACCTCCCGTCTCCTCCCTGAACCCCTGACAAACCTCCCGTCTCCTCCCTTAACCCCTGACAAACCTCCCGTCTCCTCCCTTAACCCCTGACAAACCTCCCGTCTCCCCCTTAACCCCTGACAAACCTCCCGTCTCCCCCTTAACCCCTGACAAACCTCCCGTCTCCCACCTTAACCCCTGAGAAACCTCCCGTCTCCCCCCTTAACCCCTGATAATCCTGAATCCAAGTTGCACCTTAACTACCCACACTGGTCTACTGCCTCTACTCATGACAACCATACAACCACATTAAGTTTACTCCCCACACAACCATAATAAGTTTACTCCCCATACAACCAAATTAGGTTTACTCCCCACACAACCATATTAGGTTTACTCCCCACACAACCATATTAGGTTTACTCCCCACACAACAAACATAAACAAACTTTAGAACACTACCAGCACCAATGTTGGACAATTAAAAAAAAAATCACACAGACTCCTCATAGTAGCAATCATCTGCTCCACCCTAAACCTTGCCTCACCCTCCTGGCCATCCATACTGGTACAAGCAAGCACAACACCGCTGCAAACCACACAAAACATAACATTCAGAATAATCACCGGCAACTCAGTAACCATCAACAATTAACATCTGGATAAAGAATGGTCACTTCCAGATCTGGGGAAGTTAGAAAATGGTGTGTTCAACACGTATCATATCTAACCACACCCTCAACCATACACTCCCAGACCACTAACTGTTCATGAAACGAGGAGTAGGAGAGAGGAGATGCCACTACGGAGGAAGAAGAAGAAGAAGAAGAAGAAGAAGAAGAACAAGAAGAAGGAGAAGAAGGAGGAGGAGGAGGAGGAGGAGCAGTAGGATGCGTAGGAGGAGGAGAGGTAGCAAAGTAGACAAGAAACTTTAAAGGTGAAAGGGACGAAAGGAGAGAGAGAGAGAGAGAGAGAGAGAGAGAGAGAGAGAGAGAGAGAGAGAGAGAGAGAGAGAGAGAGAGAGAGAGAGAGAGAAGGATGGAGGGACAGGAGAGAGGCTGGAGGGAATGTGCCACCCTTCTGACCCAAGTAGGGTGAGTCGTGCCTGAGGAAGCAAGACGACAGGGAGCTTAGGGAGATGAGGAGAGGGAAGCAGTCGCGCCCCAGCTGACGACCACTCACACACCAGCACCGCTGCCCCATGACAGGTCATGCTAATTGTGCACGACCCGCCCGCAGGCAGGCAGGGAGGGAGGGGCGTTAACTGCCGCATCCTCCTGCGGCAGATTATGACCAGCTGCGGCCCTCAGCCTGGACGAAGGCCTATGTCCTGCGGCACAGTGATGACACAGATGTTGTATCACAGAAGACCTAGGATCTGGGAAACCTGGAAATTATTGTAAACAAGAGAAGAAAACGCTGCTTGAGTCAACAAGGTGAATCCTGTACAGTTTCTGGAAGAGAACACCTCGCTTCATCTGCATATTGAACAAAGAACTATGAGCAAAGGGGGACATAAAACACACACACACACACACACACACACACACACACACACACACACACACACACACTAGGGGGAAACGGACGCTCACAAAAGAGGACATGTAGTCAAGGCTGCTGTTTCTGCTGTGACGTGGGCTGGTGTTGGCTGGCTTCTCGATAGGGAAGGTAAACCCTGAGGTCTTACCAGACGTGCGGGAGGTGGTGAAGCTGTGTGAGGCACCACGCGCACAACGTGCGGGAGGTGGTGAAGTTGTGTGAGGCACCACGCGCACAGGAGGAGGTGCAGCAGGTGGGCGGAGCGATGGTAAGTCTCTGATGAGGAAAACCTTGTGATGGAGGGAAGGAAGGTGACCTCCACGAGGGTAATGACCTCCTGTAGAAGCGAGATGTTACACCCATAGGCTATAAGGTCACTGATAAGATTAAGGGAGATAAAAGATAAGGCCTTTCTCAATATGGCAGGGACTGATAAATGACTGACTTATTTACCAATCATTACCACACACCATCATTACCACGTAGACTGGCAGTTTGGAGTCACCTTCACACTATCATTACCACGTAGACTGGCAGTTTGAGGTCACCCTCACACCATCATTATCACGTAGACTGGCAGTTTGAGGTCACCCTCACACCATCATTACCACGTAGACTGGCAGTTTGAGGTCACCCTCACACCATCATTACCACGTAGACTGGCAGTTTGAGGTCACCCTCACACCATCATTACCACGTAGACTGGCAGTTTGAGGTCACCCTCACACCATCATTACCACGTACACTGGCAGTTTGAGGTCACCCTCACACCATCATTACCACGTACACTGGCAGTTTGAGGTCACCCTCACACCATCATTACCACGTAGACTGGCAGTTTGAGGTCACCCTCACACCATCATTACCACGTAGACTGGCAGTTTGAGGTCACCCTCGCACCATCATAAAGGTCTTGGAGTGGATCATGATGTCATGAGGCAGCAGAGGGCACGAACACAAACGTCATGTGACAGAAGGCAGCAAAGTGAGGGACGTGCGTGGGTACCAGGCAGAACATCATGACATCCCGTCATGCACATGATCCTGGCTGGGGTCAGGTAGTTAGCCATATGTCCGCCAATACCCTTCATGAACCAGGTCTGCTGGAAGGTCAATGATTTGATATTGTTACCAACGTAATTAAAGGTCACGCCCTCACGAACAGGGGATGAAACATCCACCAAGTCTGTAATTGAAACGCTCGGCAAAACTGTAAATGAAACGCCATCCAAGATGTAAATTATGCCCCACCCCAAGACTGTAAATGAAGCCCCGTGCCAAGTTTGTAAATGAAAGGCCCTCTAAGCTTGTCTTTGAAGCCCTCGCCAAGACTGTAAATGAAGCCCCGTGCCAAGTTTGTAAATGAAAGGCCCTCCAAGCTTGTCTTTGAAGCCCTCGCCAAGACTGTAAATGAAGCCCCTGCCAAGTCTGTAAATGAAAGGCCCTCTAAGCTTGTCGTTCAAGCCGTCGCCAAGACTGTAAATGAAACGCCCTCTTACAATGTTTCATGCGTCCGCCAAAGCTGTAAATGAAACTTCCTCTAAGACCGCAGAGCCAGGAAAGCTTAGAGGATCACTGAATGTGATCCAAAGTGATGCCTCACCACAGCCAGTGAACTCTCCAGAGAGCATGAAGTCAGGCAGATGTCAACGCCCTCTTGAAGGTCACGAAGATATGCAGCGAAGTCCTGGAGATGACGTCACACGACGTCTTGAAGGTCACGAAGATATGCAGCGAAGTCCTGGAGATGACGTCACACGACGTCTTGAAGGTCACGAAGATATGCAGCGAAGTCCTGGAGATGACGTCACACGACGTCTTGAAGGTCACGAAGATATGCAGCGAAGTCCTGGAGATGACGTCACACGACGTCTTGAAGGTCACGAAGATATGCAGCGAAGTCCTGGAGATGACGTCACACGACGTCTTGAAGGTCACGAAGATATGCAGCGAAGTCCTGGAGATGACGTCACACGAAGTCTTGAAGGTCACGAAGATATGCAGCGAAGTCCTGGAGATGACGTCACATGACGTCTTGAAGGTCACGAAGATATGCAGCGAAGTCCTGGAGATGACGTCACACGACGTCTTGAAGGTCACGAAGATATGCAGCGAAGTCCTGGAGATGACGTCACACGACGTCTTGAAGGTCACGAAGATATGCAGCGAAGTCCTGGAGATGACGTCACACGACGTCTTGAAGGTCACGAAGATATGCAGCGAAGTCCTGGAGATGACGTCACACGACGTCTTGAAGGTCACGAAGATATGCAGCGAAGTCCTGGAGATGACGTCACACGACGTCTTGAAGGTCACGAAGATATGCAGCGAAGTCCTGGAGATGACGTCGCACGACGTCTTGAAGGTCACGAAGATATGCAGCGAAGTCCTGGAGATGACGTCACACGACGTCTTGAAGGTCACGAAGATATGCAGCGAAGTCCTGGAGATGACGTCACACGACGTCTTGAAGGTCACGAAGATATGCAGCGAAGTCCTGGAGATGACGTCACACGACGTCTTGAAGGTCACGAAGATATGCAGCGAAGTCCTGGAGATGACGTCACACGACGTCTTGAAGGTCACGAAGATATGCAGCGAAGTCCTGGAGATGACGTCGCACGACGTCTTGAAGGTCACGAAGATATGCAGCGAAGTCCTGGAGATGACGTCACATGACGTCTTGAAGGTCACGAACATATGCAGCGAAGTCCTGGAGATGACGTCGCACGACGTCTTGAAGGTCACGAAGATATGCAGCGAAGTCCTGGAGATGACGTCACACGACGTCTTGAAGGTCACGAAGATATGCAGCGAAGTCCTGGAGATGACGTCACATGACGTCTTGAAGGTCACGAAGATATGCAGCGAAGTCCTGGAGATGACGTCACATGACGTCTTGAAGGTCACGAACATATGCAGCGAAGTCCTGGAGATGACGTCGCACGACGTCTTGAAGGTCACGAAGATATGCAGCGAAGTCCTGGAGATGACGTCACACGACGTCTTGAAGGTCACGAAGATATGCAGCGAAGTCCTGGAGATGACGTCGCACGACGTCTTGAAGGTCACGAAGATATGCAGCGAAGTCCTGGAGATGACGTCACACGACGTCTTGAAGGTCACGAAGATATGCAGCGAAGTCCTGGAGATGACGTCACACGACGTCTTGAAGGTCACGAAGATATGCAGCGAAGTCCTGGAGATGACGTCACACGACGTCTTGAAGGTCACGAAGATATGCAGCGAAGTCCTGGAGATGACGTCACACGACGTCTTGAAGGTCACGAAGATATGCAGCGAAGTCCTGGAGATGACGTCGCACGACGTCTTGAAGGTCACGAAGATATGCAGCGAAGTCCTGGAGATGACGTCACACGACGTCTTGAAGGTCACGAAGATATGCAGCGAAGTCCTGGAGATGACGTCACACGACGTCTTGAAGACGCTGCGCGTCAAACCAAGAAAATTAGGTTAGTCCAGAAGTGAAAGACGGGGTGGAGGGGGTGGAGGAGGGTGGTTAGCTATGGTACGTGCGCGGTGGTACACTGGAGAGACGGTACGGTGAGGGTACGTGTGGGTACATCACGGTCATGGGTAATGTAACTTAAGGGTAAGGACACAAGCCACCACAACTGAGGTAGCCATCATGGCTAGTGGTGCTGTGGTGGTGGATGCTACTGTTGTGGTGGTGGATGCTACTGTTGTGGTGGTGGTGGATGCTACTGTTGTGGTGGTGGTGGATGCTACTGTTGTGGTGGTGGATGCTACTGTTGTGGTGGTGGATGCTACTGTTGTGGTGGTGGTGGATGCTACTGTTGTGGTGGTGGATGCTACTGTTGTGGTGGTGGATGCTACCGTTGTGGTGGTGGATGCTACTGTTGTGGTGGTGGATGCTACTGTTGTGGTGGTGGTGGATGCTACTGTTGTGGTGGTGGATGCTACTGTTGTGGTGGTGGATGCTACTGTTGTGGTGGTGGTGGATGCTACTGTTGTGGTGGTGGATGCTACTGTTGTGGTGGTGGATGCTACTGTTGTGGTGGTGGATGCTACCGTTGTGGTGGTGGATGCTACTGTTGTGGTGGTGGATGCTACTGTTGTGGTGGTGGTGGATGCTACTGTTGTGGTGGTGGATGCTACTGTTGTGGTGGTGGTGGATGCTACTGTTGTGGTGGTGGATGCTACTGTTGTGGTGGTGGTGGATGCTACTGTTGTGGTGGTGGATGCTACTGTTGTGGTGGTGGTGGATGCTACTGTTGTGGTGGTGGATGCTACTGTTGTGGTGGTGGATGCTACTGTTGTTGTGGTGGTGGATGCTACTGTTGTGGTGGTGGTGGATGCTACTGTTGTGGTGGTGGTGGATGCTACTGTTGTGGTGGTGGATGCTACTGTTGTGGTGGTGGTGGATGCTACTGTTGTGGTGGTGGTGGATGCTACTGTTGTGGTGGTGGATGCTACTGTTGTAGTGGTGGATGCTACTGTTGTGGTGGTGGTGGATGCTACTGTTGTGGTGGTGGATGCTACTGTTGTGGTGGTGGATGCTACTGTTGTGGTGGTGGATGCTACTGTTGTGGTGGTGGATGCTACTGTTGTGGTGTTGGTGGATGCTACTGTTGTAGTTGCTCTATATACAACTGTTGTAGTTCTTGTGGCTATTGTAGTTGTAGTCGTTACTGTATTGTCGGTGTTTACACTGTACTTGGAGTTCTTGTTATCGAGGTCGCTCCAGTTAAATACAATTAGCGACCATTTATTTCTTCCTTACAAGAACATCATATTAAGTATACTTCTGAGTATGCTAAGGAGGCGGGTATACTCCGAGCCAGCAACCTCTGCTGACCTCATTACCACAGCTGGTAACAACCTGTGTGTCTGCTGACCACCACAGTACCACAGCTGGTAACAACCTGTGTGTCTGCTGACCTCATTACCACAGCTGGTAACGACCTGTGTCTCTGCTGACCACCACAGTACCACAGCTGGTAACCAATCAGGTCTGCCCTGCAACCCTTGTGTGTGTGTGTGTGTGTGTGTGTGTGTGGTTGCTGGTTGGTTGTGGTAGTTGTGATGATGATGAAGGCGGTGGTCGTTCAAGCAGCAATTTTCCTGTCTTTTTTATAGTTGATGGAGGCCATGTTCTTACCCTAATGGTAGTGCCTGTTGCCATAGTCCTGCCATAATGGTGAGCCCTGTTGCCATAGTCCTACCATAATGGTGAGCCCTGTTGCCATAGTCCTACCATAATGGTGAGCCCTGTTGCCATAGTCCTACCATAATGGTGAGCCATGTTGCCATAGTCCTACCATAATGGTGAGCTCTGTTGCCATAGTCCTACCATAATGGTGAGCCATGTTGCCATAGTCCTACCATAATGGTGAGCCCTGTTGCCATAGTCCTACCATAATGGTGAGCCCTGTTGCCATAGTCCTCCCATAATGGTGAGCCCTGTTGCCATAGTCCTACCATAATGGTGAGCTCTGTTGCCATAGTCCTACCATAATGGTGAGCCCTGTTGCCATAGTCCTGCCATAATAACCACAAGTCGGGTGGGTGATGGCAACAGACACTGCCTGGAAATAGTGATCACATTTTCAGACACCTGAAGCCACGTTCGACAACACCACGAAGAATAAACCATTACCGAAGAGTCTGTCTTGTTCCTTGAGCTGCCCACAGTACGAACCAGATGATCATCATGACCTCCACCATACGCACACAGAACAAACAAAATTGCTTATGCATGAAAGAAAATGGGATAACCCCGCCGCCCCGTGCGGGTCCTGTGGAAGAAACAGACATCACAGTTGTGGGAACGAGACGCCACACAACCCCTGCAGGAGAGCAAGTCGCATGACAGACTTGTGCAAGCGTCAAGCTTGCCTCTGTGTCCAGTACACAACACCCTCACTAGACTGAAGCATGTGGCTGCCATAAAGGCTTTTCAAAAAGGCAATCTGGGTTGGTTACAACCGCCAAGTCCATTACGATGGACCTGGGTGGGTGGGGGGGGGGACCTTCTGAAGTGACAGTCACACTGCCCTACATATGTACCTGACCTGTGACCTGACTGGTAACGCTGGGTCATAAGAGGTCACAGGAGTACAAATGAATACAAACAGCAAAAGACCATTGGGTTCTAACAAGGCTGTTTGCGGTAGTGGAAGCGAGAAGAAACTCGTGGATTAATGTGGTAGAAGCAGAAATACATAAACATATTTCACACAATAAGACCTAAAACTTGTCATACAGCTAAGGAGACGTAGATAATGGAGGTAGCGGATATAAAGCGAAGTATTCAGTAAGTCTTAAACGTATGTATGGTACAGCTTTGAACTACTCTATAACTGGCAAGCCATGCGAGCAGTCCTGTCGACTGATGAGTTTAACTAATCATAGTGTAGGACGTATGTGTGGGGCCACTAGTGTGAGGGAGGCCCCCCACGCGGGAGTGAGATGTGATCATCCACCTTTCAAAGATAACGATAAGAGATGTACCAAGCGTTGCTCTCAAGTGGGAGGCGGACGATGCTACACATTTCTGGTAATGACATTAATTTTTCCCTCTTGTGTTATGCTGGTACAGGCATGAGTCGCCACTGTCATGATAATACCAGTGCCTGACGATGGGTCGTCTGGCCCACCGTCCCATTCGAACTCACCTGAGGAGGGGGAGTCGTCCAGTCGTACTTACCTACAAAAGAAGAAAGAAAGAGAAAGTTAGAACAGTTTTCACGAAACAAAAATCTATAAATGAACAGAATAATGAATCACTGAATACAAAAAATCAATAGTGAATAAGATATACTCCAGCATGTTTATCTGTAGTACCTACTTCTAGATAAGAAGGTGTGGTGACCTCATCTGATCTAATAATCCCCAGAAGAATGAATGTGGTGGACCAGTCCACGACTGCCCTTGTGATACTACACCATTACATCCATACTCGAGGTTCAGCGGCGGCAGAGTAAAAAAATGTCGCTGTAATTATAGATAACTTGACCCTTTCCATGACAAGTGCACCACTCCAGTACGTGAAGTCTTGGCCATGTGACACCAGACTCAAGCCGCCCTTCGTGCGTCTCCAAACATCAGTAAACGTGCCAACGTGACTCCTGATGTTTCATCTTCCTGGCAGGTCTCGTTGTGGTGCCTCATCTCTGACGCCCACCAGCACAAGCATCGAGGCCCCACTGCCAAGACCATCTCTTATTTCTCGACCTGCCATATCTGACCTCACCTTTCCCACTATAATCCTCCACCTCCAGTACCTCATTGCCCCTGGGTTATTTCATCTTATATTCCTTAACCAATAAAACATCGTTGTTATTGTTGTTGTGGTTGTTGTTGTTGTTGTGGTATAACGTGTTCACTTGCCCCTCTCTCAGTTATACCACTCCAACAGCGCAACACAACACCCAGAACAATGGGTCATGGTTTCGACGTATTATACATGACCACTTGAGGGTGCATGTGAGGGAGTGGAGCCGATCTTCGTCTGTTCCTGGTGATACCTTGCTAACCTGGCAAACCCTCTTAGTCCTATTCTTAGTAATTTGTCGAGGGAATATTTTGAGAATGAAATTCTAACTTGCAGTTAACAATCATCCGAAAGTCTGGTTTAGATACGTGGATGATGTGTGGTCTTTCTGGTCATCCTCCCAAGATTGTGATGTTTTCTTTGATGAATTAAATAACATCCATCCCACGATCAAATTTAAGATGGAATGGAAAAAAAGGCAAACTGCCCTTTCTTGATGTGATGATAAATAAAGAATATAATCATCTGCCCCTTAAAATCTACAGGAAGCCTACCAACTCTGAGTTATATTCATTATCTGTCAGTACATGATTCTTCTATAAAAATGTCTATAATGTCTGTTTCTAAGAGCACTACGGATATGTGATCCCATAGGCCTGATAGATGAATGTAGTCATATAAGACGTATCTTTAGGCAGTTATATTATCCCAATTGGTTTGTGAACAAAGTTTACTGGAAAGCTAGGAAGACATTTTATGTTTCTTGTAACAAAAATGTGACAAATAAGGATAAGTCTAAATGTTTAGTGTTGCCCTATTCTCCCAACTTAGCTAATCTAAGACATGTTCTAAAATACAGTGCTTGTAATGTTGCTTTCCAGTACAATAACACCATCAGTAAGACCTTAATAAATAGTAGGCCAAATCATGCAACAATTGGGAGTGTTTACGTCGTCAAATGCAAGGCAGGTAAATATATTTATATAGGCCAGACTGGTAAAACTGTAACGGAGATGTGTTATTGGCACCGTCATGCAGTACGCAGGGATGACCACAAAAATGCGATCGCTAAACATTGTCATGAAAATGATCACCCTGGCCATAGATCTTGAAAATCCCGTTATTCTATACCCCTCTGCTGATTATGTCACATGTAACGTCATTGAATCTGTCTTAATTGCTAATACTTAGAACTGTAATTTACCACCAGGCAATTTTAAAGCCCATCCTAGCATTAACCAAATCACTATGAGAGAATTGACAAAACACGAAAAAAAACATAAAAATTTGTTCAAGACACACCCAGCTACCCAGGTCAACCCCCGCCACGTGACCCCCCTTAATCACTCTCCCTTACAACGGTTACTGCCAGACAAAGCGGACAGTGGTTGGTCTGTACAGATTGGTGCTGGACGGCGGGACTCAAGTGTGATGTTGGGATTTAAATAACTTTGTTAAGTACTGGCACCACCTGATGATGAGGTGGATTGTCTCCACGAAACATGTCGTGCCACATGTATAGAAAAATTACATGCTAAATATAATTGTATGAACTACTGAAGTGCGATTTCATCTTCATATATATATATATATATATATATATATATATATATATATATATATATATATATATATATATATATATATATAAACAATTTATCATTGCGCACCCGAGCGGCTAACAGGAGCGGGAACGAACAGGAGGCTGGAAACCCTTACCTCCTTGTATTATAAGTTTTCAAAAACAGGAAGGAAGGAAGAAGCCAAGCGAAGACATCTGAAGAGCTCAGGCTGGGGGCGTCTGGATGTATGGACGTGGTTGTAACCAGGATAAGGATGAGGGAGAGGTGGTGGGTGTTGTGTTTAATGAGGTGAAGCCGGCAAGCGTTCTGGCTCAAAGTGATATAGAGCTGTTTTGTGTATCAAGATGTCATTCTCTCTCTCTCTCTCTCTCTCTCTCTCTCTCTCTCTCTCTCTCTCTCTCTCTCTCTCTCTCTCTCTCTCTCTCTCACACACTTACCTGGCTGGCTATAAACAAAGTGCATTTCTCACACAAAAATGGGCCAAAATATTGTATATTTCGAAGTTAATACGAGAGACATTTGAGCACAATGGCTCGGCCCGTCTCAGCGGACGTGGGCGAACGTACACCTCACACAGAGGGCACGATCTGCGACCTCTCAGGGGGAATCAGTGAGGTGGCCGGCCTAATGGTGCTGACGGACGGAAAACGGGATGATAGCAGGAAAACGTAATGTTAACACGGAAAACGGGATGTTATTGCGGAAAATGGGATGCTGTTGCCATTATGATGATGGATGAATGGAAAACGGGAGGTTTGTTACAGGCTTGATAGGTGTGGTAATGATGATCATGGTTGATATAGAGACTGTAGGAGATAAGTGATGAAAACCAAGGATGATATCATGCAGGAGAGTGAAGGGTGACCACAGGATGATGTCTCTAGTGTGAGGCAGAGATTCAGAATGATACTACAGATAATTTTAAGTTTGGATGATGTGAGGATCAAGGATGATATGATTATCTTGCGATGATATGAGGATGATGGACGCACGTACAGGGGAGGGTGGCTGGGTACAGAAGGCTGTCATGAGATACAGAGGCTCTGTAATAATGTCTACTACGTCACCACATATCTCGTGAAGCATATGGCTTCTTTCCTTCACTCTGTGTGTGTGTGTGTGTGTGTGTGTGTGTGTGTGTGTGTGTGTGTGTGTGTGTCCCCGGCCACATCAGATGTTTACCTACCAACAATAGAAGAAATTCTATGCCAGGATACAGGATAATTCTATGTCAGGATGCCACATCCCTGACCCCAGATGCCACATCCCTGACCCCAGATGCCACATCCCTGACCCCAGATGCCACACCCATGACCCCAGATGCCACACCCATGACCCCAGATGCCACACCCCTGACCCCAGATGCCACACCCATGACCCCAGATGCCACACCCCTGACCCCAGATGCCACACCCCTGACCCCAGATGCCACATCCCTGTCCCCAGATGCCACATCCCTGACCCCAGATGCCACATCCCTGGGAGTTGCTGGTAACAGTTCCGGAAGGCCAGAACTACATGTGAGTACTACAGTCTCAAGAGCATCTAAATATATATAGTTCTTAAATACGAAACTTCCGGTCGTTTAAAATACTAATAAAACGCCCCACTCCGCCCCCTGAAAAAGGTGAGGCTGGCTCTCTGATGTTACATTACAAACGTTTAAGATCCCCTCCTGACGTGTTTACAATTTCTTCTGTCCAAACTTCTTGTTATTGTTTCATTATACAATACTACAGTGTGTTTATCTTTGTTCATCCAACTGTCAAGAACACGATGTGATGTGTCATTATATGTAGTACATGAGGTTTTCATGTTGTTATCAGACCTTGTGAACATATTCCTCAATGTATAACTATCATTCACAGTTAATGAGTAAACATAGAATTTAGATAAATCCTTTCTAATTACTACCTTTGCCTTCCGTCAAAGTACGTTGTTCCCAACACACACACACACACACACACACACACACACACACTTCCTGACCCTACCCACCACACAAGAGGGGCTGCAGGAAACCGTACAGGAAAGGTCATGCAAGGTCATCTTGGTTCCCTCCCTCTCACACCACCAGTCATGAGGCGTTCAACACACTGTTCCTCCCGCCTCCCTCCAGCCATTACCTGGACCTCATCCAACTGTTCACGAAGAAGCTACTGAACATCATTCCCGCCACCGTCATCTCCTGCCACCAGAGATCCCTCGTCCCCGAGTTGCAGTCCACTCTCACTGTACGTTTGAAAATACCTGATGTCTGTCAACCGGCCAGCTGAGACGGCTGTAAGCCAGCTACAGTGGTTGACATGCCAGCCAGCTGACGTGCCACTCCACAGGTACAAACCATCTGTGAGTCTCATCATAACATCAGGGTTAGGTAATCGTGTGGCGTCAGCCATCTCCAGCATACCTCAGGGTCGCTGGCAAGTGTTGATGTTGTAAGATTGTACAAAGTTATTGCTGTTCTTTTCTTACTGTCACTCATATTGCAATTATTATTACTATCATTATCATTATCATTATTATTACTATCATTATTATTATCATTATTATTATCATTATTATTATTATTATTATTATTATTATTATTATCATTATCATTATTATTATTATTATTATCATTATTATTATTATTATAATCATTATTATTTTCCTTGTCAATATCATTTCACTATCAATATCATTATAAATAACAATACTAACAAGTGACATTAGTAAAAGTAACTGTAGTAATAGTAGTAGTAGTAGCAGTAGAAGTGGTGAGAGTAGTAGTAGTAGTAGTAGTAGTAGTAGTAGTAGTAGTAGTAGTAGTAGTAGTAGTAGTAGTAGTAGTAGTAGTAGTAGTAGTAGTAGCAGTAGTAGTAGTAGCAGTAGTAGTAGTAGTAGTAGTAGTAGTAGTAGTAGTAGTAGTAGCAGTAGTAGTAGTAGTAGCAGTAGTAGTAGTAGTAGTAGTAGTAGTAGTAGTAGTAGTAGTAGTAGTAGTAGCAGTAGTAGTAGTAGTAGTAGTAGTAGTAGTAGTAGTAGTAGTAGCAGTAGTAGTAGTAGCAGTAGTAGTAGTAGTAGTAGTAGTAGTAGTAGTAGTAGTAGTAGTAGTAGTGGTAGTAGTAGCAGTAGTAGTAGTAGTAGTAGTAGTAGCAGTAGTAGTAGTAGTAGTAGTAGTAGTAGTAGTAGTAGTAGTAGCAGTAGTAGTAGTAGCAGTAGTAGTAGTAGTAGTAGTAGTAGTAGTAGTAGTAGTAGTAGTAGTAGTAGTAGTAGTAGTAGTAGTAGTAGTAGTAGTAGTAGTAGTAGCAGTAGTAGTAGTAGTAGTAGTAGTAGTAGTAGTAGTAGTAGTAGCAGTAGTAGTGGTAGTAGTAGCAGTAGTAGTAGTAGTAGTAGTAGTAGCAGTAGTAGTAGTAGTAGTAGCAGTAGTAGTAGTAGTAGTAGTAGTAGTAGTAGTAGTAGTAGTAGCAGTAGTAGTAGTAGCAGTAGTAGTAGTAGTAGTAGTAGTAGTAGTAGTAGTAGTAGAGATAACTTTATTATTACAATCGACCTCTATCATTGTTTCCTGCTATTCACATCACTATCATTTTCCTTACCACTAAAATATCATCAACCTATTTCCCGTGGAGTACGAGTCTATATACACAAGGTGAACCCATGGCTTGATGCAACAAGGAGAAAAACCTTGCCCTGCTCCTGGCCAGGCGCAGCGAGTGCCCCTGCCTCAGAGGACGAGGTCAGCCAGAGAGGCTGTGATCCAGGAACCAACCGACGGTTGAGAGGTTTCAATTCCGTGTGAGTTCCGAATCACACGTGTGCAAGACGATGCTCAGGTGACTGGCAGGAACTAAGTGGGGACGGGAGAGAGAGAGAGAGAGAGAGAGAGAGAGAGAGAGAGAGAGAGAGAGAGAGAGAGAGAGAGAGAGAGAGAGAGAGAGAGAGAGAGAGGTTCAAGTCACTAAGGGTGGCTCCACATCAACCCCTCCCACCTCCCCAACGCGGGAGCGCAGGTTGTCAGCCAAAAAGCATCAGTCAGTCAGTCAATCAATCAGTCAGTCAGTCAGTCAGTCAGTCAGGAGGCGCCGCATCACCGGGGGATCAAGAATAATAAGTCACGTCTGTTGCACAGAACACACAGAAAACTGCCAGCCACTTCCACACGTCAAGTGCGACGGGATTGCCAGAGCCACTGGGGAGGAGACATGGCTATGGTCACATTTACGAAATACTATCCAGTGGAAGCGAAGACGTAAGCTCATGATTCTGTACATAAAGCATCAAGGAAACTAACACCTTCATCAGTCCAATCTCAGGACAGACGCAATTAGAAAAAGGGATTTCATCGGGCGTCCAACCCAGGTCCACGGTCACCTTCAACTTCGAACAGGCGTTACGTCGAACCCAGGTACTCAGCATGGAGTTAACCAATAAATGCCAAGACATGACAGACCAATACAACCAACAACATGTCCAGTAGACTCCGCAAGGTTAAGGGGAGGTGGTGGTTGAGCGGTGTGTGTCTTGACCTAGTGGTAGGAGGCCCTGGGTTCGACCCAGGGTAGAGGGAAAGTATGTGGATTAAAGTACCAAACCAAAAAACCAGACGGCTCATTATCAGACCAGGGAAGAAGGTTCATGAGGCAAGCCACACACACACACACACACACACACACACACACACACACACGCCTGGGTTGACATTACCAACAGCTGCAGCACCTGCCGGCCACCACGGCCCCCTACTGCACTCCACACTCCCACCCACTCCACTCCACACTTCCGCCTCACTGCACTCCACACTCCCACCCACTCCACTCCACACTTCCGCCTCACTGCACTCCACACTCCCACCCACTCCACTCCACATTTCCGCCTTACTCCACTCCACACTCCCACCTTACCATCTTACAGACCTGAGTGAAATCCACCGTTATCTAAAATAGTCCACCAGATGTAATGATACGTCATCAACAAGTAGCAAGTGAGGTAAGAATATAAGATGTACTGGGGAAAATATAAGCCAGAATATTACCACTCAGCCTAACGTTTTCTTTCTTTTATTACAAGTGATTGTAGACAAATGGTAGGGTGAGGAGGAGCGAGAGTTACATAGGTATACAAACCACAAGGTCCAAGCGAGATGGTCTCGCATTAACGCTACTGAAAAAGACAGTCACCTTGAAAACATTATAGGAGAAGATAACAGAGAGAGAGAGAGAGAGAGAGAGAGAGAGAGAGAGAGAGAGAGAGAGAGAGAGAGAGAGAGAGAGAGAGAATCATGAAACAAAAAAGATAACAGAGAGAGAGAGAGAGAGAGAGAGAGAGAGAGAGAGAGAGAGAGAGAGAGAGAGAGAGAGAGAGAGAGAGAGTCAGGAAACAAAAAAGATAACAGAGAGAGAGAGAGAGAGAGAGAGAGAGAGAGAGAGAGAGAGAGAGAGAGAGAGAGAGAGAGAGAGAGAGATGTGTACACGTGTGGGAACGAGACACAAGTGTTGCCAGCCGTTCTCATCATGACAATCTAAAGCGAACCTGACACTTGACCCTTGACCTTGGCTGGACCCAAACAGTGCCTCTGCCAACCCGAGGTCACATTACACTCAGGCAGTTACCCCCACAATACCTACCATCATCCATAATGACATCAAACGTCTCTGGTCCTAGACTGGCTCACTTTAGTCTCCCGAGGCAGAGGAGTGAGGGAGGAGTTGTGCTTCACAATGATCTCCTCCCAGCGTCACCAGATGTGCCAGGATGATGAACCTGGTCTGTCTTCAGCCGTGGTAATGCCATCCCTGCGGCACCCCAGTGAACGCATTATGCAGAGTTCAACCCCGCCCGAGTCACGAGACGATGAGCGACTCTGCCTTCCTGTCCTTGACGGTTCATGTGGGCGGAGGAGTAGCTTCACTGTCACGCATGAACCCTAAATGAAGCTTCGTTGTCACTCCTGAACCCTCAAATGAAGCTTCGAAGCCTCCCTGTCAGCCAGGATTCATCTATGGCTTTGTTATTAGTCCTGAGTTTCCATGATCCCTGACTTATGTCCCAGTTTTCGAAGCTTCACTTAAAGGTTCACTTTCAGCCTGGTGTCTCTAAGACGCCTTAACTCTCCATGTTTACACACTCCCCTGGTGCTGTGAGCCCCACTCAAACGAGCCATTTTTCTCGCGAAAACCAATCTCGGCCCCCAACCCCCACCCCCACCAGGAGTGGACGAACCACCAATCTAAATTACCTTATGATTAGCCTTACGACTTATCCTGTATGGTACAGAGATCTCGACCAGACTTTCCTCTCCGTTACTTACACCACCAGTGGTGCAGCAACACCTGCTCACGACTGCACCAGGGGACAACACACTCCCCGAGCCCCCGGGTCCTAACCACAGGTAAACCCCCTGACCAGCCACCGACACCACAGGTAAACCTCCTGACCAGCCACCGGCACCACAGGTAAACCCCCTGACCAGCCACCGGCACCACAGGTAAACCCCCTGACCGGCCACCGACACCACAGGTAAACCCCCTGACCAGCCACCGGCACCACAGGTAAACCCCCTGACCAGCCACCGGCACCACAGGTAAACCCCCTGACCGGCCACCGACACCACGGGTCAGCCTCGGACCGGCCACCGGCACCACGGGTCAGCCTCGGACCGGCCACCGACACCACGGGTCAGCCTAATGGCTAAACAGCTGTTGTCAAGACAATAATCAGACGGACATTCTTGCTATAGTCAGCACGCCAGCTGGGCCAGTGCCATCATATATCAGGCACTATGTCTGGCCATCAGTGTCAAGTGGTGCCACTTGTCCTGAATAAAGGGAGGCAAGAACACAGCCTGACCACCGCCCACATGGTCGTTAATCATTACCTCCCTCGGTAGGCTTGTCTCACTAATGGAGGAAGAAGCTACAAGCTTCGTGCGAGGCAAGAAGCTGCCACATTCTCCTCTGTTCCTCATCTCAACTTTTCGTTCATGATTTTTGAGATAGTGAGTTCTCTAGTGTTGACACTGTCTTGACGAACACTCCAGCCGTCGCGTGATTGGTCGTCTGGTCATCTGGGCTTATAAGTCTGTCAACAGCTAGGGTCATTAAGGACAACAACATCGAGTCATAACCACTTATCGATAATACCGAACCATTGCCAGGTGTTCAAGATCATTCAAACACCATTATAGACACACAGTATGTATGGTCCTCGTTAAGTAATCTTCTCCTTCGACCCTTCAAGCGATCTCACTTCAAGATTTGGCGTATTTGTGGCAAACATTTCCAGGGTTGGAATCAGAAGTTATTCCAGGGTGTCCCTGGTGGTCAGGGTAGCTGATCGTGTGTGTGTGATGCTGCAGACCCGGGACGTGGGCGTCTTGTGACCCAGTAAAGTAATTTGGTGAGACTCGTTTGTGTCGGCTTGTATCACGACCTATGGTCTGCTGCAGCTGAGGTGGGCCATGAATCTGTTCAACATTATGCTAACGGCGGTCTTTTGTGCACTCTAAATTCCCTCCCCCCGCTCCCAGCAGCGTTAATGGTCTCTCTCTTCATTTCTGTACCCGTGAGCCAGCACTTACAGTGGCTGTCGAGTATCACTTCCTGATCCAGGTTGCTGTCTATTACTTCCGACTTGCATGCGGGCTGCTGTTCCCATTCAGTCCACGAGCACATACTCTCTCTCTCTCTCTCTCTCTCTCTCTCTCTCTCTCTCTCTCTCTCTCTCTCTCTCTCTCTCTCTCTCTCTCTCTCAATTGCGCCGAGATTATGACCAGCTGACCGACCCCCTGCTACAAGCCCTCGACACACGGCCACATCATCAGACTCGAGGTCTAGCTATCCCGAGCCTCACATACGACGCCAGTTGTGTGAGTGTGTGTGTGAGACGCGTCGAGAATCAGAGACGCTGTTGGTTGTATCTTGAGCAGCTAGCAACACGGAGTGACAGCAGCTAGTAAAGTAGCTAACAAGCGACAGTGAGAGGAGCTAGCAAGAGCTAGTAAGAGCAAAGAGTAAGAGCTAGTGACAGCAGCTAGCAACAGCGAGTGAATGAAGCTAGCTAGAGCTGGTGAAAGAAGCTGGAAAGAGGAGCCATCAAGATCTGGTGAGAGCAGACAGGAAGAGCTGGTGAGAACAGACAGAAAGAGCTGGTGAGAGCAGACAGGAAGAGCTGGTGAGAGCAGACAGTAAGAGCTGGTGAGAGCAGATATAAAGAGCTGGTGAGAGGGACGAACCTGGGTCTTCAAGAGATCATGTTGTCGCTGGTTCACAAGGTTGCAACAGTGTGAACATATTCCCTGGGGTTGTACCCGTCATTATGCAAATTTCCAGCTACTGTGACTAGCGCAGTAGGTCCCCAGGCAACCATATGTATTCCTTCGATAAATTATCAACAGGGAAAATAATTGATATATTACGTAAATTGAAGATAATTGAGGAGTCTTTCTCGATGAGCAACGTTCATGTCTTCCCGCATTTTCTTGGCCACAAGTTGATAAGAGAAAACGAGCGTGTTCGTGGCTCTTCGAGAACTCGATGGAATTGTGGTTAAACTAAAGAATCCATGGGTCATCCCGCCTCGCACACAGTCATATCCAGTTACCAGGGTTGACTGTGACCGTCGAACTCAAGGATCTACCAATCAGACGAACCCACGGCCCATAAATCACCAGTGGATGAGATGTGATACCATCTACATTGGTCACACGCGACCTGTGACAACATATGGTCCGCATTGGGTCACGTCCAGCGACCATGTGTACACTGTACTGGTGGCTGCATCACACTGTGAGGAAGGTATACATGCGGCACATCGTATGATCTACGAGGAAGATCCACACGCGGCACATAATATCATCTAACTCGTGATCAATATGACGCCTCCAACACTCGCTGGTTCAGGAAGTGTTTTGGCCACATGGTTCACGCGTCACCATCCTCAAACAATGATGAATTATTAATCAAATATGAAGGATCAATTATCAATCATACATCAAGTCAGCTCTGTCTACAGTGTTTCGTCAATTCTCTCATAATGATTTGGTTAATGCTAGGATGGGCTTTGAAATTGCCTGGGGACAAATTAAAGTTCTTAGTATTAGCAATTAAGACAGATTCAATAACGTTGCATGTGGCATAATCAGCAGAGGGGTATAGAATAACGGGATTTTCAAGATCTATGGCCAGGGTGATCATTTTCATGACAATGTTTAGCGATCGCATTTTTGTGGTCATCCCTGCGTACTGCATGACGGTGCCAATAACACATCTTCGTTACAGTTTTACCAGTCTGGCCTATATAAATATATTTACATGACTTGCATTTGACGGAGTAAACACTCCCAATTGTTGCATGATTTGGCCTGCTATTTATTAAGGTCTTACTGATGGTGTTATTGTACTGGAAAGCAACATTACAAGCACTGTATTTCAGAACATGTCTTAGATTAGCTAAGTTGCTCATCATCCGTGTCACTTTTGCCATTCCACATATATTATTTCCAAACGATTATGCGAACACCGCTGGATCATTTCGCAGTGGCAAATTATCATAAACAAATTATCACAAGGTCTTACATGCAGTGAGACGATGGCTGGTGTGTTAATTATCTTGAACTTGCTTTAATGACTTCATTAGGTGGCAAACCATTAGACACATGGACCAGCTAACCATCATCATCATCAAATTAATTTTCATTGTGCTATATTCTTGGTAAAAAATACAACCACGAGAGTTATCATGCTTGGATAATTAGGGCAGTTAGTTCCATCCTGAATAATTAGGTCTTTAGAGGTCAAATGGACCACAAATAGATGCACTTATCTCGTCTTCCTCAACCGCGAATACCAAGTCTGGCATGGACAAACTGGTCGTTTGGTGGTGGACACGTATGACGACCTGCCGGCCACACACACACACACACCATGACGGCTCCGGTGTTGCTAAGGTGAAAATAACTCAGTACTGTGTGTGTGTGTGTCATGCTACAACTACACACCTACACAGATCCACACATTTACACCCACGTCATGCAACACACAGCGAGGACCACGTGTTGCAGCCAGCCAGCCAGCGGTGTGTGGCAGACATGGCCAGCACCAGGCACCGGTCAGGACAGGAGGTATGGGTTGAACACTACTACACAGTACCCCCCGTGGTAACCCCGTGGTAACCCTGTGGTAACCCTGTGGTAACCGTGGTAACCCCGTGGTAACCCCGTGGTAACATTCTTTGAAACACCTCCCATATTGTGTTGCTTGGCCTTCCGGACGGGAAGCAGTTCCATGTGTAGGGTAAGCAATGACACGTACGTATGTCTGTGTCCAGTGAGACACATCTGGACAACTACACTTGTAAGAGAAACATATAAATCTGACACAGTGTACCGACACCCCTCTGTGCATGACGTCACATCACCTTCGAGACGAACGGAGAACAATCAAAGATGTTTTGTACAACGAATAATCATAATACTTGACCGATCATTTTCAGTAACAGACACACGAAATGATACTTTCCCAAATCGTCTTTTATTTATTTACGTGAAAACAAAGAGCTCATCAACCTTGCATGATCCCTACACTTGACCAACACTGTCATGTCCTGACATGTCATGCATATGACAGGCCAGGACACGTACATATGGATACACAGCTTGGCAGAAGTACCACAAGAGATCTTACAACACATTAAACTTCAGGTTTGTGGCAAACGTCCCAACTTCAGTGTTACCCAGATACGACCAGATGAACTACTTCAGGTAGTCTCCCTTTACATATATATATATATATATATATATATATATATATATATATATATATATATATATATATATATACATAAAATACCAGTACGTTCTGTATACTATTCCTGTTATTTCTGTCAGCTTCAGTGAGACATGAGTGCGTCACGAAGCCCTCAGTGTGGCTGAACCAGACGACTACTGTGTTGACACAAGGTACATCAGTGTTTGTCTGAGTTTGTGTCTTGAGAGTGTGTTTGCCAAGCCGCAACCTCCACTATAGAAGGCCTTGTGTTCCTCTAGCACAGCGATACACCGGTCCTGCCCCTGGGGACATCCCAGATCGGCGGTGGTAAACATAACAATGGTTATGCTGATGGCCTCCGTTGGTCTTAACACGTAGGGAGAGGCCAAGGACCTTGTGATGGGTTCCCTCAGGCCTGACGAAGTAGAAGGATCTGTGGCAGGATCTATGATGTTAACGGAAGGGCGCCCGTGGGAGAGCAGGACCATGCTGACATCCTGTAGACTTTACCCTCGCCCCTACGACCTCCACCACCACCACCCACACACACCATACCACACTTCACTGGTGCTTCACAACATCACTACTCAACATCTGAGGTGAATACAACACTCAGCGACGCGGACCGTTAATACCACTGAGATACTTATAGTTTCGTCCTTTAAACAGTCCGCCATGATGGTGGGCGTACCTATCCATGCAAGGTTTTATTACTAGCAATAATAAGGTCTCTTGATCACTGGTCTATACAACGTCTCGATGGCGTCTATGTCTGAGCCGTCAGCAAGTTGGGAGACGAGTTTCCTGAAGTTATCTGGCGACAGTTCAAGTTGTTCTTCATGTGTTCAAGGTGTTCTTCATGTGTTCAAGATGTTCTTCATGTGTTCAAGATGTTCTTCATGTGTTCCAGTTGTTCATGTGTTGAAGGTGTTCTTCATGTGTTCAAGGGGTTCTTCATGTGTTCAAGGTGTTCTTCATGTGTTCGAGTTGTTCTTCATGTTCTCCCAGTGTTCTCTCAGATGTTCTCGTCCCAGCCACCCGGTGAAGAAGGTTTGAGACAGTGTTAGAGAGTGAGTAAGGGACGATTCTGCTCCCATGTCTTCCTTGAGGCCTGAAGGTTGATCATTCATTCACTCACAAGGGTAATGACACCTGTAATGACATGCAACATTTCAGATATGCTACGCGGGTTTCTTCATGGCGTTGGAGCAGCCAGCGACAGCTCACTGAGAACGACCAAGTTCTGCAGTGGTTGCATCATGATCGTTACGAAGGGATCATCCTGAGGCAGAAATTCTACTTCCATGGTTAGAACACGTGAAACACATCCCAGGCTGTCGACCACCGTGTCTGACCTTACCACTCTAACAGACGTCTAATATCGGTCGCATTTTGTGTTCTTCCCGGTAAAAATAGACTTTTCAGGAGCTCAAGTATTGTCCAACACATTTTCTAATGGTTCGTATACTGAAAAAATATAACATCCACGTGGCAGCCCCTGATATTCATCATTTCCCTTGAAACCTTATCTAGTTGACTGTCTCACCAAACTAATCACAAAAATCGTATCAAAAGTTCAATATATATATATATATATATATATATATATATATATATATATATATATATAGACACCTACGTTACCATATTCTCAGCCACGAGTAAAGAAAAAATGATTTTGCAAAAAAAAAAAAAAAATACGCCATGATATTTGTGTTTACCAAATTGGTATGTGTTGAAACTCTGAACTTCCTGTCATTCAGAAGTCTTGAGTTACAAACCAACAGAGAAAAAAGCACTAATGAATCAGTACAACTACGCAGTACACGTCCCAGAATGTAATCAGTCACCGTTAGAAGGATAACCTTTGGTGTACGTAACAAGGGTAAGCATTACGTAATTTGAAGAGAGTGAAAAACCTTCTCTTTTCAACTGTGTCAGGTCATAGGTAATGGACAAGACATGGGAGGGGAGAGAGTTCCAAAACTTCGACGTGTTGGGAAAGAAACAGTTATCAAAACGGCCCACCCTTGAGTTACCGAGGGCCACACAATAATCATGTGACGCAGCAGCTTGCTGAGTATTGCGAGATCTAGCTAGTGGTGGGGGGTACACAAGCAGCCAGCTCTTGGGAGTAAAAACCAAAGTAATACCTATAGAAGAGGGAAAGTGAACCAACATTGTGGCGTAGGGCATGGGGGTCAAGTTTGGAAGTTAGCCTGGGACAGTTTATAAGTCAGATCGCTTTCGACTCTACTGTGTAAAGTAAGGATGCAGAGCTGGGACCACCCCAGATGTGAGGACAGTACTCCATACAAAGACGAATTAATCCCTTGTATAAACGGAGCATTTGTTCAGAAGAGAAGTTTCGACATCTGAACAGGACACCCAGTTCCTTAAAGAAGACTTAGCTATTCCCGTAATGTGGCGTTGCAAGAAAAAGTGGATGTTACAGTAATACCAAGAATGTTCATCGAGTCAAGAGCTGAAATCACAGAACCATTAAAGAAGATACAAAAGTTGTGAGGAGTTTTCGAGAGAGAGAGAGAGAGAGAGAGAGAGGGGGGGTAGAAACTGAGTCTTGGAGACATTAAACTTAACAACATGTTGTCTACTCCACTAAGATATCTTGTTCAAGTTTGAGTGTACTGAGGAAGTTGTGTCAAGACGAGATGCAGATCGAGTGAGAGAAGAGGGAGCAGAATTGAAGGATGTGGATGAATGCAGTGTTAAGTCGTCAACGTAAGAGTACATTTGGTTATTTGTGGAAGAGATGAAATCGCTGATAAAATAGAGAAAAATGTAGGGGACAAGTAAAGAACCTTGAGGAACACCGCTGCTGATGGAGAAAAAAAAAAAGGGGGGAGGAGGAAATGGCTGATCCATCAACAACCACAGAGATAGATCGGCTAGAGAGGAAGCTAGATATGAGGGAAGGGTGAGGAGGGATTCAAAGACTTTGGAAATGGTAGATGTCAAAGCAACGGCACGATAGTTCGAGGGGTTGGAACGTTCACCCTTCTTAGGGATGGGATGTACCTACGAATGCATTTATATATATATCTTTCATACTATTCGCCATTTCCCGCGTCAGCGAGGTAGCATTAAGAACAGAGGACTGGGCCTCTGAGGAAACATCCTCATCCAGCCCCCTTCTCTGTTCCTTCCTTTGGAAAAAAAAAAAAAAAAAAAAAAGTAAAGATGAAGAGGGTGAAAGCATGTACCAAGCATGAGAGTGGGGAGGAACAATGTCATTTCAGAAGTGAACAGGATGTGTAGATCGGATGTTTGCCTTAAAGGCTGTGTGAAGAATACTTTGAGAAACAGATGGATATGTATGAGGCATTTATGGATCTGGAAACAGGACGTGATAGGGTTGATAGAGATGCTTTGTGGAAGGTCTTAAGAATATAAAGTGTCGGATTTTTGTCTTTTTTTTTTTTTAATCAAGGGTGTAAAGCGTGTGTACGAGTAAGAAGAGAGTGAGCGGTTCTAAGTGAAGGTCGGTCTGCGGCAGGAGAGTGTGATGTCACCATGGCTGTTTAATTTGTTTATGAATGTAGTGGTAAGGGAGGTAAATACATGATTCTTGTAGAGAGGTGCGTGTATGTAGTCTGTAGGGGATGAGATGGCTTGGGGAGTCAATTATTTTGTGCTGCAGACCAGCATTGCTGACAGATTCGATTGAGAAACTGCAAAAGTTGGTGACTGAGTTTGGAAGAGTGTGTGAAAGAAGGATGTTGTGTAAATGTGGGTACAAGAAAGGTTACTGGGTTCAGCAGGGTAGAAGAACAGGTGAGTTGGGGTGCAAGTCTGAAAGTAGAAAAACTGGAGGAAGAAGTGTTTTAGACATGGCAGCAAATGGAACCACGGAAGCGGAAGTGAGTCACAGGGTGGGAGAGGGGGCGAAGGTTCTAGGAGCACTGAACAATGTGTGGAGAGAAGGATTGTTAACTGGAAGGGCAAAAATGGTTATGTCTGATGATATAGTAGTCCCAACAACATTATATAGATGCGAGGAATGGACTACAGATAAGGATGTGCGGATGAGGGTGGATGTGCTGGAAATGTAGTGGGAGGTGGTTTGATTGAGTAAGTAACAAAAGATATGAGATAAATGCGGTAGAAGATAAGTGTGGTTTAGAGAGCTGAAGAGGGTGTGCTGAAACGGTTTGTTTATATGAAGAAAATGAGTGAGGAAAGATTGACAGTGAGGATATGCGTAAGAAATGAAGGAACAAGAAGGGTAGGCGAAACTGGAGATGGAAAAATGTAGTGAAAATTATTCTGAGTGATCGAGGCCTGAACATAACAAGAGGTTAAAAGGTTTGCACGGTACACAGAGAATGATTAGGAACTATGTGGACTGAACCAGGGCTTGTGAAGCGTCCTGGATAAACCATGGAAAGGTCTGTGGAGCCTGGATGTGGATAGGGAGCTGTGGTTTCGGTGCATTCCACATGACAGACAGAGACTGAGGGTAAGCGGGAAACTGCGATCAAATATGAAAGAAAACAAGAGTACTGTCTCACTGTCATCCGGCCACATCTGTGGCAACTTGAATACTGATGCCACAGAGCGACGCAAGATACACACCGGTGGAGACAGTTGCTCAATAACCACATACACTGCAATCTGGAGGCCTCCCGCGACAGGTGCCCCCCCCCGAGTTTAGAAAGCAGAAAGCTGAGGAAAGTACCTGCCTCAACCACCACCACCGCTTGTTCCAGGGCCTCGACGGTCTGTGGTTAGTGGTCAACAAACAGGTAGTTACTGGGTCCTCGTTAAGGGCCGGGCTGATTACGGGAATAATTGCAAATAACCTATTTAGCGGTAACGCTTCAGTTGAGGTATGTGATTTCCTGTTACTTTTTCAGTCGCAGCATAATGGAAGTGACTGTAGTGCCAGTTAATGGTGTCACCTTGCCAACTGAAGCATTCTTCATCACTTGTGAATTACAAATGTCTCTAATGAATATAATTTACGGTAAAATGAGATAATCTAACACTTTTGCATGATAACTTTTCTTGCACAGATCTTATACAGTCCGCCAGACATATTTAACTGAATCAAATCACAATCAGGTCCGTGATCTTTCACCCCATAACATGATGGGAAATATTGGGAAAGCGACTGTATCCATTTATTACATATGTACTCTATCCACTACACAATACCCCTTCATTATGTATACTGTATCCACTACATAAAAGAAGTTATTATACATCAGTTAACACAAGCGTCACGTAGAGAAAAACAAGAGCTGGTATCATACAACCACAAACCATCTTCTATATTACTATAATACCAGGATATACAGTACACATAAATGATAAACAAAATATATCTGAAAAATCACACTCCTAGTTGCAACATTGTGCTACACAATGTTTATATTGGTTATCACAATAAACACACACACACTGTCAATACAGAATGATAACTATAGATGACATATGAAAGATGTATAATTTGAGCCAACCATTCCTCATCCACTGTCTCGACTCCACTACCCTCGTTTTCAGAGGAAGAAGCTTATTAATATGCGAGGGGTGACTTCAGTACAACCCAGCTTCATACAAAATCCATCTTTTATTCAGTATCATTTTCATGTTGCCCACTTCTTTTTCCACCTTCTAGAACGGAAATCACATATCATGCCGTACGAACGTATCCGATGAGGATATGAGAGTAGGAGGTTGCAGATCACAACGGATACTCGTTAACACAGACAAGAAAAAATGAAAAAAGATTTGAACAACTTTAGCTCTCCCCAACTAGTTCTAGTGAAGGTCGGCCTGGTGAACTGTTCTGTCCTCGTCGTCAATAGAATCCGTCTGTGGTGGACACTTGTGAACACATCCGTGTCGCAGAACAATACTAGCATTCTTCATTCCAGTCCCAGCAAAAATTCTCTTCATATTCTCATCCTTGGAGAGCAAGAACACAAAAACTGTCTTACAAAACTGAATAATTTATGTTTCGTTTTGCTTCATGTGTCCTTGGCTTGTGGATAACGACAGTGTTCACCCAGGATGGCAATCATTCGTGTACAGGAGGGATATGATAAGCTTCCATAACGTTAGGTAAAGAAAGATGCTTAACTTACTGAGGCAGTGAGCGGTGTAACCTGCGTGCGTCGTACACCTTAAAGTAAAGGTGGAATATGCTGTTCATACATCACCTCATGTGTGGCCTCACTCACTGAATGTACACAGCAAAGATATTTGCATGAAGTTATGATGACAGTGAGGAGTCCTATAGTGTGGTCATTCAAGATGAAAAGCATAGACGAACAGACATAAGGATAGACAGAAGGCTATGGGCTAGGCCGCAGACAGACAGAGGGATGGACAGAAGGCGACTTTAACATCCATTAGTGTGTTAGCAGGAGGGGTTGTGCTAGGCTGGCCTGACACCCCCCCCCCCCCCCACTCCACCACCAGCAACGCCATCAAACCCTCCTGCTCTCCCCCCAACATACCCTCCCACACGCCTCCTGAATGGGAAGCGCTGCATATCTCTCCAGTGCTGTCACCCACCCACTCCATCCTAGCTCCTCGCCACACACGAGGTCTGCCATGTTCATCCACATCATTAGAGACACAGGCTACACTAACAAACCACAACCTCCTCTGGAATCAAACGTAACTTCATTCACTAAACTCGATCAACCGCTTCACCTCATGAACCCTCAACCAGACAGACTCACTCCCGCCACCCTACTACCTACACTCGTGTGTGTGAGTCTACAGATTTAAACACAGAGCAACATTTGTGTTGTCATCTACGTAAACTACGTACAATTAAGCAACGATCAAGAACGCATTAGACTCCCTATCAAACAACCGATTAAAAGCACACAATGAACAAATCTCTCATAGGCATTAACATAAATTGTAATGTAATTATCCTGAGCGTCGTGTGTGGAGACTGCTGGCCTGGCTCGCTCGCTCGCCCTCCTCACCTCGGTGTTGGACCGAGCGCCGCCCACCTCGCCACCTGACGCATCCAAACAAAGGCTTTACCGCGCACTCACATCCTCCACATACACTCCAGAAACACAAACAAATACACACATTCACAAACATGATACTCTCATAGCCACACATACACCTATGAGGCACTGCGATCTGCCAGAGACACAAGTCATTGAAACAAAAGTGAAGAGACAGTTGTCACAGCTATGGGCGACGTTGCCATCTGTTGCAGCCCACATTTCGGTGGGTGCGCCTCCTCAGCTGCGTGTGGTAAGGGTTCCTTACACCAGTGTGTCAGTAGGACTCCTGGGCTACCAGTAACTCCTGTTCTCTGCTCGCGTTATGGACGTATCTACTACGTTCAATGTCCAACGCATCCAACACCGCACGATTTTAAAACCCAATACTTCAACTATTAGCAAGAATTTGAATATGATTCGCATCTGTGACTGTCATGCACGAATTAACGAACGATTTCTCATGCACTAATGGAACTATTACTTTCTGTTCTTCCTTCATAGTTCGTAAGTGTGAAAAGAGGAGACTTATATGTATATACATAAATCTATCAGTATGGAAATACTTGTTTATTCTTTAGAAACTGACAACTTGAAGCAGAGTGCGAAGACTCGCTCAGCTTAACACCCTAGGATTCGAACAGAATTCCAACGTTAACATGTGACAGACGTGGCACAGACAGGAAGGTACAAGCAAGACATATAGATACTTAAATATCTAAAGACTTGATAAATCTATATTCATAAATGGTGTGTGTGTGTGTGTGTGTGTGTGTGTGTGTGTGGGTGTGTGTTACATACACATTCAGTCTGCCACAGTATCTTGTGCACAAGGCTCAGGTCGTATCCGCCGTGCGAGATGTTTTCAACACTTGTGACTGCCACATCCGAACTACGTACGTTCTGTACATGCACATTACCCCATCACCAACATCACCAACATCCACATACACCACATCCAGGATCTTAGCAGCCGCTGAGCATCACTAATGTTAACCACCACATCCGTACCAACCACATTACTACCACATCCATACCAACCACATTACTACCACATCCGTACCAACCACATTACTACCACATCCATACCAACCACATTACTACCACATCCGTACCAACCACATTACTACCACATCCATACCAACCACATTACTACCACATCCGTACCAACCACATTACTACCACATCCATACCAACCACATTACTACCACATCCATACCAACCACATTACTACCACATCCATACCAACCACATTACTACCACATCCATACCAACCACATTACTACCACATCCATACCAACCACATTACTACCACATCCATACCAACCACATTACTACCACATCCATACCAACCACATTACTACCACATCCGTACCAACCACATTACTACCACATCCATACCAACCACATTACTACCACATCCATACCAACCACATTACTACCACATCCATACCAACCACATTACTACCACATCCATACCAACCACATTACTACCACATTCATACCAACCACATTACTACCACATCCATACCAACCACATTACTACCACATCCATACCAACCACATTACTACCACATCCATACCAACCACATTACTACCACATTCATACCAACCACATTACTACCACATTCATACCAACCACATTACTACCACATCCATACCAACCACATTACTACCACATCCATACCAACCACATTACTACCACATTCATACCAACCACATTACTACCACATCCATACCAACCACATTACTACCACATCCATACCAACCACATTACTACCACATCCATACCAACCACATTACTACCACATCCATACCAACCACATTACTACCACATCCATACCAACCACATTACTACCACATCCATACCAACCACATTACTACCACATCCATACCAACCACATTACTACCACATCCATACCAACCACATTACTACCACATCCATACCAACCACATTACTACCACATCCATACCAACCACATTACTACCACATCCATACCAACCACATTATTAATATCTACACACAGCATATCTCTCTCTATCCCTGTGTTAACCAAGCCACCTCAATACATTCCTATAATTCATGAAACAGCAAAATAAAGTTAGAAATACGATCTTCAGTATATATATATATATATATATATATATATATATATATATATATATATATATGATAATCACATTTGTCCGTGATGATAATATGAAGATGAAATCGCTCTTCAGTAGTTCATACAATTATATTTAACATGTAATTTTTCTATACATGTGGCACGACATGTTTCGTGGAGACAATCCACCTCATCATCAGGTGGTGCCAGTACTTAACAAAGTTATTTAAATCCCAACATCACACTTGAGTCCCGCCGTCCAGCACCAATCTGTACAGACCAACCACTGTCCGCTTTGTCTGGCAGTAACCGTTGTAAGGGAGAGTGATTAAGGGGGGTCACGTGGCGGGGGTTGACCTGGGTAGCTGGGTGTGTCTTGAACAACTTTTGTTTTCGTGTTTTGTCAATTCTCTCATAATGATTTGGTTAATGCTAGGATGGGCTTTAAAATTGCCTGGGGACAAATTAAAGTTCTTAGTATTAGCAATTAAGACAGATTCAATGACGTTACGTGTGACATAATCAGCAGAGGGGTATAGAATAACGGGATTTTCAAGATCTATGGCCAGGGTGATCATTTTCATGACAATGTTTAGCGATCGCATTTTTGTGGTCATCCCTGCGTACTGCATGACGGTGCCAATAACACATCTCCGTTACAGTTTTACCAGTCTGGCCTATATAAATATATTTACATGACTTGCATTTGACGACGTAAACACTCCCAATTGTTGCATGATTTGGCCTACTATTTATCAAGGTCTTAATGATGCTTTCCAGGACAATAACACTATCAATAAGACCTTAATAAACAATAGGCCAAGCGAGGATTTTCCTTCTTAGGCTCAGTCATCTGTTCTTAACGCTACCTTGCTAATGCGGGAAATGGCGAATATGTATGAATATGTATATATATTCTTTCTTTTCTTTCAAACTATTCGCCATTTCCCGCGTTAGCGAGGTAGCGTTAAGAACAGAGGACTGGGCCTTTGAGGGAATATCCTCACCTGGCCCCCTGTTCTTTCTTTTGGAAAATTAAAAAAAAAAAGAAAAGAAACGAGATGGCTCAAAGACCGGCCTCATTTGCCCACATCCACACTAGGTGCCATGCAGTGTAATACATCAAAACGAGAGCCTCTTCTATCCACAGCCAAGTGTTCTGTGGTTCTCACCGACCACTTAATACGCCCAGGTCCAACCTACCGACAGCACGTCGCCCCCTGTATACCACATCGTCAAAAGGCACGCCTGACACTCACCGCAGGGAAACGAGTTAAGTTACATGTTGTCAAGTGTTATTTATGAGTTGGAGACATTGCTCGTTTGTGGCACGAGAGCCAACAGCCCACGTGTGGGTGAGGGAGAAAGAAAATACAGCTTCCTGGGCCATAGGAGTGAAATTTGGCAGCCACTGAAGTGCTGGCTTACTGTGATGGTGTTGATAACATTTCCCGATACCTACGTTGGTAGCACCGGTGAGAGAGAGAGAGAGAGAGAGAGAGAGAGAGAGAGAGAGAGAGAGAGAGAGAGAGAGAGAGAGAGAGAGAGCTACATAGAGTTACACAGAGGACAAAGAGCGAATGTCCAAATATCCAGGCGAAGTGATTGGCCATAATATTGTGGACGATGCAGAGAGAGGAAGAAAGAGAGAGAGAGAGAGAGAGAGAGAGAGAGAGAGAGAGAGAGAGAGAGAGAGAGAGAGAGAGAGAGAGAGAGAGAGAGAGGGGGGGGGGAGATAGTGGGGGAGGGGGGTGGCTGACCATTAACACATTCCTTAGATCACATGTGGAGCCATCCTCCCCCCCCCCCCCCCCCACATCTCTTGTGACCCAGATCCATACTACACCAGGTTGACCTCCAGGTGACCCCGACACCACTTATCATTTACTGCCTCATTAACCAATATCACTTACATCATCTATAATTAATATCAATTATCACTAACTACCTTTAATCACTCATCATTAAATACCTATATAATCAGTATCCCTTCTCATTAACTACCTTAACTACTTCACAGTAACTACCTTTCTTCCTGCTTAACATTAACTACCTTTAATTAAGATCACTTGACATTAATTAATTTTAATTACCATCATGTATAACTAAGTGATTATAACTAGTAATCATTTACCAATACACACTTTTAGTCAATCTCATCTACTGTACGAACACCAGAGGAACTTAACCCTTGTTAACCAAGTATGATGGGCTGACCTTTGACTGACCCTTATTGTTAAGGATCAGGTCAAAGGTCAAGCCATCGTCCCCAAGGGTCGAACCGTCATGTTCAAGGATCCACTAATAAAGAGAATCGTGGTCGTCTTACTTAAGACACTACAGTACTACCACTTACAAATACACGGACCGTTCACTTTACACCATAGACTTCAGAATAGTAACATTAACTACTTAAGAAATAACTTTTGTAGTGAGACAAAACTAATTTCCCAAGACATGGAATAAGTTGCCCTAGAAGAGGTCCCTCTATTAGCTAATTACTCTCATTAATCTACAGACAGTTAATGACTCAATCTGGTGATTAGCCCAGTCACAATCACCCATCTGACTGGAGGCGGGTCAGCCCACACGGGAAGTGATCACTATTGTCCAAAGGGAAAAGAAAGAGAAAAAAAAACCTGAGATTAGTTCGGTATGATAGCTTAGTCCCAGATGAGCTTAATTGGGTAAAACTGGATTAATGAGGTTAATGAGCTATTACTGGGCAGGGCACTGTGCTGAAAACCTGACGGGAAAGAAGAGGGATGTGTGGTCACAAGGTCCTCAAACCAGATGATTATCTTGGAATATACGTAAGCGCTCTCTCTCTCTCTCTCTCTCTCTCTCTCTCTCTCTCTCTCTCTCTCTCTCTCTCTCTCTCTCTCTCTCTCTCTCTCTCTCCAAGTCGAGCAAAGTCAGGTGATCTGGAGGGGATGACAACAGAGAAAGTGGGAGGGGGGAGAGGGGGGGACCTGACGACCACAGGTCAGACACTAAGCAGGAGGGAAGGAGGGAGGGAGGGAGGGAGGGAGGGAAGGAGGGAAGGAGGGAGGGAGGGAAGGAGGGAAGGAGGGAGGGAGCTGTTGTGCTGACTACTGATATGTTGTGTCGTCACCCCACATATGCTGATGACCTCTCCTCCCCCCACCCCACCCTCCCCAACCCCACCAGCTGACTTCACCCAGACCCCCTGGCGACCTCACCTGCTGTGTTGGGGGACGTCATCCACACGTGTTGCTCTGCCTCCAGCCCTCCCCACCTGTGTGTGTGTGTGTGTGTGTGTGTGGGTGTGGTGTGTGTGTGTGTGTGTGTTACTACCTCGCTCATGACATATACGTACATACATACACAAAGCTGCCAGCCATGTGGACATTATGTTATCAAGTGTACAGAACAGATGTCCTGTGTTCGTGCACGAACACCAGCCTCCTGTAGCACACCTGTGGTCCCCAGAGTGTCTCCCCGTAGAGACTCAGGGGGCCGAGTGGACTAACACTAGACTCAAGGGGGTCGAGTAAACTACACGAGTCTCAGGGGGTCGAGTTAACTAGATGAATCTCAGGGGGCCGAGTGAACTAACACAAGACTCAGGGGGGTCGAGTGAGCTACACGAGTCTCAGGGGGTCGAGTTAGCTAGATGAATCTCAGGGGGTCGAGTTAACTAGATGAATTTCAGGGGGTCGAGTTAACTAGATGAATTTCAGGGGGTCGAGTTAACTAGATGAATTTCAGGGGGTCGAGTTAACTAGATGAATCTCAGGGGGTCGAGTTAACTAGATGAATTTCAGGGGGTCGAGTTAATTAGATGAATCTCAGGGGGTCGAGTTAATTAGATGAATTTCAGGGGGTCGAGTTAATTAGATGAATTTCAGGGGGTCGAGTTAATTAGATGAATCTCAGGGGTGTAGAGTGAAGCAAACTCCACATCTTCCTTGTGTCAATGTTAGTTCTGAAAGATGATGGGCTGCTTTGATGGGCTGTTGTGATGGGCTGCTCTGATGGGCTGCTGGACTCACTTACTGAGTGGGGTGTGACGTACTACCACTGGTGGTTCCCTACCTCCAACAGTGTGAGGCTAGCCAGGGTAACACAACTACTGAAGAAGGAAACAGATAACACGTGTGACGCCAGACTTCACAATGAACGCAGACCCCCAGCAAGGTGGCTGCGTCTGAGAACAGGCACGTCTGAGAGGCAGATAAACCAATGAATGACCCGACTCTGGGAGGAAGATATACGCTGAGAGTGAGGCGTTAAGGCTCATGACACACACCCACACCCACACACACACTCTAACATATCAAGATTGCCAGAGGAAGTACTCGAGAACAGAGATAATTTCTTTTTATGAGATGCTCATGATGCAGCGTCATGGGGTTCAGTACAGTAGAAAGGAAGACATAGAGAGGAGGCAGTATGACACCGGTAACGTCGCGGACAACTTAACAAAATTACAGTGTTTGAGGAAGCATTCACTAACACAGGAGATGGACGGAATGAAGAAATACGTTTCACGTGTGACAGCAGCTGCTGGGTTAAGACTAACATCAGTAATGAGACAATAACACGGCGAGACGGACAGACAGACAGACAGGTCGACCAAGCTTTATATATATAACCAGTAAGCCATAGAAACGAGGCTGCTGCTCCGCCACACATTAAGAAATCAAATTTCACAGGAAGTCTAGAACTTATCCGTCTTACGCTTCGGGATCTGAGCCTTACATATCTGATCCCATTGTCAGCTACAGTCACCTGCTCTCCATTACTGCCCTGCTACTCGCATCTGTTCAGGTGATAACTACAGACAGGAGAGAAGGAAGGATGACAGGCCCGACCACTGGACAACACAGGAAGCGAGCACAGGAGCCCCACTTCCCTCAGTAATAACAATAGGATGACTCCTGCGACGGATAGGCAAGCACCTTAGTTGAGCGACGCAATGGGTTAATGTGGGAGAAACTCTCTCGCATTGGGTCGAGGGTCACCAGAGAGAGAGAGAGAGAGAGAGAGAGAGAGAGAGAGAGAGAGAGAGAGAGAGAGAGAGAGAGAGAGAGAGAGAGAGAGAGAGATAGACTGAATTTACGCCAAAATATTTCTTCGGATGATGCAAAGTAGTGAGACAAGTAAGGAGTGATGAGGACTGCATCAACTTACAAGGGAACCTTGACAAATTCTAAAGCTGGTCTGATACGTGGTTGATGACAATCAACGCAGTAAATACGACGTAATGAGGATAAGACGCCGGAGAAGAAGGCCTCTGTGCGGACATCATCCAGCAGAAAGCAACCTGCAGGAATACGTGCGTGTGTCACGGGAGTCGATCAGAACTACATCTATCGCCAGAATCCCACTTTGAGAGAACAGTAGAGACAGACTACCACCTCACGAACATCACAACTGCAAACATTCAGCAAACTCTTCACGTCGTTAATCAGGTCAAAACTACACTACAGCTCTCAAGTTTGATCATCATTGCACTTAAAGAAGACACAAAAGGGACTGATAGAGAAGGTCTATAGCAGGACAAAAACTATGGTACTAGAATTAATAAAGATGTAACAAGTAGAGAACTGATATCATAAATTTGCCTTCCATGGAAGAGAGATAAAAGAGGGAATACTTTATCACAACCTGCAGGTTTACAATTAATAACAGTGGATATCTACTTCGAAAAATTAAAAGCAGAGCAGCCAAAGGTCATAACACGAAAACTAAACAAGAAACCATTCAGCAAAGATAAGTAATCTTAGAGTATAAGGTCTTGTACAAGTGGACTAAGCTTAGGGGTCGAGGGGGCCAAGAATGGTGGATCCCTCTGAGTGTGGCAAGCCCTTGGGTGTGGCAGTCGGGCCCCTGAGTGTGGTGGTCAGGCCCCTGAATGTGGCGGTCGAGCCCTTGGAGGTGTGAGACAGAGGGGTTTCTGGGTGTGGTGGTCGGGCCCCTGAGTGAGACGGTCGGGCCCATGGAGGTGTGAGACAGAGGGGTTTCTGGGTGTGGTGGTCGGGCCCCTGAGTGAGACGGTCGGGCCCTTGGAGGTGTGAGACAGAGGGGTTTCTGGGTGTGGTGGTCGGGCCCCTGAGTGAGACGGTCGGGCCCATGGAGGTGTGAGACAGAGGGGTTTCTGGGTGTGGTGGTCGGGCCCCTGAGTGAGACGGTCGGGCCCTTGGAGGTGTGAGACAGAGGGGTTTCTGGGTGTGGTGGTCGGGCCCCTGAGTGAGACGGTCGGGCCCATGGAGGTGTGAGACAGAGGGGTTTCTGGGTGTGGTGGTCGGGCCCCTGAGTGAGACGGTCGGGCCCTTGGAGGTGTGAGACAGAGGGGTTTCTGGGTGTGGTGGTCGGGCCCCTGAGTGAGACGGTCGGGCCCATGGAGGAGTCAGGCGGAAAGTGGGTCGCCTGGAGATGAAGGCTTGGGGGATCAAAGGCCACAGACGGAGAGGCACACTCCATCAGGGAGGAGGGCTTACGACCAGCCCTTCGTCGGGGACGCAAGGCAACAGGGCGCTGCAACCAGCCCTATATCAAGCAGGGACTGAGGAAGGTTAGGTAGAAGGGCCCCATGACTAGCCCTCCATCAGGGAAGCAAGGCAGGAGGGCCCCAAGACCAGACCCCCAGCAGGAAGGCAGGGTAGGAGCGAGCAGACCAGGTCCCGGAGGGTCTGTATCTGCTAGTATAAACATATTTCTACAAGTGATACCAACATATCAAGGGGAATCTCCCACTCTTGTGATACGCAGAACGTAATGTATTGAAGCAAAACTGAAGTTGTAAACAAACAATAATTGGAAACTTAAAAGAAAATAATCTTTATGATAATGATTACCATAAGCCTCTGTGTCACTTACGAGAGTACTTACTATATAACAAGTTCTGCAGAGCAGTAACAAACTTCCGACCTACCAACCCAGAATAGTTGTGTTTTTTTTTTTTTTTTTTTTACCAACATTAAGGAAGACACTTTTGTGTCCTCTCTCCAGACCGTCCTAGGATTAAACTGTCGACAGCGTTTGGAGAGAATAATGAGTTGCCATTTTTCCTTTTGGTCGTCGAATTACTCCAGCAATCATGGGCAAGGGGACGAGTAAAGCTGTTAATGAAGGAAAATACTCCTCCTCCCTCGTCTTGACTTCAGGGAAGCCGATGTCTTTTCTAAGACAATTGTTACAGTGGGAAAATATCAGAATAATTGTTGTGGATATTTATTTAGTGAGCGGTTGTGGGTCAGCCATGTTGCCCAACCTCCGTCTATGCTGTTGGCTTCTTACACATCTTAACAATGTCTGTTATATATGGCGGGACGCGCCCAAGGAATGTACTAGACTGTATTAATTAGACAGTATTAGCAGATTTGGGCCCTCTGTGCCTTTGCTCGCTTCCGACGAGGGCTACTACATCCTTCCATACTACCCACACTCCTTCCCTCCCTGGTCAGCGCACCCTGAACGGCGAAAGGCATTATTCAGTGGTATAACATCTCCCTCCGCCACCTTCCTCCTACATCTGAAGGTGTTAAGGATATCTTGGTAAACGAACATAGCTTGAAGATGACAGTCTTAATGATCCCAGCTCGCAGTTGACAAGCCTAAAGCTCAGACAAGCAGTCAACCTACCTCAAACAACCAGTCAACTAACCTCAAACGACCAGTTAACCAACCACAAACCAATACACTTCTATATATCAAATACAACAACACAGATTCATACAACCAGCAAACAGGTAAATACATCATACCATACAAGCCATACAGCTGGCTACAGGGATCTGCACGCAGCTAGGTCAAACAAGTTAATGTCTTGTTCATAGTTACAGCTAGGTCAAACAAGTTAATGTCTTGTTCATAGTTACAGCTAGGTCAAACAAGTTAATGTCTTGTTCATAGTTACAGCTAGGTCAAACAAGTTAATGTCTTGTTCATAGTTACAGCTAGGTCAAACAAGTTAATGTCTTGTTTATAGTTACAGCCAGGTCAAACAAGTTAATGTCTTGTTTATAGTTAGTTAAAAGTATCATTTGCTTGTGTGTTTCCACACATGAACACAAACCATTACATGTAGAGACCACTGCCCAACACTCCACACACAACTTGTGAACACTCACTGACTTTTTCACGACGTATTTACATTTTCCAACGTAAATCAACAAGTGAATGTCACTGTATGGTAAACCGTAAATATTACAGTTGAACAATGTCAATGTGTGACGTTATTATACATAAATCCGACTCAGGAACTGAACGTGTTTGAATCCGGTCTTGGATAAAAGGAATCGCATGTAAGACACATGATCTTACGTACCCCGTCAACACTTCCAGATATTACCTTTATGTTCCAGCAGGTTCCAGGTGGCTTCTCCTCTGCGAAATGGAAGGTTTTCATCACAGCTTTCTTCCAGTCACCCTACTAGCACCTTCATGGGACGACTTGAGGGAAACCTCATGAAAGAAGTCAGTCGCTGACTGACTCTTCGTGAAAGAAGTCATTCTCCGATGAAAACTTCATGAAAGAAAAAGTCAGTCTCTAATGGAAACTTCATGAAAGACGAAGTTAGTCTCTAATGGAAACTTTACGAAAGAAGTTATCAACTGATGGAAACTCAATGAAAGAAGAAGTCAGTCACGAGTACAATGAAAGCGCCGATATCATTGTTATAATATAAAGGTGATCACTGTTTCCCTTGCCTTCATTACACATTACATACATTCATTTCCTTCATTTCCAGGCTATGCATTAACAGTTCACTTGAACGTGTACGAGAATTAAGCACCAGATGTATGATGCATAACCACTATTAATCACTAGCCAACGTGCCAGATTAATAGCTCAGCAGCAAATAAAAAAATTAGGAACACCAACAACTGTGTACTCTCACACCTGGGAGAGCAGTACTCTCACACCTGGAGAGCAGTACTCTCACACCTGGGAGAGCAGTACTCTCACACCTGGGAGAGCAGTACTCTCACACCGGGAGAGCAGTACTCTCACACCTGGGAGAGCAGTACTCTCACACCGGGAGAGCAGTACTCTCACACCGGGAGAGCAGTACTCTCACACCTGGGAGAGCAGTACTCTCACACCTGGGAGAGCAGTACTCTCACACCGGGAGAGCAGTACTCTCACACCAGGAGAGCAGTACTCTCACACCTGGGAGAGCAGTACTCTCACACCTGGGAGAGCAGCACTCTCACACCTGGGAGAGCAGTACTCTCACACCGGGAGAGCAGTACTCTCACACCTGGGAGAGCAGTACTCTCACACCAGGAGAGCAGTACTCTCACACCGGGAGAGCAGTACTCTCACACCGGGAGAGCAGTACTCTCACACCGGGAGAGCAGTACTCTCACACCTGGGAGAGCAGTACTCTCACACCTGGGAGAGCAGTACTCTCACACCGGGAGAGCAGTACTCTCACACCTGGGAGAGCAGCACTCTCACACCTGGGAGAGCAGTACTCTCACACCTGGGAGAGCAGTACTCTCACACCTGGGAGAGCAGTACTCTCACACCTGGGAGAGCAGTACTCTCACACCTGGGAGAGCAGTACTCTCACACCTGGGAGAGCAGTACTCTCACACCTGGGAGAGCAGTACTCTCACACCGGGAGAGCAGTACTCTCACACCTGGGAGAGCAGTACTCTCACACCGGGAGAGCAGTACTCTCACACCGGGAGAGCAAAACCAATGGTAACTCTATCAAAGCACTTCGATCTCTCCTTACTGTTGTACACTGCAGTAAGCTAACACCAACACTGACACACACACTGCAGTAAGCTAACACCAACACTGACACACACACTGCAGTAAGCTAACACCAACACTGACACACACACTGCAGTAAGCTAACACCAACACTGACACACACACTGCAGTAAGCTAACACCAACACTGACACACACACTGCAGTAAGCTAACACCAACACTGACACACACACTGCAGTAAGCTAACACCAACACTGACACACACACTGCAGTAAGCTAACACCACCACTGACACACACACTGCAGTAAGCTAACACCACCACTGACACACACACTGCAGTAAGCTAACACCACCACTGACACACACACTGCAGCAAGCTAACACCACCACTGACACACACACTGCAGTAAGCTAACACCACCACTGACACACACACTGCAGTAAGCTAACACCAACACTGACACACACACTGCAGTAAGCTAACACCACCACTGACACACACACTGCAGTAAGCTAACACCACCACTGACACACACACTGCAGTAAGCTAACACCACCACTGACACACACACTGCAGTAAGCTAACACCACCACTGACACACACACTGCAGCAAGCTAACACCACCACTGACACACACACTGCAGTAAGCTAACACCACCACTGACACACACACTGCAGTAAGCTAACACCAACACTGACACACACACACACACACACTGCAGTAAGCTAATACCACCACTGACACACACACACACACTGCAGTAAGCTAACACCAACACTGACACACACACTGCAGTAAGCTAACACCACCACTGACACACACACTGCAGTAAGCTAACACCACCACTGACACACACACTGCAGTAAGCTAACACCCACACACACTGCAGTAAGCTAACACCACACTGACACACACTGCAGTAAGCTAACACCAACACTGACACACACACTGCAGTAAGCTAACACCACCACTGACACACACACTGCAGTAAGCTAACACCACCACTGACACACACACTACAGTAAGCCAACACCACCACTGACACACACACTGCAGTAAGCTAACACCACCACTGACACACACACTGCAGTAAGCTAACACCACCACTGACACACACACTGCAGTAAGCTAACACCACTACTGACACACACACTGCAGTAAGCTAACACCACCACTGACACACACACTGCAGTAAGCTAACACCACTACTGACACACACACTGCAGTAAGCTAACACCACCACTGACACACACACTGCAGTAAGCTAACACCACTACTGACACACACACTGCAGTAAGCTAACACCACCACTGACACACACACTGCAGTAAGCTAACACCACCACTGACACACACACTGCAGTAAGCTAACACCACCACTGACACACACAAACACACACACACTGCAGTAAGCTAATACAACTAAATATATGAAATATTTCAGAAGTTTTCAAACTGTATTTATGAAATCGTAAAACGAGAGAAATATCGTTTCAGAAATACTGGAAATAATTCCAGCCAATTAGTCCACAGTGGAAACCACAAGTGCTTGAGGGAAGGGTGAGGGGGGGGGGGGCAGCGAGGAAGATCTGCAGCACACAACAGCCTGCTGTACCAAGCCTTGCGAAGCTGGCAATCTTGCTCACAACCCGAACTGCGGGGGTAGAGCATCGCCCCTGATACAACCGTAGGTACGTGCACAGATATGCTCTCTCTCTCTCTCTCTCTCTCTCTCTCTCTCTCTCTCTCTCTCTCTCTCTCTCTCTCTCTCTCTCTCTCTCTCCAGTGCGCGCGCGCGCGCGTGACCCTGCCTCTTGCATTATAAATAGAGCAATATCAGAGGTGGAGCCATCACCCTCTATGTGTTCCCTGCTCCATGATCCACACAACTGTAACTACCTGCTGACGCTGTAACTCCACCTGCTGATGCTGTAACTCTACCTGCTGATGCTGTAACTTTACCTGCTGATGCTGTAACTCTACCTGCTGATGCTGTAACTCTACCTGCTGATGCTGTAACTTTACCTGCTGATGCTGTAACTCTACCTGCTGATGCTGTAACTCTACCTGCTGACGCTCTAACTCCACCTGCTGATGCTGAAACCCTACCTGCTGATGCTGTAACTCTACCTGCTGATGCTGTAACTCTACCTGCTGATGCTGTAACTCTACCTGCTGATGCTGTAACTCTACCATATTGCTGTATCTCTCCCTGGTGAACAGTGGACCAGGAGGATGGCTGTTCTCCAGCTGCTCAGCCCGGCAGTGAGTCACCAGGGAGGAGGGACTCTGCTGTGACTGATCAACTAAGCTGTTTGACGCCGCGCGTCGCTTGCATACGTTATTCCTACTTCCCCAGCTTATCTGACACGGAGGGTGTACATACGTTAAGCTTTACATAAACCTACTGTATCTAACTCTCACTAAAATTGGATATATTGACGATACAGCTGCTGTAACTCTACTCGACTCATATGTCTATAACTTTACGTACTAAAGTTTAATCTATGACGAACTAAACTGTAAAACTGCGCTACAGCTGGAGCTACAAGATGCAGCTGGAGCTACAAGATACAGCTGGAGCTACAAGATGCAGCTGGAGCTACAAGATACAGCTAGACTCTACCAGAAGCCTGTAACCACAAGATCAACCGTGTACTCTTCTAGGTACAGCTCTAACACTTCAGGAAAACGCTAACTTTACATAATACAGCCATGTTTCTACAGCATACAACTGTAGTAATGACACAAAAAAGAGAAGCTTAAAATCTATATGAGACACAGCTTTAAGCCCGTGTATATAATTCTCTATCATACAGCTGTAGTTCTAAACAGTAAAGCTGAAACTCTACACAAGAATGCTGAAATTATACATAGCAAGGCTTTAACTTTACCTCAGAAAGCTAAAAGCCTATATGATAAAGCTTTAACTCTACAGAAAAAAGCTATGGCTCTAAATGTTAAGATCTAAACAAGAAAGCTAAACTCCTACATGATAAAGCTTAACTTTACTCAAAAAATGTTAACATTATACATGAAAGGTTGAGCTTAGACAAAAAGCTAACATTCTATATAGTAAAGCTATGAATACACTTACTGTGGACTGCTGTGCCCCTGGTCAGTCTTTGAGTAAGCAGGTAATTGATATACACAGAGATATCACAATAAACACATCGGAGGATACAAATAATATGATAAATAATAAAGAATAATTGAACTCAACAATTATTGTGGCACTCAAGTACTTCAGGCTGAGCTAACTCTCCTTAGCTTATTAGTTTACAATCTTGGTCTAGTTTACTAAGCAGGTTTACAACAGGACGTTCGGTTTGGGGTTTACACGTTGGCGTCCAGATGGTTCATCTGTAACTACTCTGGTCTACGATCATTTGAGTTTACGGAGAGAACATGTCAACTGAGTTTACCAGTCTCACAGTCTTCGTGTAATGATCACATCATCAGGGGAGATACAAGAATGAGACAGAAGACGTAGAACAGTCAGTTCATATACAAGGGAGAGACGTAGCTAAGACGCGTGAGTGGTTCCAGGTGATGAAGGCACTGCTGCAGTGTGATATCACCATGGCTGTTTAATCTGTCCATGGGTGGGGTGGTGAGGGGAGTAAATGTAAGGGTTTGCATAATGATGGGCAGGTGCTCAGCTTCTCAAAGATGAAGGGTGGCCTTGGGAGGTGAGTCAGTTGTAGTGTTTGCTAGTGACACGGCGCTGCTGGCGGAAGATACGAGGAAGTAAACAAAGGAGCTGGTTTCTGAGTGTGGACTAGTGTGTGAAAGAACATTGAGAGTAAATGCGCATAAAAGCAAGGGTATACTGTCTAGTGGCGTAAATAGAGAAAATGGAGAAAACCTGGAGAAAGTGAAGGATCTTAGATACCCCAGAGTAGCCATGGCAGTGAATGGAACCATGAAAACTAAGGTGAATCATAGGGTGGGTAAGGGGGCGATGATTCTGGGTGCATTGAGGGATGTGTGGAAAGTGATCACTATCTTGGAGGGCGATTATGGACATGACTGCAGGTATAGTGGTCCCGACAGTGTTGTATGGATGTGAGGCGCGGGTTCCTGATGACACTGCACGGAGGAGGATGAACTTGTGGGTAATGTAATGTCTGGGAACAATACGTGGTGTAAGGAGGAGGTATGATCAAGTGAGTAATAACAGGGTGAGAGAGATGTGTGGTGGTGGGAAGAGTGTGGTAAAGACAGCGTATGAGGATGTGTTGAAATGGTTTGGACATATGGAGAGAATGAGTGAGGAAAGGCTGATAAAGAGGATATATGTGTCAGAAGCGGAGGAAACAAGGATAGCGGGGAGACCAAACTGGAGACTGAAGGATAGAATGGAAAAGGTTATGAGTGTTCGGGACCTGAATATGCAAGAGGGTAAAAGGCGTGCACAGGATGGAGTGAAATGGAACGCTATGGTATACAGGGGGCAGTTTGCTGTCAATAGACTGAACCAGGACATGTGAAGCGTCCATGGAAAGGTCTGTGGGGCCTGGATGTGGATAGGAAGCTGTGGTTTCGGTACATTACACATGACAGCTAGAAACTGGACGTGAGCGAATGTGGACTGTCTTTTCTGGCGCTACCTCGCTAGAAACACATTACAAAACAGTTTCGTCGAGACTCAGTGGTTTATTGCTGTTTGATTCCCTTTTATATATAATGTGTGCGTGTGTGTGTGTGTGTGCGTGTGTGTGTGCGTGTGTGTGTGTGTGTGTGTGTGTGTGTGTGTGTGTGTGTGTGTACTATCAACTCCCGGACTGATATACTGCCAGCGTCGTCCACATGATATACGTGTCAGAAGAGAATGACGTGACGTCTTCATGACCAATAAATCTAGACTTGTCCAGTGACGCAGGTGTGTACCTGTAGACACACACACACACACACACACACACGGTTGCCTGCTCACCTCAGCAACAAACATGTCTCCTGCCGCCCATTCTCTCTCTCTCCTGGCCTGACAGGTACGTGTCATTTTCTCATCTTCTTAACCCCGTGTGCACGACGGTACGACCACGAGCACGACGGTACGACCATGGACACGACGGCACGACCATGGGCACGACGGTACGACCATGGGCACGACGGTACGACCTATGGGTAAAATGGCAGCACCTTTAAGTCGACCTTTTAAGCATTACGTCAAGTACTAGACCACCATACCCGAGGGTCGTACCGTCGTCCTCAAGGGTCGTACCGTCATGATCAAGGGTCGTACCGTCATGATCAAGGGTCGTACCCTCATGATCAAGGGTCGTACCAGGGAGGAGTATTACCAGGGAGGGGTATTACTAGGGAGGGGTATCTGAGTCATGTGGATCTTTCTCCCTCGTTAGCAGGCAGACGCAGACCTGGCGCACGCAAGACTCGCTCAGAAACCTACAGGCGCTCGCTCCCTCACCATCAGGAGGGACGCTCGTGTGTGTGTGTGTGTGTGTGTGTGTGTGTGTGTGTGTGTGTGTGTGTGTCACGGACAGGGGGGGGGAGGGGGGGATGGTGGTTGACCAGACAATGGGCAGTTGGTGACGTAAGAGGAGATCAGCCACGTGGCGTGCTTTAAGACGCGGACTTCATGAGGGAGGAAAGTGCTTGATGCAAGCCACCTCCTTCACTCACCATGATCCCTCAACCTCACCATGTGGCCTCACCATGTGGCCTCACCATGTGGCCTCACCAGGTGGCCTCAACGTGTGGCCTCAACGTGTGGCCTCACTATGTGGCCTCACCATGTGGCCTCAACGTTTGGCCTCACCAGGTGGCCTTACCATGTGACCTCAACATGTGGCCTCAACGTGTGGCCTCACCAGGTGGCCTTACCATGTGACCTCAACATGTGGCCTCACCATGTGGCCTCACTATGTGGCCTCATATGTGGCCTCACCATGTGGCCTCACCATGTGTCTTAAAAACTTGACTGTACAGAATGAGACACAATAATCACAAGTGTCTCACTCAACACAAGTGTGGACGTAGGTACGTGGAACACTGTGTTGCTCCTCCTGCTGGCAACACTCGAATCCAATTGATTAACAAAACAAAATCTTTAACACAGTCAAGTTGGTGAAGTTAAAACTCACAGTGAGGGAGGAGGGTCTCTCTCTCTCTCTCTCTCTCTCTCTCTCTCTCTCTCTCTCTCTCTCTCTCTCTCTCTCTCTCTCTCTCTCTCTCTCTCAATAATAATAATTTCCATTTGCCTCAAGAATACAGCTTAAACTGCTTCCTGGTCGCCCTTGTCTGCATATGATATCGCTCGCTCGCTGAGAACTCTACAAGTTCTGAGTTTTTTTCTTTTCTTTTCAAACTCATTTCGAGAAATGGATGAAGTAGATGTGGGCTATATGTAGGTTTAGGTGATCCAAAGATATGTTGATATTGGATGAAAGTAAACTGTATCAGAGATGTTGTGATGTACCAATGTTTACATTCTTATCATAATGTTAGAATCACACACACACACTACACACACACACACACACACACACACACACACACACACACACACACACACACACACACACACACACACACACACACACACACACACACACTACACACACACACACATGACCGACCCACAACAAACCTGGCCACCTTCCCACCTTTTGACCTCTTCCATCCCTCCTCTCGGGACTTACCCAGCCCATCCCCTCCCATCTCCTACCTCACCTTTCCCTTACTCTCCCATCTCCTACCTCACCCTTCCCTTACTCTCCCATCTCCTACCTCACCCTTCCCTTACTCACCCATTACCTAAGCTTCCCTTTAAGGGAGACCTGGGTCTGCCATCAGCAGTGCCCTGCCCTGAGCGGACGCCATAACTCGAGCCCCACCGCTGGCTGGCCGGACACAGATTTATACCCTGGTGGTCGGTCGCTGGGGGTGGGCGGCAAGCCACCCGCCCCGCCCCGCCCCGCACCGCCCCGCCCCGCCCCGCCCCGCCCCGCACCGCCCCGCCCCCGCCCCAACCTCTTGCGGTCACCATGTCCCACTAACTTCACTCCCTCCTGTAGAGTCACATGACCCCAGCAGTGCCACCCTACCATGACCCCAGCAGTGCCACCCTACCATGACCCCAGCAGTGCCACCCTACCATGACCCCAGCAGTGCCACCCTACCATGACCCCAGCAGTGCCACCCTACCATGACCCCCTTACTCCCCGTTCAGTACAAGAGATGGGGTCCCACCAGTGTACAACTCCCTCCCCGTACAGTACAAGAGATGGGGTCCCACCAGTGTACAACTCCCTCCCCGTACAGTACAAGAGATGGGGCCCCATCAGTGTACAACTCCCCGTACAGTACAAGAGATCGGCCCCCACCAGTGTACAACTCCCTCCCCGTACAGTACAAGCAGGTAATCACACACACACACACACACACACACACACACACACACACACACACACACACACAGGAGGGCGGGGTATCGAACGTGGTGTTACCAAGACGAGGTGATAAAAGCCAAATTATCCGTCCGTCTAGTTGGTAAACACACGCAGGTTTCTCTCGCCTTCTGGAAATGTTGGCAACACTGACGACCCCCACTCACGACACAGTACTATCGAATGGCACCTGACGACCTGGTACCTGACGACCTGGTACCTGACGACCTGGCACCTGACGACCTGGTACCTGACGACCTGGCACCTGACGACCTGGTACCTGACGACCTGGCACCTGACGACCTGGCACCTGACGACCTGGTACCTGACGACCTGGCACCTGACGACCTGGTACCTGACGACCTGGTACCTGACGACCTGGTACCTGACGACCTGGTACCTGACGACCTGGCACCTGACGACCTGGTACCTGACGACCTGGTACCTGACGACCTGGTACAAGGGTGGTGACCCTTGAGGGAGTAACCTAGAAAGGAGGTGACCTAGGGACCTGAGCGGGTCATGACCTGGAGGATATGTAATCTGGGAGTGTTATGACCTGTCTACAGTGGTGTAGTCAGCAAGCGATGACCTGGTTTAGGAGTGACTGATGAAGGCGAAGAGAGGCATGGATGACCTGGGAGGGTGATCAGGTAGTGACCTGGCGAGGAGGGAGGGAGGGAGATGGCCAGGTGAAGTGCAGACCCTCGAAACTGATGACCTGAGCTACGGATGACCTGAGGAAGCTGTCAAACCTCTACCAGGGGGGGGGGGGGTGACCTGATACAGAGGCAAGCTGGTGAAACGGGGTCGTGGGTCACTACTGATCCATAACGGATAAAGAGGTACACCGATTCATCAGTCCAGCCCCGCTGCCTACTGCAATCTCTCATACCAACTGGAGTTTGATTACCCATTCCTACATCGTCCAGTGTGTGTGTGTGTGTGTGTGTGTGTGTGTGTGTGTGTGTGTGTGTGTGTGTGTGTGTGTGCTACAGGAAGGTCCTGGGGTGGGTGGGGGGCGGAGGTACTTACGCAGCCTCTGTACCATGTAAGGGACCTGGACCTAGTGCTACGTGAGGGACCTGGACCTAGTGCTACGTGAGGGACCTGGACGTTATGCTACGTGAGGGACCTGGACGTTGTGCTACGTGAGGGACCTGGACGTTGTGCTACGTGAGGGACCTGGACGTTGTGCTACGTGAGGGACCTGGACGTAGTGCTACGTGAGGGACCTGGACGTTGTGCTACGTGAGGGACCTGGACGTTGTGCTACGTGAGGGACCTGGACGTAGTGCTACGTGAGGGTCCTGGACGTTGTGCTACGTGAGGGACCTGGACGTTGTGCTACGTGAGGGACCTGGACGTTGTGCTACGCGAGGGACCTGGACGTTGTGCTACGTGAGGGACCTGGACGTAGTGCTACGTGAGGGACCTGGACGTTGTGCTACGTGAGGGACCTGGACGTTGTGCTACGAGAGGGACCTGGACGTTGTGCAACGTGAGGGACCTGGACGTTGTGCTACGTGAGGGACCTGGACGTTGTGCTACGTGAGGGACCTGGACGTTGTGCTACGTGAGGGACCTGGACGTTGTGCTACGTGAGGGACCTGGACGTTGTGCTACGTGAGGGACCTGGACATTGTGCTACGTGAGGGACCTGGACGTTGTGCTACGTAAGGGACCTGGACGCTGTGCTACGTGAGGGACCTGGACGTTGTGCTACGTGAGGGACCTGGACGTTGTGCTACGTGAGGGACCTGGACGTTGTGCTACGTAAGGGACCTGGACGTTGTGCTACGTGAGGGACCTGGACCTGTATTAGAGACACAGGGAAACGAGGGTCACTGAAGGAGGCCTTAGTTTCACAGAGGAGACCGTGAGAAACCTGCCAGAAGTTTCAGTTTCACAAGAGTTTCAGTTAAAGCAAAAATCGTCTTAGCTTTACCTGAAGAGCTAAAGACCATCTAAGTCCACCCGGGTGAGACCACGGGGGGGGGGGGGGGGACAGAGGGAGGGGTCTTTGGAATCATGTGAAGACCTGTAAGAGTCTTGGTCACAGGTCTGGGACCTGGATGGTCCTAGAGAGGTCTTGGTCTCACGTGAGGGGACCATAGCCAGATCTACAGGACCTGGATGGTCCTAGAGAGGTCTTGGTCTCATGTGAGGGGACCATAGCCAGATCTACAGGGCCTGGATGGTCCTAGAGAGGTCTTGGTCTCATGTGAGGGGACCATAGCCAGATCTACAGGACCTGGATGGTCCTAGAGAGGTCTTGGTCTCACGTGAGGGGACCATAGCCAGATCTACAGGACCTGGATGGTCCTAGAGAGGTCTTGGTCTCATGTGAGGGGACCATAGCCAGATCTACAGGACCTGGATGGTCCTAGAGAGGTCTTGGTCTCATGTGAGGGGACCATAGCCAGATCTACAGGACCTGGATGGTCCTAGAGAGGTCTTGGTCTCATGTGAGGGGACCATAGCCAGATCTACAGGACCTGGATGGTCCTAGAGAGGTCTTGGTCTCATGTGAGGGGACCATAGCCAGATCTACAGGGCCTGGATGGTCCTAGAGAGGTCTTGGTCTCATGTGAGGGGACCATAGCCAGATCTACAAGACATGGATGGTCCTAGAGAGGTCTTGGTCTCATGTGAGGGGACCATAGCCAGATCTACAGGACCTGGATTGTCCTAGAGAGGTCTTGGTCTCATGTGAGGGGACCATAGCCAGATCTACAGGGCCTGGATGGTCCTAGAGAGGTCTTGGTCTCATGTGAGGGGACCATAGCCAGATCTACAGGACCTGGATGGTCCTAGAGAGGTCTTGGTCTCATGTGAGGGGACCACACACGAGTCATTTCGTTATTACCAATAATTCGGAACTTTGAGCAGCCAAGTTTTGGATCCGCTGAAGCTTGAAGTTCCTCCTCTGCCTCGTACAGATGACACTGTAATATATATATATATATATATATATATATATATATATATATATATATATATATATATATATATATATATATTTGTGTGTGTGTGTGTGTGTGTGTGTGTGTGTGTGTGTGTGTGTGTGTGTGTGTGATAGAGATGGTTGTGGCATGCGAGAGGCGGGAGATTGGCTCATGATTAAAAAGGGTAGTGAGTGGTGGGATGAAAAAATAAAGTTGCCATTGAAAGACAAAAAAAAAGAGGCGTTTGGGCGGTACTTACAAGGAAGGTGTGCAAATGATTGGGAGATGTATAAGAGAAAGCGGCAAGAGGTCAAGAGAAAGGTGCAGGGGTTGAAAAAGAGGGCAAATAAGAGTTGGGATGAGAGTATCATTAAACTTTAGGAAGAATAAAATGATGTTTTGGAAGGATGAAATAATGTGCGAAAGACAAGAGAACAAATGGGGACATCGGTGAGGGAGCGAAAGGGGAAGGGATAACAATTAGTGATGAAGAGAAGAGGAGATGAAGTGAGTATTTTGAAGGATAGTTGAATGTATTTGATGAGACAGTGGCAGATGTAGGGTGTTTTGGTAGGGGTGGTATGCGAAGCGAGAAGGTCAGGGAGAATGGTTTGGTGAACAGAGAATAGGTGGTGAAAGCCATGCGGAAAATGAGATCCGGCAAGGTGGAGGGATTGGATGGTATTGCAGTTGATATTTTTAAGAAAAGGGGTGACTGTGCTGTTGACTGGTTGGTAAGGACCTTTTTATAACGGCAAAGGGGATAGAGATGAATGCTCCAACTACAGAGACATAAGTTTGTTGAGTATTCCTGAGAAATTATATGTGAGGGTATTGATTGAGAGGGTGAAGGCATGTACAGAGCATCAGATTGGGGAAGAGCAGTGTGGTTTCAGAAGTGGTAGAGGATGTGTGGATCAGGTGTTTGCTTTGAAGAATGTATGTGAGAGATACTTAGAAAAACAGATGGATTTGTATGTAGCATTTATGGATCTCGAAAAGGCATATGATAGGGTTGAAAGAGATGCTTTGTAGAAGGTTTTAAGAATATATAGCGTGGGAGGTAAGCTGTTAGAAGTAGTGAAAAGTTTTCAAAAAGGGTGTAAGGCATACAACATACCTTAAACGCAGTAGAAATCCCCTAGAAGTCGTTAATTCTCACTTTAATAAAGAACTGAAGTTGTTGTTGAAAGATAATGATTCTCTCAACAAAAGATTTTCATCATTGTCTCCTTCATTGCCATATATGTTTGGCCTTATGAAAACACATGAGCCTTATTTTCCAACAAGACCCATAGTAAGTTCTGTTGGCTAAACACATATAAATTATCAAAATGGTTAGTTTATTACACCCATGAGTGGGCAAGATATCAAATTCTAACATTATGAACAATGTAGATTTAGTTAACAAGTTTACGATCACCATTTTGATTTTCATTTCAAACTGGTAAGTTTTGATGTTTCTTCACTGTTCATAAAAGTTCCTGTTGATGACCTCTTAGAATATCTGGTTGATGTCTTCGATGATATTGATTTACCTGTTTCAAATTCTGTTTTTACTGAATTCATAAAATTGCGTATGAAAGACTGTATATTTCAGTTTAATGGAGAATATTATGCTCAGAAATTTGACCAGTACTAAGTAACCTTGACATGGAATTCTATGAAACAAAGTTACTAAGGTATATTTTACTCTCTAAGGCAGACTGGTTTAGGTATGTAGATAATGTTCTTTGTGTTTGGCCAACAAACGAAGATTTCCTAACATTTCTCCCTTTACTTAACAATTTAGTAACTTCCATCAACTTTACTGTGGAAGTGGAAAATAATTGTATGTTGCCATTCCTAGAATGCATAATCCATAGGGAAAGAAACATGTTTAAGTTTAACATATAGAGTAAACCCACCAATGTATGTTCATATATTCATCATTACTCAGCTCAACATGACAGTGTTAAACTATCATCATTCCGGTCGATGTTCCTTAGAGCATTACGTATACGCAGTCCGGAATTTATTGATTGAGTTTGAGAAGATATATTCTATTGGATCCAAGTATCGTAGATCTTTTATTGATAAATCCTTTAAGTTGGCAAAGAAATCATTTTGTAGAGTTGAACCCAAACCTCCCTTTGATACCAAGAATAGTTTAGTTCTCCCTTTTCGTGATAATCTTACATTACTTTCCACTTTGCTTAAATCCTATAATGTAAATGCTGCCTTCAGCAATAACAATATTATAAAAAAAATATCCTAATCAAAAACTCATCAGAACATTCTGCGGGCTGTGTTTACAGAATACCCTGTATAAGATGTAATGTTTTATGTTGGGTAGACTGGTACGGATCTTTACATGAAACTTCAACAACCTATATAGTATAAGAACAGGACAAGAGTCAAATGCTTTGTTTAATCATGTTAAAGATTATGGCCATTGTACTGAGTGGAGTAATGCCATCTCAATTATTAACAGTAACTCATTTACCGCGAAAACATCACTGAATCTTCTGTTACTAAATACACAAAGGATTGTAACATTTATATTAGTGAAGGTTTATGCAAGCTGGAGAACACCGTCGTAGGCAAAATTTGTAAACAGTTCCTTTTCTTGTCCACAACTGCTACTGTACTACCACCACAACTGCTACTGTACTACCACCACAACTACCACTGTACTACCACCACAACTGCTACTGTACTACCACCACAACTACCACTGTACTACCACCACAACTGCTACTGTACTACCACCACAACTGCTACTGTACTACCACCACAACTGCGACTGTACTACCACCACGGCTGCTACTGTACTACCACCACAACTACCACTGTACTACCACCACAACTGCTACTGTACTACCACCACAACTGCTACTGTACTACCACCACAACTGCTACTGTACTACCACCACAACTGCTACTGTACTACCACCACAACTGCTACTGTACTACCACCACAACTGCTACTGTACTACCACTACAACTGCTACTGTACTACCACCACAACTGCTACTGTACTACCACCACAACTGCTACTGTACTACCACCACAACTGCTACTGTACTACCACCACAACTGCTACTGTACTACCACTACAGCTGCAAGTGGTACCACAGCAGCTGCTGCCTCAGTAAGGTTCAATATGACAGGTCCAGCAGCAGCAGCTTCCTGCTAGATTAATATTCCAAGAGCAGGGGGGGAGGGGGGAGGGGGGAGGGGGGGGGCACTATCAACCATCAGGTACCCCTCACCCCCCCCCCCCCTCTGAGGACTCAACTCGCCACATATATGAATCTCGAACGAAAGGTTTTCAATACCAGCAAATTTCTTCATGTTATTTAATGAAAGACTTGACGAGACTCGCTGTGGTCACCAGTGTGTGTGTGTGTGTGTGTGTGTGTGTGTGTGTGTGTGTGTGTGTGTGTGTGTGTGTGTGCGTGTGTGTTTACCATGTCTTTACTCCTGCCGGTGTACACACACACACACACACACACACACACACTATCCACAGACACAACAGAGAGCCAGAACAACAGACAGTTACAGACACCACCACACACGTCTGGTGGAGTCATTAGGCTCGTCCTCAAGAACATAATGCTTGGGTGACGTGACGTGACGTGACGTGGGTCACGCTGACCGTAACAGTTTGTAAACACATCATCAAACACACTAAGATTTAGGCTTCACATCCTGGGAACAACTTGTGGACGTGTGCCTCTCCTGATCTACTGCTCCAAGATGAAAGACATGATGGTGTGGGCTGTCGAAGACATGATGGTGTGGGCTGTCGAAGACATGATGGTGTGGGCTGTCGAAGACATGATGGTGTGGGCTGTCGAAGACATGATGGTGTGGGCTGTTGAAGACATGATGGTGTGGGCTGTCGAAGACATGATGGTGTGGGCTGTCGAAGACATGATGGTGTGGGCTGTCGAAGACATGATGGTGTGGGCTGTCGAAGACATGATGGTGTGGGCTGTCGAAGACATGATGGTGTGGGCTGTCGAAGACATGATGGTGTGGGCTGTTGAAGACATGATGGTGTGGGCTGTCGAAGACATGATGGTGTGGGCTGTCGAAGACATGATGGTGTGGGCTGTCGAAGACATGATGGTGTGGGCTGTCGAAGACATGATGGTGTGGGCTGTCGAAGACATGATGGTGTGGGCTGTCGAAGACATGATGGTGTGGGCTGTCGAAGACATGATGGTGTAAAGAATAGTTTACTTTCCGAGCTTCCTTTCATCAGAGAGAGAGAGAGAGAGAGAGAGAGAGAGAGAGACCTTTATATTAGTGTATCAAATCATAATAATCATTATTTTAATGCCTTTCTGACATCTTTACATTATATGATACATGTAACGTATTGTGAAGCTGGTTGACCAAGCTGTTGGAAGCCGGGTCCAGCATGCTCGACGTAGCCATCATAACCTAGCTGGTCTGGGTCAACCCTTTAAGTACGTATCAAAAGTTTTCTTCAACTTCTCCATGTACTTCCATCAACGTATCTGATGATGGCAGACCATGTGATGACACTTTATAGCCCCAGATGATCATAGTATTTTCTCGTTATGTGTTTATCTTGTGATGTTATGAGTAACATTCTACCGTCTTCCATGTCTGTCGTACCAGATGAGCGTAGGACTGGAATTGCTCCTTCTAGGATTATCCAAGTGTATGTGATTATGTGATGATATACCTCTCCCGTCTGCACCCCAGAGTACAACCTCCGTTCTAGCCCTCTGCCGGGTCAATACTGCCCGTGCAGGATCACTAACTCATCAACATCGCCCACACACTGTGTTGATATCAGTACACATCACTAATCCATGTGTGTGTGTGTGTGTGTGTGTGTGTGTGTGTGTGTGTGTGTGCGTGTGTGTGTGTGTTGCCTTATGTCAAAACTCGTGAGAGATGGAATCGTAAACCAACATTACACTTCTTCCTCTTTATAATCTCTCTTATCTTCCAGTTTTGACGCCATATTCATCAATAAAACTTTCAATGCCTATATATATATACATATATATATATATATATATATATATATATATATATATATATATATATATATATATATATATATATATAGGCGACTATGGGGAAGATTTTTTTTCATTTGAAACGCATGAATGTGTCACACGTTTACATCAAATTTAATTTCGGAGCGACTGATCGATGCGGTTATTACCCCACGTATGTCCCACACAAACTGTTCACGTCAAACTTATCACTGATCAATGGTGCCTCGGGCTCTACATTATAATATAAAAATACGTAAAATAAAATCCAATGGAAGAATGAAATCAGATCTGTGTGTCATGGCTTCGTGGTCTGGAAATGTGTCAGACAGGAGCTTCATTTCAAGAATTTCACGTCTATCGAAAAGAATCTTTTAATTACCAATTACTCTCAATAATCTTTCTTCCTCTGGCTACCACTCTGGCCATGAAGGGATCATCACTCAATGCAATTACGTCTGCTGGTAATTATGAAACCCTAAGACAAAGGTTCCGACACTTGGGGTACCACAGCCCATCAGGGGGGTCGTGAAGCCTCATTATGGGGTTCGTGAAGCCTCATTATGGGGTTCGTGAAGCCTCATTACGGGGTTCGTGAAGCCTCATTATGGGGTTCGTGAAGCCTCATTATGGGGTTCGTGAAGCCTCATTATGGGGTTCGTGAAGCTTCATTATGGGGTTCGTGAAGCTTCATTATGGGGTTCGTGAAGCTTCACTATGGGGTTCGTGAAGCCTCAATAAAGGGTTCGTGAAGCTTCATCATGAGGGTCGTGAAGCCTCATAAAAGGGTTCGTGAAGCTTCATTATGGGGTTCGTGAAGCCTCATTACGGGGTTCGTGAAGCTTCATTATGGGGTTCGTGGGATATATTCCCATGAACAAGAGGTTTATATAATGCCACTCACTGGGCTGGCTTGCTAGAGCAAAAATTGACTCTCTCAACCACATAAAGTTCGCTCAAAGCTGCATTATTTTTGCAGGTCAGAATTATCAATATAGAAATAGATGACAGAAACAAATCTATTCTGATATAGACATGTCATCACGAAGATGAGGAAGGTAACGCCTCACAGTCAGGTTAAGAGACACACACACCAACCTGAGCAAGTCAGGAACCACTGCTCTCTGTCTTATACACACACACAGTCCCCTCAACACCCGCTTCTGTACTTGCTACCACAACTACACCGTTCTCAGCGTGGCACACGTCACTACACCAAGATGGAAATACATCACTGATGCTCCACTTCCCCTCAGCGAGACAGACAGGGTCGTCACAGTGCTTCCATACAAGATATCAACTTACAAAACAACGGCAGACATTTTCCACTAACCTCAAAAGTCGTGTTGGTAAGAGCCCCATTCCCTTTCTTCTGTCTCCCCTACACTCCCCTTCCTCCCCTTACATCCTCCCCAACTTACCTTTCCCGTACTACCGCCACCTCGTCCCGTCCTCCCCACCACTCACCTGAAAAGAAAATGTAAAACCGTCATCACTAATTTTCATCTTAATGTCTGAGAAAGGCCTCCATAAATCCTAAAAGAACCACAGAGGAAAAAAAAGGTGAGAAAAAATGCATCTACGAGACAATGGTTCTTTTGTGGTGCGCGAGGCGTCCAAGTCCACCTCACGTGAGCGCATGACTGCGTGCTCACTATTCTCTAAGGGGGAGCTAAATGGTCACCCCCCTGGAAACGGAGGAGAAAACCCATTTTGCTGAAAACTTGGAGAAACCTTTCATATTCGACACCGAGGGGAAGACCCCCTTTTGTTGAAGGACGGATGGAACTGGAAACTAAAAGAGATTAATCTTACTGGTAAGAATATGATGGTCTACTGGAACACGGAAGGTTCTCGCTTGGAGTCACGTAATTGGTTCACTTCTGCTGGAACTGGAAGAGATGACTACTGGAACTGGAAGAGATCATTACTGGAACTGGAAGAGATGACTACTGGAACTGGAAGAGATGACTACTGGAACTGGAAGAGATGACTACTGAACCTGGAAGAGATCATTACTGGAACTGGAAGAGATCATTACTGGAACTGGAAGAGATCATTACTGGAACTGGAAGAGATCATTAGTGGAACGGAAGAGATCATTACTGGAACTGGAAGAGATCACTACTGGAACTGGAAGAGATCATTAGTGGAACGGAAGAGATCATTACTGGAACTGGAAGAGATGACTACTGGAACTGGAAGAGATCATTACTGGAACTGGAAGAGATGACTACTGGAACTGGAAGAGATCATTACTGGACCTGAAAGAGATCACTACTGGAACTGGAAGAGATGACTACTGAACCTGGAAGAGATCATTACTGGAACTGGAAGAGATCACTACTGGAACTGGAAGAGATCACTACTGGAACTGGAAGAGATCATTACTGGAACTGGAAGAGATGACTACTGGAACTCCATTATCATTCTGACAAGACACACCGATAATCTTATAACCATTTGGACTGGAAACAAGAATAATGAATCCTGCTCAAACTGACAGTCATCAATCATACTGGAACCAGAAGTGATTACTTCTACTTGAATCAAAAGTATTCACTTCTACTGGAACCAGAAGTAATCATTTCTATTGTAATGAGAAGTGACCATTTCTGGAAGCAAAAGTGATCACTTCTACTGGAACCAGGAGGCAAACACTCCTGGAAACGGCTAACCATCTTATCCAAACCAAAACACTTAATATTTTTCTGGAACTTCAATAACCCATCTCGAATGTAATCACAAAGATTAGCTTCCAGCACCAGGAGTGTCCACCTCCGTCGAGAAGAGGAGGAGCTGGTCGTGTTCACCTCCAGGATCCACGGTCGCTGGGGCAGGTCTCTTGACCATCGTGATCATCACGACCAAAGGTGAAGACAAGTTACTGGAACTGACGCTTTGAGGAAAAGCTTCGACTCCCGCGTGACAAATCGTTGTATGCAACGGTAAAGACAACTACCAATGGCTAATGTTTATAAGAAATACCGAAATTCTTCTGGAATGAAAATGTTCAGAAAGATCCCGTTTATTGTGTCTCTTTGATTACTAGATGTAAAGGCGTTACGCTCTGCGTGCGTCCAGTGTAATGTGTGACCAACACACTCACATCTGTAGGTCGCTATTTGAATAGAAATGACCAACTCGGGACGTACAGACCCACGATGCCTGCCTCCTCACATCACCACACTCCTCATGCCCACCAAGCAAACGTACCACAACCCGATCATCTGTCCTCCACCACAACCCTCTCCCACAACCACCACCCACAACCCTCTCTCACCATCATCACCACCTGCAATCCATCCCTCCCATCACTGACCCAGCCACGTGTCTGTGCATACCGCCTCTCCCTCCCTACACATGGTTTAAGCTGCCGACGTCACCACCTCCCTTCCTCGATCACCGACACCCCACACACCAGCCTCTCCATCCCTCACACACAGCGAGGCCAGGTCGCATGCCTCCTCACCATGGTCGTCAGTAGAAGCAGCATCTACCACAGATCTACCAGTACCTGAGGACAGGAGGGTCGTCTGTACAAGCAACATCTACCACAGATCTACCAGGAGGGGTCGTCATGGTGTGGCGGGAGGGGTCGTCGTGGTGCGGGGTGAGGGGGTCGTCATGGTGTGGCGGGGGGAGGGGGTCGTCGTGGTGTGGCGGGGTGAGGGGATCGTCGTGGTGTGGCGGGGGTGAGGGGGTCGTCGTGGTGTGGCGGGGTGAGGGGGGTAGTCGTGGTGTGGCGGGGGTGAGGGGATCGTCGTGGTGTGGCGGGGTGAGGGGGTCGTCGTGGTGTGGCGGGGTGAGGGGGTCGTCGTGGTGCGGGGTGAGGGGGTCGTCATGGTGTGGCGGGGTGAGGGGGTCGTCGTGGTGTGGCGGGGTGAGGGGGTAGTCGTGGTGTGGCGGGGGTGAGGGGGTCGTCGTGGTGTGGCGGGGGTGAGGGGGGTCGTCGTGGTGTGGCGGGGGTGAGGGGGTCGTCATGGTGTGGCGGGGTTGAGGGGGTCGTCGTGGTGTGGCGGGGGTGAGGGGGTCGTCGTGGTGTGGCGGGGGTGAGGGGGTCGTCGTGGTGTGGCGGGGGTGAGGGGGTCGTCGTGGTGTGGCGGGGGTGAGGGGGTCGTCGTGGTGTGGCGGGGGTGAGGGGGTCGTCGTGGTGTGGCGGGGGTGAGGGGGTCGTCGTGGTGTGGCGGGGGTGAGGGGGTCGTCGTGGTGTGGCGGGGGTGAGGGGGTCGTCGTGGTGTGGCGGGGCGGGTGCTGGTGATAGAGGTGGCGGCCAGGCCAACCTAGAATTAATGTTTACATTAAAACTGGCAGCGTCGAGACCACATTAATATGCATGTTGTGGCTTCCTGGCCGACCCGGAGTTACTTTGATTCCCGGCCCCCGGAAACAATGGGGGACCCAGAGACCCACCTTGCGGCCCTCCCCACACACCTTATGATTCACTCCCCGGTCTGGGGAGGCTCCTCACGCCCGGCTCCCCGGGACTTGGGGAGGTCCCTCACGCTATCATTTGAGAAGGAATATCTTACGTCTTCAGATCTGGATTCACACGAACGCCTTCGTTCTGGATCGTAACGCATGCAAGAGGCATTCCTTCACCCAGCGACTCATGGTAAATTCAGGGTACACTACACTATGGCCAGGGTCACTACAGATATCTACTTATATTCTTAAATTAACTTATAATTTCAGAAACGGCAAACCAGGTGACAGAATACTGACACAACGTAAGCTTTCTACATCAACTGTTGCTAATAATAAAACACTGTGGCTCTGTATGAATGTGACCCGTGAGCGAATAATATTACACCCACGCTGCCTGCTCTCACTTCTTGCAATAACCTGAGTCTGTATGAATGTCATGGACTCCATCTCTACCTCAGACCAACAGAAAACAAAATTAACCTTCCTCAGCTTCTCGTACCTACAGTCCACACACACACACACACACACACACTCAACACACACACACACACACACACACACACACACACACACACACACAACACACACACGAATATCAAATTAAGTTAGAAAACCTCACTGGAACACGTATATCTCTGTTGTATTAAACTTGACGGAGGCAATATCGAAAACTGAAAGAATACTGACTCTGTATATATGCTATCGTGAAGAACAGACAGTGCTATCGTGAAGAACAGACAGTGCTATCGTGAAGAACAGGCAGTGCTATCGTGAAGAACAGACAGTGCTATCGCAGAGAACAGACAGTGCTATCGCAGAGAACAGACAGTGCTATCGCAGAGAACAGACAGTGCTATCGCAGAGAACAGGCAGTGCTATCGCAGAGAACAGACAGTGCTATCGCAGAGAACAGACAGTGCTATCGCAGAGAACAGACAGTGCTATCGCAGAGAACAGACAGTGCTATCGCAGAGAACAGGCGCTTTCTGTTATCGTAGACAGAATAAAGACTTGGGCTATCATAGAGAACTGACAGTCTTATCGTAGACAACAAACGCCGCTATCGCAGAGAACAAACAATGCTATCTTAAAAAAAAAAACAGACATTTGGTGTTGTTATGTAGAACAAACCAGTATAACAGACTGACTCTACAAGTTATACTTTTATATATCTTATAGAACTTCTTATAACAGGAGAATGATGATCCTCGCTTCTATAGACAATGGTGTATCATTTACGCGTACTGTTGGTCACAACAGTAAGTGTGGCAACGGTACTGTTGGTCACAACAGTAAGTGTGGCAACGGTACTGTTGGTCACAACAGTAAGTGTGGCAACGGTACTGTTGGTCACAACAGTAAGTGTGGCAACGGTTCTGTTGGTCACAACAGTAAGTGTGGCAACGGTACTGCTGGTCACAACAGTAAGTGTGGCAACGGTACTGTTGGTCACAACAGTAAGTGTGGCAACGGTACTGCTGGTCACAACAGTAAGTGTGGCAACGGTACTGTTGGTCACAACAGTAAGTGTGGCAACGGTACTGTTGGTCACAACAGTAAGTGTGGCAACGGTACTGTTGGTCACAACAGTAAGTGTGGCAACGGTAAAATACGAAGTTAGGACAAACTTTGATAAACTGCATCCTGTTGATATACAGATCTCTCTCTCTCTCTCTCTCTCTCTCTCTCTCTCTCTCTCTCTCTCTCTCTCTCTCTCTCTCTCTCTCTCTCTCTCTCTCTCCGGGATACCCGTAATCGCTTTTATCCTTTCCTAACTAGGGAAAATGAGGAAGCCAAATGAAGAAGGGAAATGTATATTAGGAGGCTTTGAATCCTTAAACTGGTTATCTTGAATGCTCTTAGGGTCAAAGGAATGTATTAATGACGTTATATAAATCTCTGGCTGATGGCAGGACCAGAGAAAGGCGTCAGGTCGTGTTGACTTGAGTGGCGTGGAAATCGAATCAATTGCGTTGTGTCTCTCAGTAAGAGACGGATCTCTCTCTCTCTCTCTCTCTCTCTCTCTCTCTCTCTCTCTCTCTCTCTCTCTCTCTCTCTCTCTCTCTCTCTCTTGACTCTCCTGTGGATTCCCTTCATTGCGATGTGAGTTCGAGGTTGGTGAGTGCCCACCCATCATGATCACAGTCTATCATCACACAGACACACACACACACACACACACACACACACACACACATACACACACACATACACACACACACACACACACACACACACACACACTACTGTTTGATAAGTATCATTTGTACACAATTATCTGCTGGTTTTGTTATGTAACTTGTATTATGTCAACAGAAGCCAATCTAAACCAACCAAATTTTGTAATGAACACCATCAATCCAAGACAGAACAGTGACATCATACATAGTGCAATATTGTCGTGTAGGGAGTTAAGAGCGACGTCTTCTCACTTCCTGAAGGAAACCTGACCTTTCGTGCACAGAGTCACGTCAAATAAGGTTCCTTTGGGATTATCTTCATACTATGTTGAACACTAAATGGTAAATAAGGTTCCTTTAGGATTATCTTCATACTATGTTGAACACTAAATGGTAAATAAGGTTCCTTTAGGATTATCTTCATACTATGTTGAACACTAAATGGTAAATAAGGTTCCTTTAGGATTATCTTCATACTATGTTGAACACTAAATGGTAAATAAGGTTCCTTTAGGATTATCTTCATACTATGTTGAACACTAAATGGTAAATAAGGTTCCTTTAGGATTATCTTCATACTATGTTGAACACTAAATGGTAAATAAGGTTCCTTTAGGATTATCTTCATACTATGTTGAACACTAAATGGTAAATAAGGTTCCTTTAGGATTATCTTCATACTATGTTGAACACTAAATGGTAAATAAGGTTCCTTTAGGATTATCTTCATACTATGTTGAACACTAAATGGTAAATAAGGTTCCTTTAGGATTATCTTCATACTATGTTGAACACTAAATGGTAAATAAGTTTCCTTTAGGATTATCTTCATACTATGTTGAACACTAAATGGTAAATAAGGTTCCTTTAGGATTATCTTCATACTATGTTAAACACTAAATGGTAAATAAGGTTCCTTTAGGATTATCTTCATACTATGTTGAACACTAAATGGTAAATAAGTTCCCTTATGGATATTTCTATGTGTTGATCCATCTAACTGAGGTTCCCTTATCGCATTTCTAGTACGTGTTTGTCAATAAAACATTAAATAAGGTTTCCTAGGAGCATTTCTACACAGTTGTATCTATATAACATTAACTAAGATTCCTTTAGGTTATTGTTGCAGTGAATAATCAAATAAGGTATATTAGTATGTAGCAATACTGTGTTTATCAATAAAGCATTGGATCAACCTAACCTAACCGCATGTTTGTACTGTGTTTATCAATAAAGTATTGGATCAACCTAACCTAACCGCATGTTTGTGCTGTGTTTATCAATAAAAACAACAGAAAGATGGAGGTAATAAGGTAAGAGAACGCGTCAGACTCTACCATCTCCATCTCTCTACCAGAACTAATTAATATTCTCGCTGTGTCAACAGAATGTGTGGAGTCGAGATAGGCTGAGCTGCGTGGACCAGATGGCGCAACATGTACTCCATCAGAACCCCCTCCGGCAGGCACAATATGTACTTCGTCAGGTAATATTCATACAGAACTTTCGACCTTACGTAACCAGCTCTACAGAATGAGGATTCATGACGTCATTTTTGGTAAACCCACTGCGCGCGCACCTTCTTTTCAGTGAGGGTATGACGTATGCGTGACGCCATTGGCCATCCCTCGACACAATGAAGTATTGGAACGACGCTCATGTAATACGGGAGAAACGGAAATATGGTGACGATGTGAAGGATTAGTGAGGAGAACAGCGGGGTGGCGCAAGGACGGAGCAGGGAACGGTAGGCCTCACAGATCATGTCAACCAGTGGACATATATACCAGGTACTGGACCAGCTCTGTGAACCAGTAGATATAGAGTTCAACCCAAACCTCCTCTTGACACCAAGAAAAGATTTTTACGTTACTTCCTGTGTTGCTTAGATCCTTTAATGTAAATGTTGTCTTCAGCAACAACAATACTATAAAGAATATCTTAATCAAGAACTCATCAGAAAGTTCTGCAGGGTGAGTTTGTAGAATACCATGTAAAAACTGTGATATAATTTGTTGGGCAGACTAGTAAGGATCTTTTTGTTAGACGTAAGCAACATAAACATGGTATAAGAACAGGACAAGAATCAAATACTTTGTTAAATCATGTTAAAAATCATGATCATTGTACTGACTGGAGTAATGCCATCTCAGTTATTAACTTTAATTTTTGTACCACGAGAAATATCATTGAATCTTCTGTCATTAAATACACACATAATTGTAACATTAATATTAGTGAACATCTATACAAACTGGATAGCTTTATTGTTCATAAAAATTTGCAAAAGTTCCCTTTCTTGTCCACATGATAAATTCTATGATACGCTTGTTGCTAGATTTGAACGCACCCTAACTCCACTCGGGTAGTCACTTGTTTACTACATGGCGTCCTAGCAATGCGTCTTCGTTGTATATCAACTGACTTATATTTCTATCCTGTATCTCCCCTGATAATGTGATCATTATACGATAGTGCACTTGGGAACTTTGTGGTAAGAACGGAATATATATATATATATATATATATATATATATATATATATATATATATATATATATATATATATATATATCATACACATTCGCCATTTTCCGCGTTACCGAAGTAGCGTTAAAAACAGAGGACTGAGCCTTAGAGGAAATATCCTCACTTGGCTCGCTTCTCTGTTCCTCCTTTTGGAAAAGTAAATGCGGGAGGGGAGGAGTTCCAGTACCCCGCTCCCTCCCCTTTCAGTTGCCTTCTACGACACGCAGGGAATACACTGCGTCACACAAAACAATAATCACACAGTTTCAAAAGATTTTCCAGTGGAGAGTCTTGACATCTCCAGCAGGAGACGTCACACGTCAGGAAGACGAGCATCCCCGAGACATTACCTGGTCACGAGGACATAGGTCGACCTTTGTTTGGTATTTGCAACGTCTGAAGCTTTCGTGACATCTGGTAAGAGTAAGTTTGTACCTGTCTTTATTCCTGGACTCATAACAAACATTCTGGTGACCTCTTGCACGTCTGACATTACAACATGACCGAAAAAAGAAAAGGAAATCTACACACTTTTCGAAGTCCTACGCCGACCATCACGCCACCAGTCTTGCTTAATGCTAAATACTCTGGTTAAAGTTGCTACGCTTCTGGTCTGTGAACGCATTCACGGTCAGGGTCGAGCGTATAGGTTCGAATCCTGGTTAAGGCGGTTGGTCCACAGTCATCCTAGCTGTTCATCCACCCCCAGGGACCGGTCGATAAAATGGGTACTTGGCTCAGGCTAGGATATATATATATATATATATATATATATATATATATATATATATATATATATATATATATATATATATATATATATATGTATATATATATATATATATATATATATATATATATATATATATATATATATATATATATATATATGTATATATACCGGGGTCGACGTGCTGTCAATGGATTGAACCAGGGCATGTGAAGCGTCTGGGGTAAACCATGGAAAGTTGTGTGGGGCCTGGATGTGGAAAGGGAGCTGTGGTTTCTATGCATTATACATGACAGCTAGAGACTGAGTGTGAACGAATGTGGCCTTTGTTGTCTTTTTCTAGAGCTACCTCGCGCGCGTGCGGGGGAAGGGGGTTGTCATTTCATGTGTGGCGGAGTGGCGATGGGAATGAATAAAAGCAGCAAGTATGAATTATGTACATGTGTATATATGTATATGTCTGTGTATATATATATATATATATATATATATATATATATATATATATATATATATATATATATATATATATATATATATATATATATATATACGTTGAAATGTATAGGTATGTATATGTCCGTGTGTGGACGTGTATGTATATACATGCGTACGTGAGTGGGTTGGGCCATCCTTTCGTCTATTTCCTTGCGCTACCTCGCTAACGCGGGAGACAGCGACAAAGTATAATAAAAAAAATATATATATATATATATATATATATATATATATATATATATTATATAGGCCAGACTGGTAAAACTGTAACGGAGATGTGTTATTGGCACCGTCATGCAGTACGCAGGGATGACCACAAAAATGCGATCGCTAAACATTGTCATGAAAATGATCACCCTGGCCATAGATCTTGAAAATCCTGTTATTCTATACCCCTCTGCTGATTATGTCACACGTAACGTTATTGAATCTGTCTTAATTGATAATACTAAGAACTTTAAATTGTCCCCAGGCAATTTTAAAGCCCATCCTAGCATTAACCAAATCATTATGAGCGAATTGACAAAACACGAAAACATGAAAGTTGTTCAAGACACACCCAGCTACCCAGGTCAACCCCCGCCACGTGACCCCCCTTAATCACTCTCCCTTACAACGGTTACTGCCAGACAAAGCGGACAGTGGTTGGTCTGTACAGATTGGTGCTGGACGGCGGGACTCAAGTGTGATGTTGGGATTTAAATAACTTTGTTAAGTACTGGCACCACCTGATGATGAGGTGGATTGTCTCCACGAAACATGTCGTGCCACATTGTATAGAAAAATTACTTGTTAAATATAACTGTATGAACTACTACTGAAGTGCGATTTCACCTTCATATATATATATTTTTTTTTCTTTTAAACTATTCGCCATTTCCCGCGTTAGCGAGGTAGCATTAAGAACAGAGGACTGGGCCTTTGAGGGAATACCCTCACCTGGCCCAATTCTCTGTTCCTTCTTTTGGAAAATTGAAAAAAAAAAAAAAAAAACGAGAGGGGAGGATTTCCAGCCCCCCGCTCCTTCCCCTTTTAGTCGCCTTCTACGACACGCAGGGAATACGTGGGAAGTATTCTTAATCCCCTATCCCCAGGGATAATATATAATATATATATATATATATATATATATATATATATATATATATATATATATATATATATATATATATATATATATCAAAAGTGTGTCTGGGAAATCATTGTCACCCTTACGTGTACGTTAGCCTGCAGCAGGAGTTGTATTTACATCCTCACATGATATACTTAGTAAACGTAAATACATGAGATTCGTGGTGTTGGGAGAGGAGATTCGTGGTGTTGGGAGAGGAGATTCGTGGTGTTGGGAGAGGAGATTCGTGGTGTTGGGAGAGGAGATTCGTGGTGTTGGGAGAGGAGATTCGTGGTGTTGGGAGAGAGAGAGACATACCTCACACACCTGCTGGAGGAGCAGATTGGCTTCCGTCAAGGTTGCTGTTCCTGCAGACCTGTGTTGTTTTATATATCGGAAAACAAAACATATTTCAACGACTTGTAACACGATAAACAAACATACAATCCAGAACAATACTGTCACGTAACGTAACACTAGATGCATGACACAATAACATGTCATAACAACGCAACACAGTAGACCTTAGTGTCTGACACTCAAACACATAATTAAACAATATCGTAAGATACAATATAGTATAACAAATATAGATTTAATCTTATATATATTGTAAGGTATAATACAGTATAACAAATATAGATTTAATCTAATATATATCTTGAAATGTTTGTGTGTTTGTTTCTAAGTGACAGCTAAAGTGTACCCCTTACCTGCCTCAGGTTTTGGAGACAAGTGTTTCAGAATGTGATCAAGTTATTTACGATGCAGGATGTTGGTTGACCTGTAAGGCTGTGTTATGACCATCAAAGGCCGCTTTACAAAGGCCTTAATTCACCTGGCAACCATACTAAAGGTACCACGGTATGGAAGGCAGGATCTAAGGGTAATTTATCCTGGCCTTAAGCTTAAGAAAGGCCAGGCATCACCAACAAAGGCTAAACATCACCAACAAAGGCCAAGCATCACCAACAAAGGCCAGGCATCACCAACAAAGGCTAAGCATCACCAACAAAGGCCAGGCATCACCAACAAAGGCCAGGCATCACCAACAAAGGCCAGGCATCACCAACAAAGGCCAGGCATCACCAACAAAGGCCAAGCATCACCAACAAAGGCCAGGCATCACCAACAAAGGCCAAACATCACCAACAGAGGCCAGGCATCAAGTTCATATAAAACCTTTTTTTATAAAAACCATTTTCTTCCTGTACGACATCGGTTACGCCAGACATTATCATGACGTAATGCAACACACTACAGTAGTCCTGTACGAACAGAACGACAACACTGAGTACTTATCAGAAAACGACAAGGATGATAATAACACTGAAGACGACACGTGTGTGTGTGTGTGTGTGTGGACGTAGCCGCTCCGTTCCTTAGGGTCTGACCAACAGAAAACGAGAGATCGTCCCGGTAACTTCTACAAACTACCCAGCCTCCAGTATTCCCCTCCCGCGCCTCCTGCTACGTGGTTAACTACCTCTGAAATATTCACGTCTCCCAGATCTGCATTTTATGATGTTCATGAATATTACTGAGACAAGACACTCCACGTCCCTCATACGCCTCAACCGTAACTTACACCGACGAAAATAAAGAAAAAAATCTAAAGTTCGGGGATGCGGGGTGGTTTCTGGAAAAGAAAACGAGAGATATGAAAACGTAAAAGAGAGAGATGGTTGGTTGGTGGAGGAAGGTGGTGCAGGGTGGCGTGAGGGAGGGCCAGCCACTCAGGTAAAGCCTCTGGCCCTTGATCTGACATATCATCACCCAGGATACACTCCTGATGTAGGATCAGCGAGGCTGGTGGCTTGAGCCTCACTCCTGCTGGGGAGAGACAGTTTCTCCCTCTACCTCAACCTTCAGGGTAAACCTCCTGCTCAAGTGAGGTGGTGGAGGTGGAGGTGGAGGTGGAGGAGGCACTTCCCCTGTCATTACTCACACTATATAAACTTCAAGTTTATATATCTGAACAAGAAGCAAGAGTAATGATTATATAAACCTGTTTATAATTACCTCAAGACAATTTCTCTGGGAAACAGTCATGGTGTTAGCCAGGACCTCTCTGTCTTAAGGCTGCGCTACTTCCAGTAGCAGGGAAATGTAGACTCCTTTGGAGTGAGAAGTACTTTGACGAGACTGTACTCCCAGTGATACAGTCTCAATAAACGTGATTTTTCACTCATGGAGTAACCTCGAGCAGGTGGAGTCCGGTAACACCAGTTGTAGTGTGTATATCGCCTGGACAATGTTGGAGAGCCGGGTGTACGTCACGTGTCGTTGTCCACACAATATAACCAAACAACCAGTTGTATCATGTATACTACACAACATGTATACTACACAACATGTATACTACACAAGATGTATACGAGGAAGTGTACACCTCCAGGCAGGACCTGGTCTAGGTCAGTACCAGGTCATCTCCTCTGTTGACCTGATGGGAGGACCCGACTCTTCAGTTCCCACGTTGTACCGTCCTGCGTTGTGTTCATGATGTACTGTACCCGCTGTAACTGTAACCCAGCACACACACCACCAGCCATGTACCCCCCAGCCATGTACCCACTGTAACTGTACTCCAGCACACCCACCACCAGCCATGTACCCACTGTAACTGTAACCCAGCACACACACCACCAGCCATGTACCCCCTAGCCATGTACCCGCTGTAACTGTAACCCAACACACCCACCACCAGCCATGTACCCACTGTAACTGTAACCCAGCACACCACCACCAGCCATGTACCCGCTGTAACTGTAACCCAGCACACCACCACCAGCCATGTACCCCCCAGCCATGTACCCGCTGTAACTGTAACCCAGCACACCACCACCAGCCATGTACCCGCTGTAACTGTACCCCAACACACCCACCACCAGCCATGTACCCCCCCTACCATGCTATCATTGGAGTGATTTCGTCTAAGTTTATCTAGACAATTAAAGACACCAGGACTAGTAGTCAGGTCATTGTAGCGAGGAGTGGTTAATGGTGGTGATTTCTCCGTCGTAATGAGAAAGACGCACTTGAAAGAGGTCAGACGAGGGTGCACCTTCACTCATGACCTGACCTCTGACCCCTGACCTACTTCCTACCTGTGAACTAAACAGTCATCTCGTCCACGTAAACTGGTGTCCACAATGCACTATCATCTAATGACACACACCGTTCTCTACCGTCCGATGCAATACAATGATTCGAACCTGGGGTCTCCTGATGCATGGTTGAATGAGCTGCCCACAGAGCCATGAGGACGTGCATGACGGAGTCACAGAGGGTGAAAAGGTCAGGTCAAGGGGGGGGGGGGTTGTAAGTTGAGGTCAAACAGATCTGACACCCGACACCCGGTTCACATCTGGTACTCGAACCCTGCAAGTCCTGGTGTGTGATATGAACGCACCTCCCACTCCACCACCACCCCAGGTGTTGTGTGCTGACGACACGACACATGTGGGCAGGTCCACTCCACCACCACCCCAGGTGTTGTGTGCTGACGACACGACACATGTGGGCAGGTCCACTCCACCACCACCCCAGGTGTTGTGTGCTGACGACACGACACATGTGGGCAGGTCCACTCCACCACCACCCCAGGTGTTGTGTGCTGACGACACGACACATGTGGGCAGGTCCACTCCACCACCACCCCAGGTGTTGTGTGCTGACGACACGACACATGTGGACAGGTCCACTCCAGCACCCCAGGTGTTGTGTGCTGACGACACGACACATGTGGGCAAGTCCACTCCACCAACAACAGCAAATCCGTATGACGTGTGATGAGTCGTCCACCCACACGTCTGGCTCAACACTGAAAGCAAGAAGCAAAAAAAAACAAAAAAAAATGGAGAAGTCTGCAGAAGTATTGCCATATTTGAGGTGTGGCGGGAGATGGGGTGGGTGGGTCTCCATCCTGGCTCTCTCCCACACCGTCTCCATCCTGGCTCTCCCCCACACCGTCTCCATCCTGGCTCTCCCCCACACCGTCTCCATCTCCCCACTTTGCCTCCCCTCCCTTACAGCCCTCAACACCCTCCCTCTCCCCGGCCATCCCTCCTCCCGGGCCATCCCCATCTGATCCCTGTCCTTCCTTCCTCGCCCATCTCTAGCCTCTAGCCCTTACCCAGATATCCCCCAGTCCTACCCCACCCTTGCCCATCCTTCCCTAAGCCCTACCCAGCCCTCTCTAGCCCTACCTAGCCCTGTCTAGCCCTACCCAGCCCTGTCTAGGTCTACCCAGCCCTGTCTAGCCCTTTTCGGCTCTCTCTCTCGGCCTTTACCTGTCCTCCTCACCCCTCTTCTAGTCCTCCCCAGCCCTCTCCTCGTCAAACCCTAGCCTCCCCAGCCCTCTCCTAGCCCTCCTAGGCCGTTCCCCCAGCCTTCTCCTATGCCCTACCCAGCCTAGGCCGCCCAGCAGAATCTATATATACATATATGGTGTACCACGAGAGTGGCTGAACAAAGGCTGGGTTCTGGTGTGTGTGCGTCTGTGTACTGATGATGACTGCCTCTCCCCCCCTTCCCCCCTCCATACACAAAAGCCGTCTTTCCCACGCCACCATATTGGGTCGATCTGATGGGCATGCCGGGGACAATGATGAGTTCGACACACATGGTCTGATGGGTTGATGAGTCTAACTGGTAAAGGTTTACTGAGTTCATAATTCTGATGAGTTGATGATTCCAGTAGAGGCAGGAAGGGGGGGATGGGGGGTTGAGAAGCTGATCATGAGTGATGGGTAAGACCCATCTGGATCATGGATCTGATGGACACGGGTGGATGAAGAGTCTGATGGGCACATGAGAGAGGCGGGGCGGGATTAATGAGATTGTAGTGAGGATGTCTGAGTCTAATGACCTCATTAGCCTCGGTGATGAATTATCTGATGGGCAGCATCTGATGGACTAGGTTTCCTAATGGGGATGGTCTAATGTAGCTGCTCTGATTGGGTAATGAAGTCTGATTTCCTGAACAGCTGGGTTTCGTTGTTCTGATGGGGTGATGGGAATACGTAAACCAGATCTCATGGGGTGAGGTGATGGACTGTGGACTCTGATGGGAAGAAGTGATGGACTGTGGACTCTGATGGGGAGAAGTGATGGACTGTGGACTCTGATGGGGAGAAGTGATGGACTGTGGTGTGTGATAGGTTGGGGTGATGGGCTCATAGGTTTCAAGGGGATGTATTCTCTGACAGGGTTGACCTAATGGGACTTATCTGAATGTTAGATGAATCAAATGAGGATAGTTTAATGTGGACACTCAGGTCAGCGGACGATATTCTGATTACCACATCCCTGCCTGTACCACATCCCTGCCTGTACCACATCCCTGCCTGTACCACCCCTGTCTGTACCTCCCCTGTCTGTACCACCCCTGTCTGTACCACCCCTGTCTGTACCACCCCTGTCTGTACCACCCCTGTCTGTACCACCCGTGTCTGTACCACCCCTGCCTGTACCACCCCTGTCTGTGCCACGCCTGTCTGTACCACCCCTGCCTGTACCACCCCTGTCTGTACCTCCCCTGTCTGTACCACCCCTGTCTGTACCACCCCTGTCTGTACCACCCCTGTCTGTACCACCCCTGTCTGTACCACCCCTGCATGTACCACCCCTGTCTGTAGCACCCCTGCCTGTACCACCCCTGTCTGTACCACCCCTGTCTGTACCACCCCTGCCTGTACCACCCCTGTCTGTACCACATCCCTGTCTGTACCACCCCTGTCTGTACCACCCCTGTCTGTACCACCCCTGTCTGTACCACCCCTGTCTGTACCACCTGTGTACACATCATGAGCGTCTCATGGCGTCACACTGGGTCACAGGTTATAACAACCTTACCTCTCAGCTCTCCCCTGTTATCTGTGTAGGTGGAGACCAAGTGGACGCTTCAAAGGCTACGTCACATAACATTATGTGATGCTCCAACCCGCCATGTCACATAGCATTATGTGATGCTCCAACCCGCCACATCACATAACATTATGTGATGCTCCAACCCGCCATGTCACATAACATTATGTGATGCTCCAACCCGCCACGTCACATACCATTATGTGATGCCCCAACCCGCCACGTCACATAACATTATGTGATGGTCCAACCCGCCACGTCACATACCATTATGTGATGCCCCAACCCGCCACGTCACATAACATTATGTGATGGTCCAACCCGCCATGTCACATACCATTATGTGATGCCCCAACCCGCCACGTCACATAACATTATGTGATGGTCCAACCCGCCATGTCACATAACATTATGTGATGGCCCAACCCGCCATGTCACTTAACATTATGTGATGCTCAAACCCGCCATGTCACATAACGTTATGTGATGGTCATTATCCAACATAATCTTTTCTATGTTCATTCTTCCTGGATCAGATTTTTGTCTCAACTTTTTTCTTTACTTAAACGTATATGACGTACGTCTATACAACATATACACCTAGGCACACTCTTCCATAATAGATCGCCGTTTCCCGCGTAAGCGAGGTAGCGACAGGAACAGACGAATGAAGGCCACATTCGCTCATATCCATTCTCTAGCCGCCATGTGTAATGCACCGAAACCACAACTCCCTATCCACATTCAGGCCCCATAGACCTTTCCTAGACGCTTCCCATGCCCAAATCTATTGACAGCACGTCGACCCCAGTATACCACAACGTTCCAATTCACTCTATCGTGCACGCCTTTCACCCTCCTGCATGTTTTGGCTGCAACCACTCAATCAATATCTTTTTTACTCCGTCCTTTCATCTCCAGTTTAGTCTACCCCTACTCCTTGTTCCCTCTACTTTTGGCACATATATTCCCTTCATTAGCCTTTCCTCACTCATGCTCTCCATGTGACCAACCATTTCAATACACCCTCTTCTGCTCTCTCAACCACACTCTTTTTATTACCACACATCTCTCTTACCCTTTCATGACTAACTCGATCAAACCATCTCACACCAAATATTGTCCTCAAACATTTCATATCCGACACATCCACTCTCCTCCGCATATCCTCATCAACAGGCCATTTTCGCATCTATACAACTTTGTTGGGACTAATATACATCTATACACACCCACTTTTACTTCCCTAGATAATGACCTCTCTTTCCACACGTACTTCAGTGCTCCCAGAACCTTCGCCCCCTCCCCACCCTACGCCTCAACTCCGCTTCCATGGTTCCATTCGCTGCCATGTCCACTCCCAGGTATCTAAAACACTTCCGTTCCTCAAAATTTTCTTTATTCAAACTCACACCCCAACTAACTTGTCCCTCATCCCTGCCTGCTGAACCTAATAGCCTTGCTTTCACTCTCATTTACTCTCATCTTCCGACCTTCATACACTCCAAACTCAGTTACCAACTTCTGCAGTTTCTCACTCGAATCAGCCACCAGCGCTGTATCAACAGCGAACTACAACTGACTTACTTTTCAAGCCCTCTCATACCCTGCAGACGGCATACTGGCCCCTCTCTCAAAGACTCTTGCATTTGCCTCCCTCACCACTCCATCTGTGAACAAATCAAACATACATGGTGCCATCTTACACCCATACCGCAGACCAATCTTCAATTGGAACCAATCACTCTCCTCTCTTCCCACTCCTAATAAAAAAAACTCTCTGCTTCCAGCAGCTTACCTCCCACTCCATATACTCTAATGACCTTCTCAATGCATCCCTATCAACCCTATCACACGCTTTATACAGATCCATAAATGCTACATACAAATCCATCTGTTTTTCTAAGTATTTATTACATACATTCTTCAAAGCAAACACCTGATCCACACATCCTCTACCACTTCTGAAACCACACTGCTCCTCTCTAGTCTGATGATCTGTACATGCTTTCATTCTCTCATACAATTTACCAGCTACACTTAACAAACTTATACATCTGTAGTTTGAACACTCCCTTTATCCTCCTTGTCTTTATACAGTGGCACCATACATGATGATGAGGGCAATTCTTTCAGTACTTTCGAATGAACATCAGCATCTTCGAAATAATTCAGTCAAAAATTGAGGAGGAAATATCTAAGGCAAACTCAAGTTTCAGAGCCATCACTCCCAGACCCAAGCTGGTAGTGTGTCTCAGGTAAGACACAAACGTATTCTTCCTCATCTATCATAAGTTCGACCACCTCCCACCTCACTGACGACCAGGCCAAGACTGGAGCAAGACCGTTGGGTAATGCACACTGTCGCTCTCGCTCCGGTCACGGGCCGCTCTCGCTCCGGTCACGGGCCGCTCTCGCTCCGGTCACGGGCCGCTCTCGCTCCAGTCACGGGCCGCTCTCGCTCCGGTCACGGGCCGCTCTCGCTCCGGTCACAGGCCGCTCTCGCTCCGGTCACAGGCCGCTCTCGCTCCGGTCACGGGCCGCTCTCGCTCCGGTCACGGGCTGCTCTCGCTCCGGTCACGGGCCGCTCTCGCTCCGGTCACAGGCCGCTCTTGCTCCGGTCACAGGCTGCTCTCGCTCCGCTCTAAATATCTTTTGGATGACCTTTGCTTGCGAGTGACCGGAGCAGGAGCGAACCGTGAGCGAACCGGGAGCGGAGGTATAGTGTGCATCAGGCCTTAGACTGTATCTGATGTAGTCCATTATGAAATGTATCAACATGATATCTTCCACTACAGTAAGACTGTATCTGATGTAGTCCTCTACAGAAAGACTATCTGATGTATCCACTACAGTAAGACTGTATCTGATGTATCCTCTACAGAAAGACTATCTGATGTATCCACTACAGTGAGACTGTATATATAATTCATCACACAACACATGTGCTTATAGGTCCTCAAGAGATTAATGAACATACGTGAAGAGCAAGACTGTCAGGGTTCTGGCTCAAGATGGTGTGATTCTGGCTCAAGATGGTGGGGTTCTGGCTCAAGATGGTGGGGTTCTGGCTCAAGATGGTGTGATTCTGGCTCAAGATGGTGGGGTTCTGGCTCAAGATGGTGGGGTTCTGGCTCAAGATGGTGGGGTTCTGGCTCAAGATGGTGGGGTTCTGGCTCAAGATGGTGGGGTTCTGGCTCAAGATGGTGGGGTTCTGGCTCAAGATGGTGGGGTTCTGGCTCAAGATGGTGGGGTTCTGGCTCAAGATGGAGGGGTTCTGGCTCAAGATGGTGGGGTTCTGGCTCAAGATGGTGGGGTTCTGGCTCAAGATGGTGGGGTTCTGGCTCAAGATGGTGGGGTTCTGGCTCAAGATGGTGGGGTTCTGGCTCAAGATGGTGTGGTTCTGGCTCAAGATGGTGGGGTTCTGGCTCAAGATGGTGGGGTTCTGGCTCAAGATGGTGGGGTTCTGGCTCAAGATGGTGGGGTTCTGGCTCAAGATGGTGGGGTTCTGGCTCAAGATGGTGGGGTTCTGGCTCAAGATGGTGGGGTTCTGGCTCAAGATGGTGGGGTTCTGGCTTTATCCACCATCTGGTTGACAATGATTCCAGGTCCCTTAAGTCTCAATAAGTCTCTCATTCTCATTATTTAGCTGTTAAAATCTTTCCTCCCCAGAGTAAACAGCGACTGTGATAAGATCAAGATGTGTCTTCCGTTCCTCCTCTCCTACAGTATTGTCTCTGTACTACATGCTCTTCCTTCTTAGTTATTTCCTGTCGGTTGATGTGCTGCTGAGAGTGGTGGGTGGGGAGGAGCCTTCTGCTGTACTATCCTGTCTGCATAGTGGTGGTGGGGAGGAGCCTTCTGCTGTACTATCCTGTCTCCATCTATAGTGGTGGGTGGGGAGGAGCCTTCTGCTGCACTATCCTGTCTCCATCTATAGTGGTGGATGGGGAGGAGCCTTCTGCTGTACTATCCTGTCTCCATCTATAGTGGTGGATGGGGAGGAGCCTTCTGCTGCACTATCCTGTCTCCATCTATAGTGGTGGATGGGGAGGAGCCTTCTGCTGCACTATCCTGTCTCCATCTATAGTGGTGGATGGGGAGGAGCCTTCTGCTGCACTATCCTGTCTCCATCTATAGTGGTGGATGGGGAGGAGCCTTCTGCTGCACTATCCTGTCTCCATCTATAGTGGTGGATGGGGAGGAGCCTTCTGCTGCACTATCCTGTCTCCATCTATAGTGGTGGGTGGGGAGGAGCCTTCTGCTGTACTATCCTGTCTCCATCTATAGTGGTGGGTGGGGAGGAGCCTTCTGCTGTACTATCCTGTCTCCATCTATAGTGGTGGGTGGGGAGGAGCCTTCTGCTGTACTATCCTGTCTCCATCTATAGTGGTGGGTGGGGAGGAGCCTTCTGCTGTACTATCCTGTCTCCATCTATAGTGGTGGGTGGGGAGGAGCCTTCTGCTGTACTATCCTGTCTCCATCTATAGTGGTGGGTGGGGAGGAGCCTTCTGCTGTACTATCCTGTCTCCATCTATAGTGGTGGGTGGGGAGGAGCCTTCTGCTGTACTATCCTGTCTCCATCTATAGTGGTGGGTGGGGAGGAGCCTTCTGCTGTACTATCCTGTCTCCATCTATAGTGGTGGGTGGGGAGGAGCCTTCTGCTGTACTATCCTGTCTCCATCTATAGTGGTGGGTGGGGAGGAGCCTTCTGCTGTACTATCCTGTCTCCATCTATAGTGGTGGGTGGGGAGGAGCCTTCTGCTGTACTATCCTGTCTCCATCTATAGTGGTGGGTGGGGAGGGGCCTTCTGCTGTACTATCCTGTCTCCATCTATAGTGGTGGGTGGGGAGGAGCCTTCTGCTGTACTATCCTGTCTCCATCTATAGTGGTGGGTGGGGAGGGGCCTTCTGCTGTACTATCCTGCCTCCATCTATAGTGGTGGGTGGGGAGGAGCCTTCTGCTGTACTATCCTGTCTCCATCTATAGTGGTGGGTGGGGAGGGGCCTTCTGCTGTACTATCCTGTCTCCATCTATAGTGGTGGGTGGGGAGGAGCCTTCTGCTGTACTATCCTGTCTCCATCTATAGTGGTGGGTGGGGAGGAGCCTTCTGCTGTACTATCCTGTCTCCATCTATAGTGGTGGGTGGGGAGGAGCCTTCTGCTGTACTATCCTGCCTCCATCTATAGTGGTGGGTGGGGAGGAGCCTTCTGCTGTACTATCCTGTCTGCATAGTGGTGGGTGGGGAGGAGCCTTCTGCTGTACTATCCTGCCTCCATCTATAGTGCTGGGTGGGGAGGAGCCTTCTGCTGTACTATCCTGTCTCCATCTATAGTGGTGGGTGGGGAGGGGCCTTCTGCTGTACTATCCTGTCTCCATCTATAGTGGTGGGTGGGGAGGAGCCTTCTGCTGTACTATCCTGCCTCCATCTATAGTGGTGGGTGGGGAGGAGCCTTCTGCTGTACTATCCTGTCTCCATCTATAGTGGTGGGTGGGGAGGGGCCTTCTGCTGTACTATCCTGCCTCCATCTATAGTGGTGGGTGGGGAGGAGCCTTCTGCTGTACTATCCTGCCTCCATCTATAGTGGTGGGTGGGGAGGAGCCTTCTGCTGTACTATCCTGTCTCCATCTATAGTGTTGGGTGGGGAGGAGCCTTCTGCTGTACTATCCTGCCTCCATCTATAGTGGTGGGTGGGGAGGAGCCTTCTGCTGTACTATCCTGCCTCCATCTATAGTGGTGGGTGGGGAGGAACCTTCTGCTGTACTATCCTGTCTCCATCTATAGTGGTGGATGGGGAGGAGCCTTCTGCTGCACTATCCTGTCTCCATCTATAGTGGTGGATGGGGAGGAGCCTTCTGCTGTACTATCCTGTCTCCATCTATAGTGGTGGGTGGGGAGGAACCTTCAGCTGCACTGTCCTGTCTCCATCTATAGTGGTGGGTGGGGAGGAACCTTCAGCTGTACTATCCTGTCTCCATCTATAGTGGTGGATGGGGAGGAGCCTTCTGCTGCACTATCCTGTCTCCATCTATAGTGGTGGATGGGGAGGAGCCTTCTGCTGCACTATCCTGTCTCCATCTATAGTGGTGGGTGGGGAGGAGCCTTCTGCTGTACTATCCTGTCTCCATCTATAGTGGTGGATGGGGAGGAGCCTTCTGCTGCACTATCCTGTCTCCATCTATTTACATTATCAACTCAGGATACCATCAAAGTCTTCCAGGAAGTAACTTCGTTCACCAGGTCTTGTCATCTGGTTCTTCCATGTACTTCCCTCCAACAAGTAATTTCATTATAGACCATCAGGTTGTCTATTAACAGTCTTACCCAAGTACTCTTAAGTACACCCTCCAATATCCCCTCCTACAAACTCCCCCCCCTCCCCCCGCCCCATCCCCCTCCCTACTACAAAAACCCTCATATCTCCCTCCCGAATTTTTTGGTCTAATTGTTTACCCTCGACAGCTTTTGTGAGAGTAAGTTTTAACTACATACAAATGCAGCAGGTGGCCCGGGACAACCTTTTAATACTCTACAATTGCCATAGTAAAAAGAGTAGGCCAAAAAAAAAACATACAGAAGCATTAATAAAACGAGATGAAAAAAAAAATGTTGAAACAAAAACCTCGCCAATAGATTACCTGTTACCAACGCGTCAAATCATCAAAAAACCAACACTTTTTGTCTCGATTATAAACAAGGATTATTAATCGTTTTTTTTTTAAACCTTTTGCTTCATTTTTACGCCAGACTGATGGAAACACGACCGGGTCGAGTTGTGAGTGACGTGATGAACTCATAATGCCCTCATCACACCACTTGTGAGAAGTCTGTGGGCTGCCCCCGAGCTGTACGACGTAACTTGGGCAAGACAGCTGCACTGCCAGGGAAGAGAGAGAGAGAGAGAGAGAGAGAGAGAGAGAGAGAGAGAGAGAGAGAGAGAGAGAGAGAGAGAGAGAGAGAGAGAGAGAGAGAGTACAGGTCGACCCATTTTGTTCCTTTTTCTATCTTAACCAGAGGTAAGACAGAAGAAGAGGCAGTTTGAAATGGAGGAGAAGACTGAGGTGTGTACAAGTGTATGGTGTACGTCTTGATGTATGTTGGGACGTGGTTCTGGTCGTGTGGGATGAAGGATGAGTTCAGGGCTGCTCCCTGGAGGATTCCAATGTAGGGTTCAAGGATTGGAGAGATTACGATCTGGGAGGTTAAGCCTTTCTGACTGAGTCTGGCTTGGCGCCCGGTTACAGCGGTAGTTCACTATGTCTTATGTTGTTTGTGCTGGGGTGTGGAGGTATGAAGGCCCTGTCGTGCCTTGATATGTCAGGGACGGTGTCTGGTGCATTGTTTATATATATCTGTTGCCACTAATACTGTGCGGGACGGGGTCATAGTAGGTTGAGGCCATCCAGAATATGTTCTGTGAGATGCGTGCGTGTGTGTGTGTGTGTGGTGTGTGTGTGTGTGTGTGTGTGTGTGTGTGTGTGTGTGTGTGTGTGTGTGTGTGGTACTGAAGCGGTTGGGTCTAAAGCCGTGCTGTATAAGTGAGAGGATCTGACCATACAACACGCTGGACTGGGTTATGAGGAGTCTGGACATATGTGCGAGCAGTGATGTGGGTCGGTATGAAGAGCGGGAGGAGCTGGGGAGTCAACAAGATGTCAGGACGGGTACTCTGCTGGAAAGTCTCCACACATTCAGGATTTTGTTTGGCCAGGAGTAGTGAAGATGTTTCAGACGCCTGGGTTGCTAGTATGCCTGAGTGATTTTTGTGGAAGTTCGATATGTTGTTATGGTCTGTTGTAGTGAAGTTCTTTTAAGATCTTGACTGTTGAAGTGTCAGTAGGGGAGGGTGGGAGTGTGGTTGTGTTTGAGAGCATTTGATGTAGGTTTTCTGAGCTGTTGTGTTTGGTTGTGTGGCTGGTTGTGTGGCTGACGGTGTTTCTCTTGCATGTTTGTGTGTTGTGTGGTGGAAGGGATGTTACTAGCTCAGGTTAGAAGTGCTTTATGTGTCAGGCTTGGGTGGTGTAGGACGCCCAGATACTCCAGAGTCGTTTGCTGTTGTGGTTCATCGTGTTAATGAGGTCTCAGTAATGACGTCAGCGGTGATGTTGCTGCTGTGTTTACCGTGTGGGTGTTCACTGGTCTGTGTGGGGGATATATTCTTTGTTTGGTCAGGTAGAACAACCAGCGCCCCGTACCATCCCACCAGCAGGCAGCGCCCCGTACCGTGGGGTCGTGAGGCAGCGCCCCGTACCGTGGGGTCGTGAGGCAGTACCCCGTACCGTGGGGTCGTGAGGCAGCGTACCGTACCGTGGGGTCGTGAGGCAGTACCCCGTACCGTGGGGTCGTGAGGCAGCGCCCCGTACCGTGGGGTCGTGAGGCAGCGTACCGTACCGTGGGGTCGTGAGGCAGTACCCCGTACCGTGGGGTCGTGAGGCAGTACCCCGTACCGTGGGGTCGTGAGGCAGTACCCCGTACCGTGGGGTCGTGAGGCAGTACCCCGTACCGTGGGGTCGTGAGGCAGTACCCCGTACCGTGGGGTCGTGAGGCAGTACCCCGTACCGTGGGGTCGTGAGGCAGTACCCCGTACCGTGGGGTCGTGAGGCAGTACCCCGTACCGTGGGGTCGTGAGGCAGCGTACCGTACCGTGGGGTCGTGAGGCAGTACCCCGTACCGTGGTGTCGTGAGGCAGTACCCCGTACCGTGGGGTCGTGAGGCAGTACCCCGTACCGTGGGGTCGTGAGGCAGCGTACCGTACCGTGGGGTCGTGAGGCAGTACCCCGTACCGTGGGGTCGTGAGGCAGCGTACCGTACCGTGGGGTCGTGAGGCAGCGTACCCCACCGTGGGGTCGTGAGGCAGCGCCCCGTACCGTGGGGTCGTGAGGCAGTACCCCGTACCGTGGGGTCGTGAGGCAGTACCCCGTACCGTGGGGTCGTGAGGCAGTACCCCGTACCGTGGGGTCGTGAGGCAGTACCCCGTACCGTGGGGTCGTGAGGCAGTACCCCGTACCGTGGGGTCGTGAGGCAGTACCCCGTACCGTGGGGTCGTGAGGCAGTACCCCGTACCGTGGGGTCGTGAGGCAGCAACAAGGAAGAACGCCACACTCATGTATCTACCGTGGGAGGTCGTGACCCTGGTAGAGGGAACCATCTCCACACACACACACACACACACACACGCCTGCCGCCACCCAACCTCACAACAACAACAACAACAACAACAACAACAACAACAATTCTACCGTCGTCTGAGTCGTGTCCTTCATGATGTGTTGATACTACACGAGGTCAAGAGACGCGGCTCGCTCACATCATCTTATGCAGTGCATTGGAAAATGATGTGTTTGTTTGTACATACTCTACATGTTATGATGGGTCACACACACACACACACACACACACACACACACACACACCACACACACACACACACACACACACACCTCACCAACATTGTGTTGTGGCGCTTGTGTTAACACGACACATGACCGCTCACGTGTGTGTGTGTCTGTGTGTGTGTGTGTGTGTGTGTGTGTGTGTGTGTGACAACTCAAAATAATAAACCATTACAACAATAGGGTTATAGTCTAACAATCGTTACAAAACCCATTATGCCAAAATTTATGACCAACTCTAAAACTTCCTTAACCAATTAATCTTAATTGACAACTTCGACTAATTACCTTTATTTGTTCTATCAAACCTTGGCTATAAATAATGTCTATGTCAGTTCTATATTGCAAGGCTATGGCTCATTCCTGGTAACATACAGACAACACAGTTATGAAGAGAAGGTTAGAAAGAAAGGATGGTACACTTTGGTACGGTGTACCACGCCCAGGTACAGTATACGGTACTCACAATACGGTACTCACAATACGGTGCTCACAATACGGTACTCACAATACGATGCTCACAATACGGTACTCACAATGCGGTACTCACAATACGGTACTCACAATACGGTGCTCACAATACGGTACTCACAATACGGTACTCACAATGCGGTACTCACAATACGGTACTCACAATACGGTGCTCATAATACGGTGTTCACAATACGGTACTCACAATAAGGTGCTCACAATACGATACTCACAATACGGTACTTACAATGCGGTACTCACAATTCGGTACTCACAATACGGTACTCACAATACGGTACTCACAAATACGGTACTCACAATACGGTACTCACAATACGGTGCTCACAATACGGTACTCACAATACGGTACTCACAATACGGTACTCACAATACGGTGCTCACAATACGGTACTCACAATACGGTACTCACAATACGGTGCTCACAATGCGGTACTCACAATACGGTACTCACAATACGGTACTCACAATACGGTACTCACAATACGGTGCTCACAATACGGTACTCACAATACGGTGCTCACAATACGGTACTCACAAGAGCGTGACCTTATCGACCCGTGACGTGACCACGGAGATAAACAGAAGAAAACAAAAAACATAGTCTCTCAACCTTTGCAATATCATATCGTCAGTCACTGACTGAACCTGACAGTCGTCAGTCACTGACTGAACCTGACAGTCGTCAGTCACTGACTGAACCTGACAGTCGTCAGTCACTGACTGAACCTGACAGTCGTCAGTCACTGACTGAACCTGACAGTCGTCAGTCACTGACTGAACCTGACAGTCGTCAGTCACTGACTGAACCTGACAGTCGTCAGTCACTGACTGAACCTGACAGTCGTCAGTCACTGACTGAACCTGACAGTCCCCAGTCACTGACTGAACCTGACAGTCGCCAGTCACTGACTGAACCTGACAGTCGCCAGTCACTGACTGAACCTGACAGTCGTCAGTCACTGACTGAACCTGACAGTCGTCAGTCACTGACTGAACCTGACAGTCCCCAGTCACTGACTGAACCTGACAGTCGTCAGTCACTGATTGAAACTGATAGTCGTCAGTCAGTCACTGAATTACGTAGTATAAAATCTATCAAGACAGATAAGCATCAACAAATCTATATATCATGGCTGATCTATATCATGGCTGATCTATATCATGGT